>NW_024081050.1:1326375-1566489 GCF_003009895.1 Hyaena hyaena
CGCCCCCAGCAGAGGTTTTTCTGTTTCGGACTCTCTCCTTTTCCCCTCTCACTCCCCATAGAGGGTAGAGGGGGATCGCCTCCCACCCTGGAGTCTCTGATCCCGGCCCGATTTTATCTTCCCCAGTTCGCACTCATGTTAGAAGCCTTTCTCAGTGGATTCTGTGTCCTTTTTCTCCCAATCTCTCAGGTTTTGTAAGGTTTCCAATGGCTTCAGATCTTTTCCGTGTGATGTATGGGCGCGAGTGCAAGTACGGAGCTCCTTACTTCTCCGCCATCTTGAATCCTCTATCACACCACATCTTCTTTTCATTCATCAGTCGATGGGACACTTGGGCTTTTTCCATAGGTTGCTTATTGTAAATAATGTTCCTATAAAAGTAAGGGTGCATGTAGCCCTTTGAATTAGTATTTTTGTCTTCTTTGGGTAAATACCTAGTGGTGCAATTGCTGGATCACAGAGTAGTTCTATTTTTAACTTTCTGAGGAAACTTCATACTGTTTTCCACAGTAGTTATACTAGTTTGCACTTCCACCAACAGTATAGGAGGGTTCCTATACTCACATCCTCACCAACACCTGTTGTTTCTCGTGTTGTTGATTTTCGCCTTTCTGACAGAGTGTGGTCGTATCTCACTCTAGTTTTGATTTTTATTTCCCTGATGATGTGTGATGTTGAGCATCTTTTCGTGTGTCTGTTGGCCATCTGTTGGCCATCTGTATATCTTCTCTGGAAAAATGTCTATTCATGTCTTCTGTCCATTTTTAATTGGATTAGTTTTTTGTTGTTCAGTATTAAAAGTTCTTTATATATTTTGGATGCTAACCTTTTGTCAGATATGCCATTTGCAAATATCTTCTCCATTCTATAGTTGTCTTTTAGTTTTGTTGATTGTTTTCTTCACTGTGCAGAAGCTTTTTATTCTTACGAAATAGAAAACTTGAACAAACCAGTAACCAGCAAAGAAACTGAATCAGTAATAATAAAAAAAAAAATCTACCAACATACAAAAGTCCAAGGCCAGTGACTTCACAGGTGAATCTTACCAAACCTTTAAAGAAGAGTTAGTACATATTCTTGTATTATGTATTGGTTGAATACATTGGTTGAAACCTATTCGAAAAAAAATTGAAAAGGAAACAATACTTCAAATTCATTCTATGAAGTCAGTATTACCCTGATACCAAAACCAGATGAAGACTCTACTAAAAAAGAGAACTACAGGCCAATATCCCTGATGAACATGGATGCAAAAGTTTCCAATAAAATACTAGCAAATCAAATCCAACAATACATTAAAAGTATCATTTACTATGATCAAATGGGATTTATTCCTGAGTTGCAAGAGTGGTCCAGTATTTGCAAATTAATCAATGTGATACACCACATTAATAAAAGAAAGGATAAGAACCATAGGATCCTTTCAACAGATGCAGAAAAACATTTGACAAAGCACAACTTCCATTCCTGATAAGAACCCTCAACAAAGTAGGTTTAGAGGGAACATAACTCAACATAATAAGGCCCAGGTACAAAAACCCCACAGCTAATATCATCTTCAATGAGGAAAAACCGAGAGCTTTTCCTCTAAGGTCAGGAACAAGACAAGGATGTCCACTCTCACCACTATTACTTAACATAGTGCCAGAAGTCATAGCCACAGCAGTGAGACAGCAAAAAAAAAAAAAAAAAAAAAAAAAAAAAAAAAATTGGCAAGGAAGAAGTAAAACTTTCACTATTTGCAGATGACATGATCTGACCTATAGAAAACCAGAAAGACTCCACCAAAAACTTCTAGAACTGAGACACAAATTCAGTAAAGTTACAGGATACAAAATCAAGGTACCAAAATCTGTTGCATTTCTATACATAGATAATGAAAGAACAATAAAAGAAATCAAGGAATCCATACCATTTATAATTCCACCAAAAACTACAAGATACCTAAGGAATAAACCTAACTAAAAAAGGGAAAGACCTGTACTCTGAAAACTATCAAACACTGATGAAAGAAGTTGAAGATGACACAAAAAAATGGAAAGACATTCCCTGCTCATGGATCAGAAAAGCAAATATTGTTAAAATGTTTATACTACCCAAAGCAATCTATACTACATCTAATGCAATCCCTGTCAAAATACCAGCAGCATCTTTCATAGAACTAGAACAAACAATTCTAATATTTGTATGGAACCACAAAAGACCCCAAATAGGGGCACCTGGGTGTCACAGTCAGTTAAGGGTCTGACTTCAGCTCAGGTCATGATCTCATGGTTCCTTTGTTTGAGTCCCATGTCGGGCTCTGTGCTGACAGCTAGCTCAGAGCCTGGAGCCTGCTTCGGATTCTGTGTCTCCCTCTCTCTCTGCCCTTTCCCCATTCATGCTCTGTCTCTCTCTCAAAAATAAACATTAAAATTTTTTTAAAATTAAAAATAAAGACCCCAAATAGCCAAAACAACCTTGAAAAAGAAAAGCAAAGCTGGAGGCATCACAATTACTGACTTCCAGTTATATTACAGAGCTGTAGTGATCCAGACAGTGTGGTATTGGCACAAAATAGACCCATAGATCAATGGGACAGAACAGAAAGCCCAGAAATGAACCCATAACTATATGGTCAATTAATTTTTGACAAAGCAGGAAAGAATATCCAATGGGGAAAAAATCTCTTTAACAAATGGTGTTGGGAAAACTGGACAGCAACAAGCAAATGAAAGACACTATTCTTTTACATAAAAATAAATTGAAAATGGATGAAAGACCTAAATGTGAGACATGGAGCCATTGAAATCCTAGAGGAGAGCACAAGCAGCAACTTCTTTGACATGAGCCGTAGCAACGTCTTACTAGATTATGTCTCCTGAGGCAAGGGAAACAAAAGCAGAAATAAACCATTGGAACTTCACCAATATACTTGTGTTTCAGCAGGAAATGTGACTTTCATTCTTTGGCACTAAACCATCAAGACCATATGGTGATAATCATTACCTTGAAAGATAACAGCTCTTAAACATATAAAGGTAGAGAAAGATTTCTTTTTAAAAAAAATTTATTTATTTATTTATTTATTTATTTATTTATTTATTTTTACATTTATTTACTATTGAGAGACAGAGAGAGACAGAGCATGAAAGGGGGAGGGGCAGAAAGAGAAGGAGACACAGAGTCCGAAGCAGGCTCCAGGCTCTGAGAAAGCTGTCAGCACAGAGCCTGACACGGGCCCAAACCCACGAACCTTGAGATCATGACCTGAGCTGAAGTTGGACGCTCAACTGACTGAGCCACCCAGGCGCCCTGGGATTTCTTTGGAGACGGACAGAAGACGTAGAGTTTCAAAGAAAGAATTTCCTTTTATTTTTATCTTTTTAAAATATTACCTTTTTAAAAGTTTATTTATTTTGAAAGAGGGAAACAGAGAAAGAGAGCGAGAGAGCGAGAGAGAGAGAGAGAGAGCAAGAGCGAGCGAGTGAGAGAGAGAATCTGAAGCAGGCTCCACACTGTGAGTGCAGGGCTCAAACTCCCAAACCATGAAATCATGACCTGAGTTGAAGTTGGACACTCAACCGACTGAGCCACCCAGATGCCCCAAGAACTTCCTTTCCTGACAGTAACTGAGGTCAAGGGGAACCCACATGCACGCTCCTCCACAGAGTATTTCTCTCCTGTAGATGGGATGCTTCGCCATGCACGGGTATGTAAGTGCACATACTCTGTCTCAGTGCTGTTCAGAGTGAAGGACCAAGCTTTGTTTTTAAAATTACCACTCAGAGACTTCTGTTTTTGAAAAATATACTAAAAATAAACAACTAGAATAAAGGAATAAAAAAAACCCAAAGCCGTATGAAATACAAGCCTAGATACATAATTATGGGACTCAACAAACATAAAATCAAACTTCTATGAAAGTTTCTAAATGCAGATTTCCATTTCTGTATTTGTATCACCTCAGACCAGAACACTGTGGGGAATGGCATGAGCTACATATTGAATAGCGCTGCTGTGTATCTCTTGCCTTTGCCACAAATTTAGTATGTAGCATATATTATCATTTATTGTGAGATATCTTTATTTTCATGAAAGCAAGAGATCTCTGTCTGTGTCCTTGAAATACCTAGGAGAAAATACTGTGCTGGTTAGGTGCTCATTGAATGAATGTGTGCTGATGTGCATACATTTGATAGGTTGGTGGTAGGCAGGTAGGTAGGTAGGAAGGTGAGCGGGGAGGTAGATAGGTAGGTAGAGCTTTATTAAACACACACACACACACACACACACACACACCTTTGCATTATTTTTCTTTTAATGTCCATTCTTGGCTCAAAGTTTATACCCCTACTTGGCTCAAAGTTTTGAGAGTTTTAACAAGGAAATAAAAAAGCTTCTTTAAAAGGTTTCCAAAATGAGGATAACTACTATAGAGCATAATGTTTATGATATACACAAACCCACAAAATAATAGTTTTAGAAAGCTTTTAAATAAGTTCTTCTTTTAAAACGAAGAGTTGTTAAGTACACATCAACAAACTGGTATGTAGCGTCTTGCTTTTAAAGATCTCTTGGGACAGAGGTTTAAAAACTCCCAGCAAGTGTTTCCATTGTGCATAATGTTTCTCTAATACAACCATGTATGTCATTTTTGTAAGGAGGAAAATGAATTTTTTGTGTCTTCTTAGCTTCCTTGATAAATAATTTAACTCCAAAACTCAAAAAAAGTAAAAGGCAGATGCCTAATGTGTCTGCTCCTTAGAGTCTGATGTTTTTTGATTCACCTCTAATGCTTTAATGACAAGAAGTTGTCTTAAATCTAATGCACTTTTCATGCAAGCTGATAGCCTTTATCTTAGATCTGAAGAGCAAAAATGTCTTTAATGAATTAATCTGTGGTTCACTAACGAGAAATCTTTTTTTGGTGCAATATGGTTAAATTTTTTTTGTACTGTTATGCTAACAAAACAGTGGCCAGAGAAATGGGCCCTGGCCGTCCTTGTCTAGAAAGCAGGAGTCCCTGAGAGCTTAAATCAGACTGTCCTGAAGTTGTCTAATGGCTGTTGATCCCTGGGTTCTATAGAAGGACAAAGAAGGGCAGGTAAGTCATAGAACCCAGGATATCAAGCTTGGAGATGTGCTTCATTTAATTCTTAGCTCAGAGCTTCTCGTGCCCGTCACTACTTCCTCCACCTTCTGCTACAGTGGAAGCTGGCACATTGTCATTTAGACTGCAGCCCAGTGTTCCATACAAAATATTTGTTGGAATCACAAACAACAAAACAGTTTAGTTGGAATATATAGAGACTCAAATACGCTTATACAATGCTAAAGAACAAAATATCAATAAAGCAACAGACTGGACCTATTTATTTGCATCTGAGGTGCTCATATTAATATTTGCAAACACCAATTCAGGTTTATAGAAGATGTCCACCTTTCATTTGATAAATGAGTGAAATACAGGCACTTCCTCCGAGAGAAAGTACAAATAGGAAACAAACAAATGAAAAAATTTTAATTCTTACTTGTGATAAAAGAAATAGGTATTAAAGAGATGGACAATAAAAAGATATCAGAGATGCTAATGTGTATCAAAAGTGTAGATCTTAGAAACTAACATTCATTAAAAATGATCAGACAGATTGCATGTTTGAAGGGAAACTGGGAAATTCGCACACTTCTGATACCATCCTAAGTCAGCAATTCACAAATTGATAAAAGGAGAAAAATTATGAAGATGTTCATGCCATTTGGGCCTGAAAAAGACCTTGAAGGGGTTCATTCTAAAGACACATCTCATCAGAATCAAGGGCAATCATCAGGAGGACCCTCACTGTAGCTAAGGAAGAGTAACACATTATACAACAAAGGAAGATTAAGTAGCCAATAAAAATAACACATTACACAGCTACGTAGATATGAAAAACCGAAAGACTGCATGATACCGAATGATCATCAAAAATGCAAAAACAGTTGCAGCGATTTAAAAACTGCTTGCTGTATGTCAACTACACTTCAAAAAAAGAAAAATAAATAAAAATAAAAAACTGCATGCATGTGGCGAATTGCAAAATCGAAAAGTTGCCAATTGTTTTTCAGTGATGGGTTAAGACCCCCCCCCCCACACACACCTTTTTTCCTTTTTTTTTTTTCCAGATTCCTTTACTTGGAATAGTTCACCTCCTCTGTGTATCTCCCACACCCCCTTTTTCTGAGAGAGAGACAGAAGGAAAGGATGAGCCTCGGGAGAAGATACTTCTCCCCCCACGGCACCTTCCAGTCAGGCTTTTGCCGACACTCAATTTTCTTCAGCCCTGTCAGCTCCTTTTTGGAGGAGATGATGTGTAGAGCTAATCCTGTCTGCTGGCTGCCTCCCTATTCAGAAGGGTATGCAAATACTTCCAAACCAGAGCATTTTAGACCTATTCAGGGCCCAAGACAACACACTTTTCATTAGCATTTGAAGTGCGAGGGCTGAAAAAGGGGAATGGACAACTTTTTTTTTCTTTTTCTTTTTTTTTTTCTTTTGGCTCGAAGCTTTGGGGAGACTTGAAAATGTACGTTTTTCATCCCTTTGCACACATCAGCATTGGCGCTAAACTTCAGAGAGACGCATTGACTGCCCTCAGGGGAAAGCATTCAGGGGGATTTTTACACACACACAGAGGGCCAGCGCCTGAAATAAATCACAGAATGGAGGTGGCAGAGATGAAGCGAGAGGGGTTCAGCGGGCTAAGCTACGCATCCAGGGGCATGAATTTAAATCACGATTTATTTTCTTCTCACTCTGCTCTCGCATGAACCTCAGTTTCTTAATCTTCAGCGCCGAGGAGGGGGCACAGGAGAGAAGGGCACGGGATTTAAAATGCAAGGCAGGCCTCCCATAAAAACCTCGCTCTGGAGGTGCTGCGTCTGCGGCCCAGCGGTTAGAGCCTGGTGCTCTGAAATCTGGGTCACAAGTTCAATCCCCTTCTGGGTCAGTTAGCTTTTCTCTGTTCCACAGCCACAAACTAAAGGCCTGAGCCCCTCATTCAGGCCGAATGTCTAATAAAATGTATGCCCTTGGTCACTGCACAAAACAGCCCAGCCAGAGCCTAGCAAATCCATCCTCCACTGCGGGGGACCGTCAGGAAGCAAGCTGTCTTTGGGGCCCGCAGAGGCAGGCTCCTTTCTACTAGGACAAGGTGGGAAGGGAGGGAGGTGGGAAGGGAGGGAGGTGGGGGGAGGCGGTGAGGAGTGGGTGCCAGAGATGGCCCTACCCAGGAAGATCCCTCAAGATCCTTGCAACTTACTGTGTGACTCTGGGTAAGTTATTAGCCTTTCTGAGCCTCAGCTGGAGACCGGTGACTACCGCATAGGGCTGCTATGATTGGCATTTGAGTGGTTCACGCTGTGACCACATGCACCGAACTCGCCAACATTTGGTAGAATTGCCAATCTTCATGATAAAATAGTGCTCTGAGGCTCTCTTAGGATATTGGGAGAATGACTATGTGAAAGGAAGACAGAGAAGTCTCTGGCTGATATCAGCAAAGGTTATTGAGTGCCTGAGATATACCAGGCACCAAGATAGATTTTTTTTTTTTGCCCGCATCAGGAAGGGGGGATATTAAAAATAATAACACTCAAATGGGTCTTGTCCCAAGGAATTTAAAGAGCTAGAGGAGTCAGCTATAAATGCTGATTCAATCGATTCCTAGCTGTGTTACATTGGATCACATAACCTTTCTGTGCCTCTGTTTTCTCATCTGTAAAATGGGTATACTAACCCCCTATCTCCCAGGGTTGTTGCAGGATGAAATGAGGAATGTCTGTGAAGCCCATAGTATTTCTAGTAAGCCTTTAAATGGGTGGATATTTATAAGAAAATAATCCATGGTTTTGTCATTCTTCAGCCTTGTAGAAGGTACAGCATCCTGTTGTGAGCTTTAGTGTTTTTAATAGTCTGACTACAACCTTCCTCTCTAGTTGTGCTTTTGCTGCTTTCACGTCGTAACATTCCCAACAGAACCTTGTGACTCACCATGTGGTGATGGGTCCACTATTCCTTGATGTCTCTTTGCTTGCTCCCTGTCCTTGCAAACAGGCTCACATGCATCCTCTCTGTCTACACTTGTCCTTTCTCATTTGTCCACCTGGTGAACAAACGCTTAAGGTATTCTTCCTCCGGGAAGCCCTCCTTGAGTGGCCCAGAATTCTCTTCCTCTAACTGCAGGTTGTTATATGACCAAGGATGAATAGTACATACAGTAAAGTGGATCTACTTACAGCAGGGGCAAAATTTCAGGAAAATAATGAAAAAGGAGTTCCCTGTTGGCCTTCCAAGGGGAGGCAACATGTCTGCGCCTCTCCAGCGGAGAGCAGGACGGGGAAGATACTAAGGAAAGGAGCTGCCATCCAGTTCCGCTCTAACACCTTCCATTTTCCTCAGCAAATGTCACCCTTGACTAAGGAAACCTAGTTCTGTGTCCGTGACAACTCCAGCTTATACTTGATTCTCATCCAAGCTGCTTCTTTTTCAGGATGGAGTGAATAGAGGGGAAAGCCTTGAGCTCACTCTTGAGTAGGTTTGGCAATTGGTTTAGTTTCAAGACCTGAGTGCTTTGTGGGGACGGACAAGGGTGGGGCCAAGAAGGACTGCCAGAGTGAGGCTGCCCTGATCAGTGGGAAAGAGTGCTGTGGTGGATTAGTGCTGTCTGCCCGGAGGGCTAGAATAGACCCAGGGTGCACTTCTGCTACATATTTGCATGTCCTCCTGGGAGGTTATAGAGTGTTCCTCACACTTGCCTATTATTTCATCTAAATGCTGAGGCCACCTGAAATGAGCTCTCTGACATACACCCGACTTCCTTAGTCTTCTGTCTTCCCCTAGCTTCTCAACTACCCCAACTAGCAACTACCTCAGGGAAAAAGAAATGTTTTTTCTCCAAAGCTAACTTCTCCCTACCTACTCTTGATCCAGTTGCCTCACGTCTGCCTCCAGTCTGAAAAGAATAAATGCCAATTAATGCAAACACCCCCTGTGTCCTTGATACTCCCATTTGAGTGTGTGAAAGCCACCTCAAAATGAACACGTCCAGAAGACGTTACACTTTTCCCTCAAATCTGCTCCTCCCCTCCCATTATCTTTGACATTTCCAGGAATAGCAATATGGTTCCTTTGATTGATCAGGCCACCAACCTAGAAGTGGGCCTTGAGACGCAAATCCCACATCTGATTCATCAACAACCCCCTTGACTCTATATCTTAAAGTGCATCACAGAGATCAGTATGATCCTATTTAAATATAGTCAGGTCTTAACTCCTCTTCTACTCAACAACTTTCTAATGTTTCCTCTTCTTTTTCAGAAGAAAAGTCAAAGTTCTCTCAATGACACTTTATAACCAACTCGTATTACTCTCTTCCTTGTTTACTCTATTTCAGTCACACTGGCTCCTTGTTACCCCTGGGGCACAAATCTCATTCCCACTGCAGGGCCTTTGCACTTGCTATTTCCTCAGACCAGGTGGCCTTTTCCCTAGATACTCTCCTTGGATGATTCCCTGATCTCCATCAGTTCTTTGCTCAGATGTTCCCATCTAGTGAGTCCTTCCCAATCCCCCTGCTCACAATGGCTCCCATCTTCCTTCTCTTGAATCCCTTACCTCTCTCCCTGTTTTATTTTTCTCCAGAGCACTCTTTCCATCTGATGCACCACATATGTATTTATCTGGCTGGTTAGTTGTAATCTATCAATCCACTAAAATATAAGCTACACAAGGGTAGGGACTTTGGTTGTTTTGTTCCCTGCATTATTCCCTGGGCCTAGAACAGTGCCTGGCACAGACTAGCCAATCAGTGAAAATTTGTTGAGTGAAGAAATGAAATAATGAATACCATAAGCTTCACACTGTGCCTGGTACTCAGCAGATGTTCCATAAATGTTATTTTATCTCTCACAGGGTTTTTGTTAGGATCAAATAGTATATCGGAAGAAGAAACAAGGTATATTTCTGTAAAATGCGACATCATCCTAAGACAGTACTACCCTTATTGTTGTGTTGTTTATCAAGGTGCCTTATATTTAACCCACATGGATTTCGAGCGGAGGTTTAAATGGGATTGATGCCAGAAACACACCCTGGGATGGCCCCAGCTTCTTATCTGTTGTGGGCTAGAAATCCAGATGACCGAGTAATTTTAATTATGTTTAAAATGAGAGTAAGTGTTTTGATTGTGTTCTCATGGCTGTATATGAGAGATAAATCCTATACAGAATGGCCACAAGGGTGCAGAAAGCATGGCCACCCAAGGTCACTTAGTGCCAGGGCAAGTAGAACTAGGGACCTCAGCAGCTCTCTGTCTGTGGAGACCTGGAGAAACAGAACTCAGCCACTCAGGAAAGGCTGCAGGTCTAGTTACACTAGATATCAAGAACAGAACATGTGATATATTTCAGAAAGCTTTTCATACCAAATGGTCAAAGTTTTATAGAAACTCACTTTCGAATCTTACATGAGGAAGCTTCGAGACTCTAAAAAAATCAATGTATGTGAATTCCTCCAGCTTTTGAACTTAGTAGAAGTAACATTATTATTTACATACTACAAGTAGCTTTGGAAGAGAAAGGCTTAAAAACTACTCTGCTCTCACTGCGTTTCCCACTTACCCAGCTCTGCTTTCTATACTACTAGTCAAATAGTTTCTGTCCATTTCTGAAAGGCCCATTGGTTATGTTATACTGCCTTTAATGGGGTTCCATCAGAGGCCTGACAAAGATGATTTCCTGAAAGAAGGTAAAACCAGAAGTGTTCCATAATCACCAGTGGAAGGATGAAGTGAGCAAATCTGAGGAGAACAAAAACAAAACAAAACAAAACAAAAAACACGCCAGCAAGGTTGTGCTCAAAGGGGCCAGATAACCAATTCACCATAGGTAATTGTAATGAATGAACAGGGCATAGGTTAGAGGTCAACCCCAGTCCTGGGTGGTAAAGCCTCTGAGCTTCGGTGGTGATCCAATGATGCATTTGCCAAAAACACTGGCATCCCTCCCTTTGACTATGCTGGAGTTCAAGACTTGGAAGGTCTACATGCCATTAGGAATTGATGACCATCCTTCCTCTTTGTCTCTTTTCAGGCCAGGACACGCTGAGGCTGTGGAGAGGTGACCTGTGGAGAGGTGACCTCAGGAGAGGTCATGAAAACCATTCCAGCAACTGTCTCAGGAGATCTGGAAACACATCATCCATTTTATTCTTTGCAACTCCCTCTGCTCCCTTTTAGGACACAACTCTTGCCGCATAACATACAAATATTCTCCTTTTAGAGATATTTATATTCAAGCACCACAGACCTGCCAAAAGCAATCATTAAAGCCATCAGCATTTAGTGTGAGCAGGCTGGCTTCCTGAGTACAGTGTCAGAGGGGGACACCCACTAATCGGTGAGAAGGGCTTCAGGGAATGCAAGCCCTGACCTCATTTCTGCCTGCTCTGCCTGAGCCTTCTAGACAGTCCCCCCCAGCCTCCTCTCCCTCTCTGGTCTCTTGCAGAAAGCTTTGCTCCTTTCCTCAGCCTGGAGGCCACACAGTGTCCTGAGAAAACCAACTTCTCTCCAGTTTCTTTCTCTTTGTTTTCCAAGCTTTTCTTAAGTGAAATCATACCTATTTTATTTCCCTACTTCCTGACTTCATTCCTGCGTGAGCCCCTCTGGGCTGCCTTCCATCCCCTGCTGGAGTGATATGAATCTTGCTAAGGTAACTGTTGACTTTCTAACCAACAATCCAATTAAATCCAATTCCTCTTCCTGCAGGACACACCTTATTTCCCTGGCTCCTGTGAATGTACTTCTGACTGTCCGTGAAGCTCTTTCCATTCTTCCCCCACATCATTGGTAATTCTTGTCCACGGCTCTATCCTCTTTTTATGAATAGTTCTAATATATGCTTTTCCTGGAGGACTCTTGTATATTCATGGGGTTTCAGTTAACACTTTATGCCCATTATCTCTATCATATGTATCCTTATATATAGAGAGATGTTTCCAACTCAACCTGTCCAAAATTGAATTCCCTAATTCCTTCCTAAGCTGGACCCCTCAATGTTTATTTTCTTTAAAAAATACATATATAGGATTACCTGGGTGGCTCAGTTAGATGAACGTCCAACTCTTGATTTCAGCTCAGGTTGTGATCCCAGAGTCATGGGATAGAGCCCCGGGTTGGACTCTGCACTGGGCATGGAGCCTGCTTGAGACTCTCTCTCTCTCTCTCTCTCTCTCTCTCTCTCTCTTCTTATGCCCCCTCTCTCCTGCTCTCTCTCTAAAATAAAAATTAAAAACATACATACATAAATATACTTTCTTTAAAGCACTAACTTAAGTACTATACAAATATTGAATAATTTAATCATCACATGAATGCAATGAATGGAGTAAGTGCTACCATTATCTTTACCTTTCCGCAGCTGCAGAAACAGAGACACAAGAGGTGATATAACTTACCTAAACTCCCAGAATTAGTAACAGGACCAGGATTCAATCCAAGACTCTAGCGCTGGAGCCCATGCGGTGAACCACTAAGCAGTATTGCCTCCCAGTCTGCTTACATTGGACAGCTTTACTATTGCGCCACTGGTTCATGCCAGAGACCAATGGCCATTTCTTATTGCCTGCACTTAACAAATGACCGAACTCTGATAACTTTTGAGAACATTTTTATTGAAGTATAAGGTTCACATAGACGAGTACACAAATCTAAAGTGAGCATGTCAATAAATTTTAAAAAGTATGCACATCCATGTAGCCACAACCCAGAGCAAGATATAGGGCATTAGCAATATCCTAGAAATTTCCTTCATTCTTCTTCCCTGTCATTAAACAAATTACAAAATGTAGCTCTAGGTTTGTCTGTCTATAAACTTTATTAAATGGAATTATATATACATATTCTTATGAGACTGGGGATCCTTGCCTTCAACATTTGGTGGATGATATTTATCATGTTGTATGTAGCAGTAATTTATCTCTTTCATTGCTTTATAATATTTCACTTATAAATATTTACAGTTTCTCCATTTTCTTGTTCATGGGCTTTTGCTCTGTTTTCAGTTTTAGGTTATAAAAAAATAATGCTGCAGCGAACATTTTATACATGGTTTTGCATACCTAAATACGTATTTCTCTTGGGTTTATACCCAGGAGTGAATGTACTCATCACAGGGTATGTATAGCATTGGTTTGATGGATGCTGCCAAGCAAGTTTTCAAAGTGGCTTCAGCAATTTACACTCCTGCCAGTCGTCTATGAGGAGTTCAGGTGATCTAAGTCCTTACAATTCTTGGTATTTCCTCATTTTATTTTGGACATTCTGATTGATGTGTAGTGGTTTTGTTTGCATTTCTGTCATAACTAATGATCTTTAGCATCTTTGCATTTGTTGTCACTAATTTAGAATCTTTTTTTGGCAAAAAGGCTGTTCAAGGCTTTGTCCATGTTTCATTCAGTTTTCTGAATGTTTTTTTTTTTTCCTGATTCAAAGGAGTTATTTATATATTCTGGATATTAGTACTTTGTTAAATATGTATGTATACTATGAAATCTCTCTGTGGCTTTTCTCCACACTATCAAAATACTATTTTATGAGAAACAAAAGTTCTTAAATTTCATTAAATCCAATTTATCAGTTGTGCATTTTATGGCTAATTCTTTTTAAAAATCCTTTGTTTTTGGTACATTCCATCTAATTTGTGAAATTTATGTATGCAGAGCTCCTCATCATTATGAGTACCATCCTTAGTACCTCTTTGATGTCTGCAGGGTCTGTAGTAATACCTCCTATTTCATTCCTAATATTGGCAAGTTGTGTCAGTCTTGCTTGAGGTTTGTCAATGTCATTGATCTTTTCAAAGAACCCACTCTTTGTTTCATTGATTTTCTATATTATTCTTCTGTTTCCAATTTCATTGATTTCTGCACTTAACTTTATCATCATCTCCCTTCAGCTTGTTTGTTGGCTTATTTTGCTCTTCTTTATGTAGACATTTTAGGAGGAGCTTAGGTTATTAATCTGATAATTTTCCTCTTTTCTAATGTGTGAATTTAGTGCTAAAAATTTCCCTTTCAATATCAGTTTAGTTATGTCCTGGAAGTTGTATTAGGCTGCACTTTTGTTCAGTTAAATGTATTTTTAAATTCCCCTTGAGACTTCTTTAGCCCAGGGAATATTTAGATGCTTGTTCTTTAGTTTCCAAGTGTTTGGAGATTTTCTCATTATCTTTCTGTCATTGACTTCTGGCTTGATTCCATCAAGGTTGGAATGCACTTTCTGTATGATTCTAATTCTTTTAAATTTGCTGAGGTTTGTTTTACAGCACAGGATATGGGCTATTTTGATAGATATTCTGTGGACACTGGAAAGAATTTGTATTGTGCTTGGTTAAAGTGTCTTGTCAATGTCCATTAGATCTTATTGGTGATGGTGTTAATTTTTTCCGTAGTTCTGTGCATTGTTGAGAGAGGTATGTTAACGTCTTCAATTCTAATTGTGGACTTGACTATCCTTTCTCTTCAAGCAACTTTTACTTCTCATATTTTGCAGCTCTGCATTTGGGACATATACATGCAGGGTTGTGATATCATCTTTTCTTTTATCATTTGAAAAATGTGCCCTTTCTGGCCACTGTGATTTCTGATGAGAAATACTCTGTCATCTTCATTGTTTTATCTTTGTAGGTAAGGTGTCATTTCTCTCTCATTGAAGTCAAGATACTTTGTTTGTCTTTAGTTTTCAAAAGGTGAACTATGATGTGCTTTGGATGTAATTTCTTTTAAGTTTATCATGTTAGATTATGTTCAACTTCCTGGATCTGTAGGCTTACATTTTTTGCCAAATTTTAGAATTTTTCTTCATCATTTCTTTGCATATTTTTCTAAACCTTTGTTAATACTTGAGGGGAGTGCTCCTGGTTCCTGTTAGGTGGTGGGAATTTAGGCTCCCCTGTAGACCTCCATTGATATGTTCTTTGCTGGAGGAGGTAGGTATGTCTTATTACTGGTCCCCATATTGCTTCAACTCACACCATGGATAGAGATGCCCTCTTTAGTGCTGATTAGTAGGAAGGTCCTGGCTTTCCATTGGCCTTCTTTGGCACTGTCCAACTAGAAAGGTAAGTAGGAACCTTCATTACTGCTAGGTAGAATGGAAGTCCAAGTTCCCCGTGTGATCTCCAATGAAACTGTGGGGGAGACAGTCAACTAATCTTCTCTGATATAACCCCAATTTATGGGGCAGGGATGGTCAAGGCAACTCATTAACAGCCTAGTATGGGTGGAGAGCTAGGTAAGCTTCCTTTTTAGTCTTTGTTGCTGTTAGTGAGATTGGGGTCCCCATTTCATCTTTTGTATTTGGGTCATATAGAGAAGTTATTGTCTAAAAGTTCCTTCTTCCTAAGTTGTTCTTTTCCTGGTGTTTTTGGCTAAAGAGAGCAGGCTTATGTTAAGGCTTTTGTTGTCTGTGCCTGTTGGCATTTCCAAATTGCTGGTTTCTCTACCACTAAGTTTAGTATCTGTTAGTCAAAAAGGAAACACAGAGAACTTACTTCCATGATATTTTGCAGGTCTCAGGTCCCAGCTAGTCTCCCTTCTCTCCATCTTTCAGTCTTTTTATGATTGTTTTATATGTAAAGTCCAGAGTATTTCATGTACTTACTGGGATAAAAAGGATAAAGTATATCTGCTTCACCTGCCCAGAAATGGAACCCCTCCTTACTATTTTTGAATTGACTTTGCAATTCTACAAAAAAATCCTGGTGAGATTTCAATTGAATCAATAGATCCATTTGGGGAGAATTAACCCCACTCCAATAGAAAGAAAGAAAGAAAGAAAGAAAGAAAGAAAGAAAGAAAGAAAGAAAGAAAGAAAGACTCATTTTTTTTTCTTTCAACCAAAAAAATAATCTTTACTAAAACAAGAGCCCTCATGAACATTATCTCCTATAACAAGAAATTTTGGTCACCAGCACATCAGCTCCACAAGAGCAAGTGCTCTGGGCATGTGAGAGTGCCTTGCTGCATATAAACCATTAGAAAGGCACCCCCACCCCTACAATGGTCAGTAATCAATCAGTGGCAGCTATTTTTCTAAATTTCTGTCTCTACCCCTGACCATACATTTTGTAGTTTCATTGATTAGCTTAAAACTAAGTATGAAGTCTCCCCTATTATTACTGTCTCTAAGAATATGGAAAAGAATTATAAAAATGCAAAAGCCAAACATAGTAGAGTCAAAGAGTGGCGGAGTTGAGGACATTTTTAGAGAGATCCTTTTTGGGCATGGCTTATGACCCCTTGAAACCTGTATAAAGCCATTGGAAGTGATAGGAGGGACCTTATTTGTATAAATTTCCAGAGACATCCAAAAAGAAGACACAGGCTGCCCATTAAAAAATAATAGGCAAAATCATTTGCAGAGAAAATAAGTGCTGACTGATCTGTCTAACATGAAGGGAACTAATATTGTCTAAGTCTCAAGTGTGAGCAAAAAGCATCAAACACAATAGATCACTAATTTCTCAAAAACATTTCTTCATGGAAGTTTCTTAATCATGACATTTTTAGAGATGAGAAAACTAGGGGTTACAGAGGTAAGGATATTGCCCTACAGCAATACATAGCTAATTCTGCTCAAGCAGAATTTGAACCCAGTGAGAACCAACTCCATAGTTTATGCCCTTCCCCTACAGCATATCATCTTCCAGTCCAAAGTCTTTTAAATCCTCATGAGTAAGTAGAATTTAGATAAAAAAGCTTCCTCATAGGCAAATGAAAGGTACAGCATACACTGGGAAAGAGGTAATTTAAATAAAACTGAAGGATGGGGAGCTGTGAGCTAAAAGTTATAATCTCAGAGAAAGTATCTGAGGAGCTTAGAATTGTAGAACTCTTGTTCAGGAAGAAACTTTACCTATTCTTGAAGACAGCAGTTCTCACTGCCACAATATTTATTTGCTTTATAAACACTTTTTGTTTAGGTATGATTAAAAATATTTTGGTTAATACAGAGCTTAATTAGACACAGCCCTTTCCATGGAAGAGCTTACCATGGAGTAGATAGTGCATGCATGCAAATGGCACATTATAACCATAGGTTATATTTCACTTAAGTCAGAATCTGACCCGTTTCATGTTCTGTACTAATTTATACCTTTCACTCATTTCATGGGTACTGTGTTATTCCATAAAGCTTATTTGCCTAATTCTTTAAAGCAGCTATTTCTGTTATGTAACTTTAACCTCAACCAATCCATCTTTGGCCACCCAACCAGGCAAGTAAGAATGAAGTCTCAGTCTCACCTCCTAGCTTATGAACAATGGAGGGTATGATCAGAATAGTGGCTATGGGAGAGGAAGACTATTATAGGACATCCCAGAAGCATGATTATTAGGATTCTATGCATGTTTGAGGGTTGAGGGGGTAAAAAGAAAGTGTGAGATGTTGCACACAACTCCACATTTTCTAGTTTGGGTAAGGGAACTCAAAGAACCCAGAAGGAGCCACGATAGTATGAAGGGAAGGGAGGTAACTGAGTTTGGTTTGGGACAGGTGTTGAGAGACTTTGAGACATCTATGTGATTTCCAATGCTTGGGTTGCCTTCAAGAAATCAACATATTTAAAATAAGCATTAATATCAGCCAGAATTCTCAAACACAAGTATGGTCTTGTGTTGGACCTCCCTAGAATGTTTTTTGGGTAATTTATAGGGAGTTAATGTTCTGTGCCATCAGATGAGGGCAAGAGGCAGAGAAATATGGACTATCATTTTTGCACTGACCACTCAAGCCCAATGTGTTTCTGTAAATTTAGGAAGCCTGGTAATGTGCCTATCCTAGGGCCAGAAAAGACTTTCTCAGATACATATGAGGACTGGTCCGGGGGCATTCCTACAAAGTCACAAGAGGGGCTTATTCATTGACTCCAGTGAATTGATAAAGTCTCTTTTGGTCTTGATGGATGATGTAGGAAAAAGCCCTGTGAGAATTATAGGGTAAAACCTCATATTGGAATCATGCTATTCCATGCAAATCACTCTTCGTGCCTTTCTAATGATACCTAACCCTTATTTATGTAAACAAATATGTATCTAGCACTCCAATGTACCATAGTCTGTGTTAAATGCTTTATAATAACCCATTTAATCCTTGTCTCAATCTTGACATTAGGTCTAATTATTATCTACCTTTTATAGATAAACTGAGTTAAGAGGTTAATAAAATTTCTGCAAGTCAAACAGATAGTGAGTGACAGAATTGGGATTCAAATACAGGCAGCCTGATCCCAGAGCTGTACTATTGTTCATATCAGCCAGTTAACTTAAATCAGGTTTCTATATAGAAAAATATAGAACTATACCCATGTATATATACTGCATGCAGGAAGATCTGGCACTTGTTTTAGACCCATTTGCCCAAAGTATGTACAATCTAATATCAAATTATTAGGACTGATATGAAGGAATGGATTTCTCTGTTTGCTTATGCCCTCTTCTTTCAAAAAATAATTGAAGATGTAATTAACATGTTCTACAAATCTGGAGGCATTGAATTTAAATTGCTAGTTGGAGTACCTCATGTAGAAAACATCCATTAAGCATTGTAAAATGCCAGTCAACAGAGAAGAAAGTTACAAATATTTTGGTATTGGATATTATAAAGTCAGGAGAGACCTACACTGTGGAGGGAGCCTGATAATATTAGTAACAGCAAACATATTACATTTACTGTGTTCCAACCACTATTCTAAAAGCTGTATACATAGGGACTAAGTTTATATAGTGAAGAAACCAAAGTAAAGAAAAGTTAAGTAACTTGTCAAATCACCTACTAAGTAAATGGTGGAACTGGCTTTGAACCAGGCAGCTAAACCCTAATCCTCTGTTCTTACCCACTATACTATCTTGATCCAGACTAGCCACATAGCAGCTAGTGATAAAGGAGGAGACTGTTTGGCATCTGTGACTGGGAGCTCTCTGGGATAAGTCCAAAAGAAAGCCAACAGAATTCCTGGAGAGATTCTTAGTATCAGGTGAGTCTATTATTCTGTAAAAGAATAATTTTCCACATTTGCAACCCACTAACATCTGGCAAGGATGAAAACAAGGCTCCCTGGTGTGTCACAAACATCATGGAAAGGATTCAAACGGCCATTGGTAACTTAATCCCCAAAATCAGTGTTAGGAATCAAAATCCTGAATTTAGAATCTGTAATAGTTCCTTCCATTAGTGATACTTATTCTTATGTAGTCACAACTTGAATTGAGTCAGTCCCATTTTCAGCCCCATAGTGTAACAAATGAAACATAATTTGATGAAAATAAAAGGTCAAGAAAAGGTCGATGGTAATCTTTTGCAAAATATTAAAGGAACACTAGATTAAAGTTTTAAAACTCTGCCTTAGTTCTATCATTAATTCACTAGATGATGAACTCTGGGAAATTCTCTGACACTGCATGGGCTTTTGTTTAATTATCTATAAAATAGGAAATGAAGAAACTAAAGTTGTTGGCTGCCTTTTATGTACAAGGTGTTGCTTTGGGTACTTTACATATGTTGGTTCGTTTAATCCTCAAAATATTAGATTGATAGATTACTGCCCATTTTTAAGGTTGACAAAGCAGGGGCTTAAAGAAATTAAGAATTTGCCTAAAGTCCAAGGAAAATAAAAGCCAAAATAAGCTATTGGGCTATTTTTACATCAAAATAAAAATCTCCTGCACAGAAAAGGAAAAAAAATACCCAACAAAATTAAAAGGCAACCTACTGAATGGGAGAAGACACTTGCAAATGACATATCCCGTAAAACGTTAGTATTCAAAATATATAAAGAACTTCTGTAACTCAACACCTCAGAACCAAATAATCCAATTAAAACATGGGCAGAAGACTTGAACAACATTTTTCCAAAGAAGATATCCAGATGGCCAAAGGACACAAGAAAAATTGCTCAATATCACTCATCATCAGGGAAACACAAATCAGAACTACAGTGAGATATGACATCTGTCAGAATGTGTAAAATTAAAGGCACAAGAAAAAACAAGAGTTGGCAAGGATGTGGAAAAAAATGGACTGTCTTACACTGTTGGTGGGAATATAAACTGGAGTAGTCCACTGTGAAAACAGTATAGAGGGTCATCAAAAAGTTAAAAATAGAACTATCCAATGACCCAGTAATCACACTACTGGGTATTTACCCTAAAAATACAAAAACACTAATTCAAAGGGATACATGTACCCCTATGTTAATAGAAGCATTATCTACAATATCCAAACTATGGAAATAACCTAAGTGACCCAGCAATTGATGAACAGATAAAGAAGATGTGGTGCATATATAAAAATGGAATATTATTAATTGCCATTTTCAACAACATGGATGGAGCTAGAGAGTATAATGCTAAGCGGAATAAATCAGCCAGAGAAAGACAAATATATGATTTCACTCATATGTGGAATTTAAGAAATAAAACAAGTACGCAAAGGAAAAAAGAGAAAAATAGAGACAAACCAAGAAACAAGCTCTTAACTATGGAGAACAAACTAATGGTTACCAGGCAAGGAGGAGGATGGGAGATGGGTGAAATAGGAGATGGAGATTAAGGAGGGCACTTGTGATGAGCACCGAGTGTTGTATGGAAGTGTTGAGTTATTATATTGTACACCTGAAAGTATATAACACTGTGTAAGATAAAAATAAAATAATTTAAACATCTAAAAAATTTTTTAAACATTTAAAAAAAGAAAAAAAAAGAATTCACTTAAAGTCATTCAGCTGGTAGGATTCACAGCATCAAAGTTTACTTGGTTTAAATTTTCCCTCTCTTTCTTTTTTTTCTTTTTTTGCATTTTGCCTCCTTTTTATCACTGCTAATCTATAATTCCAGAATTTTAGAAGTGCACGAAGGGGTGTGGTACTCAAGTGCTACTACTTGGGTGACCACCATGTTAACCTACCTTTAACCTCCATCTCTTGGGAGCTGCCCTTAGATTATGATTTAAAAGTCAAATACAATGGAAATATATTTTTGTTCTCACTATCAAAATTTAGAGTTAGTCACCTGTAGGATGGCTGCATGTACTGTGCTTGATACGGTGGGTCTGCAGTAACCCAATAAAGTGAAAACCTTGAATGCATTCCCATAGGAGGTTAATTTATGCCTAGAGAGTGACAGGTATTGGGGAAGAAAATTTGATTATAGGTATTGTTTGCATGGTCTATTTTAATCTTGAAATATTTGAAAAGACTTGCTCTAAAGACAAGAAGGGACTTGCTCACGGCAGTGGGTGTTTTCTACTCTTATGAATGTAATTTTGTCCCTGCTGAAAATTCAGAAGTTGCTTTGTCCAAAAGGACATTGACATCTTATACTATGCTTTAATTGACATCTTATACCGCACGCTAAACCACACAGGGCAAACTTCAAACGACTCAGCTATAGGAATGTATATCTGGTTTGAAAACTGAGGTCAGCTCCAGTGTACTTCCTCATGTTGCTCTCAGGGGATGTGAAGACATCTGTGAACACATCTTTTCATTGCCCTCTTCTTTTATTTTTATAAAATGGCCAACAGGTCTTCAAGCACTTAAACATCTTCCATTACACACCCAGAGATTACTGTCTCAGAGGCGGTTGTTTTGGGTATTAGTGACCAAAGGCCAAATATGGACTCTTGATGACTTCCAAGAAAGAATGTGAGTGGAATGGATCATTACAATAAGTTGTAATTGATTGTGGAAAGTTCCCCCTAACAAATCTGTGGGATAATTATGGCCAAGTCATTCACTGATATAAAAGTAAGATAAAAAGAACTGAGAATTTTCTCTCCTATGAGGACATAAACTTATAGATGATATTACCAAAGTCATATACAGAAGACCAGGTTGTGTAATCGTAAATTAGAAAAAAATGTGTTATATCAAAGAAAGTGGGTACCCATGAATCCTAATAGGTTAAGAGTTTCCCAAAAGACCCCTTTGGTGTTCTTCGAAAATTCTAGGTCTACTTTTGTTTCAGGGAGTGTGTGCTGCCAATTCCTTCTGCCTGCAATACTTTTCTTTCAGATGGCCACACAGCTCACCTCCTTAATCCTTCAAGTCTGTGCTCAAATATCACCTTCTTAATGAGGACTACTACCCTGACCAGGGTTTAATTTAATGTTTAAATTTCTACGGTATTTACCATAAACCCCTCTACCTTTTTCCCTCCACTAGGATGTCAGAGCTAGAATTTTTGTCTGTTTTGTTTACTGCTCTATCTCTGAAAGAAGCCAGAGTCAAGGTTTGGGAAAAATAAATATCAGGGTTGATTCCATAGGGCACGAGTAGGAAAGAGAGATAAGGCATAGTAACTAGATAGAAATAGGCTCTGAAAGAGTAGAGGTCAAAGGCAAACAAAGGGCACCTAAGAACAGTTTTCTGGAATAATGTAAGAGCATCTGTTTTCACAGTTATTAGCTGATAATTAAGAAGTCTGACAAGTTTCAAGATGTTTGGTGTACAGATAAGTACTATGATGAGCCTTTGTCCCTTTTTTGACTTCACGGCAACTGAATCACCATAGTCACTATGGTAGGCAAGGTTAAGCTGCAGTAACAAATAGTTTCCTAAATTGTTGTAGTTTTAAACAATGATGTTCATTTCTTGCCCATACTATATAGCCACCACCGTTTTGGCAAGGAGATTTTGCTCTCTGTTCACTCAGGGACTTGGACTGATAGAAGCATTATCTTTGCGTGCTTCCATATTTTCAGAGGCAAAGAAAACAAATTGGAAGGACCCTGTGATGGCCCTTTGTGCTTCTGTCCTGAAGTGATATATGTCACAATTACTCATATTTGACTGCCCAAAGTTAATCACATTGGTAAGCTTGAGTCAATGGGAATAAATAATGTGGGCTTCTCCCTTTGGAGAAGCAATGAGTATAAGTGACAATGAACGGTCCACCTCATCTAGTTCTCTAATTGGGAAATGACATATCCTATGGCTCCTTGAGGGAAGAGGGGCTTGTCTTTTGCTATAGAAATTATAACTACTTGACAATTTGTCTTACTGTCCCAATCATATACACTGGGGAATGATTTGAACTGGGGTGAGTAATATAAAGCAACATAGGAGGGCAGAATTCTTTTCGGCAAGGCTGTGGTGGCAGCAGCATCCGGTTTTCAGGGACAGCTGTGGCAACCACGCCAGTAATGACTTCCAGCATCTAAGTGGGAGCTGAGGTAGTCAGAGTCCAGGGGTGAACGAGATGGAATGCTCACCTCACGGTACGTGGTGAGATTCTGGGCATAGTTGTTATGGCTGTAGCTCCTGCACACCTGTCCAATTTCTTTTTTTTTTTTTTGAAAATTTTTTTAATGTTTTTATTTATTTATAGAAGAGAGAGAGAGAGAGACAGCGTGAGCATGGGAGGGTCAGAGAGAGAGGGAGTCACAGACTGAAACAGGCTCCAGGCTCTGAGCTGGCAGTCAGCACAGAGCCCGACGCGGGGCTCGAACCCACGAACCGCGAGATCATGACCTAAGTGAAAGTCGGACACTTAACCGACTAAGCCACCCAGGCGCCCCACACCTGTCCAATTTCAAGCCTAGGTCTGTAGCATTCCAGTAAGTCCTGTGAGCTCCCCAACATCTTATATTTAAATGAGCTCAACAAATCTCGTGCTTACATCTAAGAATCAGGTTAATACAAGTGGTCTGAAATAGCATGCACTCTTCTTGTCCTAGTTATCATAACATTTGCAAACACCTGAATAAAAGATGCTTTATCCAGCCCCAGCCTCCATTGAAAAAAAAATATAATTCCTATTGCTTTAAACTTAGTTGATTTTTTTTGTAAAGTCATTCATGAACATAAACTAAAATAAAATATCAAATCACGACAAAGTATGAAAAGCAACGATCTTCCTTCTATAGCATCAGTTCCTTCCCCCACAACCAATTTCTACTTTTCCAGTTGAATTCTTTTGATATTTTACTTCCATATCTCTAGTAATGTTTTCTTAGTAGCCAATCCTCCCATATTGCCTGGTGAGAGCCAGGTATTGTTCTAAGCACTTGAGAAATTTAGTGCACATAACAATCTAAGGAGTCAGAAAACTATCAGCCCAGTTTTCAGATGATAAGACTGAGATACAAATAAGTAAGGCAACTCTCCCAGAGTTGTATGGTTATTAATTGACAATGGTGGGGTTTAAACCAGAGTCTGCATCAAGAGTCTGCGCAGATAACTCTATGCTATATTGTACTGCTGTGTGTTTTTATATACCTGCATTGATTATTCAGTTTTAAATATTTATCTGTTAGCCCACCCCGTGTCTACCTCTTCTCTCCATCATACACAGACACACTTGCCATACTGTATCTTCCACGGGCAACAGAGATATTTAGTAATCAGTATACCCGTGAATATGATATTTATAGATGAGCCACTAATTTAACTTCAAAATCTCCCCAACTTGTGAAACCTCCCTCGCCATACATTCAAACATATTTGGTGTTTTAAAGATGTTACTTTCTTGCCAATTGCTTTCAGAGTCCCTCAAATCAGTCTGATCTGAACAATTATTCTCTAAGCCTGGTCCAGAGCTATTGTTTTGGACCTTTCTTCCTAGAGAGATTGTCAGTCTCCCTTAACCTCTCTCCTGTATTGGATTTCATTATTTTTAGAATCCAATACCTTCTATCTTCTTAGTTCATTATTTGTCTGTTAAGACACATCCTTTAGTAGTTTCCTGGGAAAGAGTGCATGGGAGGTAATTTATTAAAAATTTTCATTTCTGGAAGTGTATTTATTCAGCATGCACACTTAAATGAGAATTTGTCTGGGCCTAGAATTCTAGGCCGGAAGTAGGTTTTCCCTCCTGATTCGGAAATCATTGACTCCATCATCTTTTAGCTTTCAGTGTTGCTTTAAAGGGGTTCAATTCCATTCTGAGTCTTGATCCCACTTAGTGAGTGACTGACATTATGAAAATAATTACATAATTTTCTTAATTACAATTAGTTTGATATTTTTTAAAATTTACAGTGTACATGTGCATATTTGTAAGATTTTTATTTTTGGTTTATAGTTGCATAATAAGTTGGATATTTTTTGTACTATGGTCAAATATGATCATCCTTGGGGCATCTGGGTGGCTCAGTCGATTAAGGTTCTGACTTTTGATTTTGGCTCAAGTCATGATCTCACAGTTCATGGGTTCAAGCCCATGCTGGGCTCTATGCTGATAGTGCAGAGCCTGCTTGGCATTCTCTCTGTTCCTCCCCCATGCATGCTCTCCTTCTCTTTCTCTCTCTCTCCCTCTCTCAAGATAAATAAAAATAAACTTAAAAAAACCCAAATATGATCGTTCTCACTTTTACTGCTAACACAACAATGTATTTCTCCCTTCCCCTACAATCTGATTTTGTTTCTGCAGAAGCTCTTTTAATGTTAATCACTTTTTGTACATACAATAGTAGAAAGTGGAAAAAGTTGGCAAGGAATGAGTTCACACACCTGAGAAACAGGAAGCAGTCAGCACCAAAGCTGAAGGTGAGGCACAGTCTATCTGGTTCAACTCTTTTACTTTATATATAGAAAAAAATCTGGAAAAATTACACATTTTTTTTAGTGTCGCATTTTTTATGTCAAGTGACCATAGACTATATCCTTCAAACCAGGGCGCTTTTGAGAGTAAAAGTGAATGATATTAATAATTATACAAGAAAGGAAGATGGAAACCAGGTAGACTAGCCTTGTTCTGGGCAAACTAGAACATAGGGTTAGCCCGTGGTGATCAGGGCTTGACCAGGAGCCATGGTTAAAACAAGGCTTAACCCTCAATTTCTAGTCTGTAGTGTTTTTCTCTCATTAGTCCACTTTGTGCTAACCTCATTTACATCTGATCTCTGTTTAGTGGTTTCTGCCCTCACATCATTTTATTTCATTCATATATTCCTTCATTCATTCATCAAATATTTATGGAACATCTACTTTCACCTCTGATCCTTAAGCTCATTTCTATCCTTTTAAATCGTTAGTATTATCCTCTGTTTAAAATATCCTATGTTCATAAAGCCAGTAAAGCTATTCCAAAACTACCACCATAGAAGTTGACACCACCATCTTTTATTGGAGAGGGAAATTGGTAGGTAAGTTGTGACACTATATGGAAGCGTATTAAGAATGAGCTAATTCAGTGACACCTAGTATGAACCAGAGACACAGCCAGCTGAGAGTGCAGGGGCTCCAGAGATTTCTGTGAAGGCATGGCATGCTTGTTACATGGGCATTTCGAGAACAGCGTTATAGCAAGCTCAAAGGGTGTGCCAGCCAGGGATGGAGACACAAACTGAGGCTCATGTAGAAAACACTCAAGTGTAGACACAAAAGGAAAAAAATCATTTCAAAGTCCCAGCATTCAGTTTGATGCTCGGGGTTACTTTTTAAGACTTTATTTTTTAAGAGTAATTTTAGCTTCATAGAAAAATTGAAAGGTACATGGATTTACCACATACTTCTTGTCCCACACATGCCTAGCCTCCCCCATGATCAACATCCGTCAATAGTGGGTACGTTTTTATAATGGATGAACCTACATCAACACATCATAATCACCCAAAGTTCATGGTTCATTCTTGGTGTTGTCTAACGGGATTTTTTAAGGCATAGTTTCTATGTTGATCATCTAAACATAGGAATTAAACTCCACAGGGTGCCTGGGTAGCTATGTCAGTTGAGTGTCCTACTTTAGCTCAGGTCATGATCTCGTGGTTCATGAGTTGGAGCCCTATGTCAGACTCTGTGCTGACAGCTCAGAGCCTGGAGCCTGCTTTGGATTCTCTCTCTCTCTGCCTCTCCCCCGCTCATACTCTGTCTCTCAAAAACAAATAAATATTTAAAAAATTATTTAAAAAAAGAACTTCATTTATGAGAAGAGTGTGAGAGGAAACATTAAACTAGTTAATCTTTTCCCTGGCAGTTTAATAGATATGCTCGCCAGATTCTCAGGCTGTTGCTGTCCATTGTTTAACATAAATTGTTTTTCATCTCAGGTATGGATTTTAAAGTATGTCATTCTTTAGGTGGACAAAACTGTGGTTGATAGTTTCATATGAAGAACTGAGGTTGAAACTTCTCCACCACATATGGGGTCTTCTATGGCTCTTGGAAAATATGAACAGTCTTGAGTTCAGTCAATAAATATAGTGTACTGAAATAAGACCTAAAACAATGTAGTATCCAAGGTCTTTTGTTATTAGACAACCATGTGTGAGTTTTCTGACTCTACCCCTCATTGCATCTTTTGGCAAAACCGTTCACAATTCTAGCCACCAGTCTCCTCAACTATTAAAAAAAAAAAGGAAAATATAATACTTCCAGAGAAAGTTTGTTGGAAAATTCAATGTAGTGTTGGGCACAATGTCCTTAGTACAGTGCTTGATGCTGTAAGTACTTAGCCAGTGACAACTGCAATTTCTAATTCCCAAATTTTTATGTAAATAATGAAACTCAGTTTTAAGATTTAGTGGTAGATGTCTGTAATGTTTTGATACTTTTCTCCAATAGCTATAGAACTAATAATCTCAACATGGCTGACAAGATCATTTGATTGGCGCCTGATGAAATTCAGACTGCATATTTCATTCTTGGAAGGGGGCATAATGATGCAACTTCATGGCCACGGGTTATGCTTACGAGGAGATTCTGTGGCTGCATGGGGAGCACTAGCCTGTTTCTACTGGCAGCCGTTTTATATTGGTAGGATGTGTTGAAGATGTGTTGGCAGAAAGAAAACAGCAAAAACAACAATATAAGCTCCATATATATTGAGATATTGCCATCAGTCAGGAGCTGAGTTTCATCCTTCATACGCATTGTATTGGCTGAAGTCAAGACGCACTTGTGGTGCCCTGAGAAGGCCTAGAAACCTGGTAGCACTGTCAGATTCTTGGAATCCGAAACCAGTCAAGCGAAGTCAGTGTTGCAGTTACCCAGATAGCCAAATAAAAAACGTGTGCCATTTAGCTTTGGGGGGACTAAGGAAGAAGGCGTGTGACAGCTGGTGAAATGGAAATGAATCATCTTCATGTAAGCAGCTTCAGGATATTTAGATTTCCAAAGTTAAATAATCTAAAGCTATTTTTTTGCAAGTAAATTATAATAAAGAAGTAACTCAGGTTAAACGAATGGAACTATCATTGCATTAGAAAATAGATACATTTGATGGGGAGCCTGGCTGGCTTAGTCGGTTGAGCGTCCGACTTTCGCTTAGGTCATGATCTCGCGGTTCGTGGGTTCAGGCCCCGTGTCGGGCTCTGTGCTGACTGCCAGCTCAGAGCCTGGAGCCTGTTTCAGTCTGTGACTCCCTCTCTCTCTGACCCTCCCCTGCTCACGTTGTCTCTCTCTCTCTCTCCTAGAAATAAATAAAAAAACATTAAAAAAAAAGAAAGAAAATAGATACATTTGGGGGAAATTAATATAAAGTCCAACTGAGGACACTTAGAATCCAGGGATTCCTACACAAGTGCTTCTAATTCTAAGAAAAGATCTTAGTAAAAAAAAAAAGTATTAATTTTTAATTCACCTACGTGAAGCCCAAAATGACTCTCCATTTTTGTTATTGTTCTTAAGGTAGTAGTTATATTTTTCTTCCTTTTTCTAAATTCACCAATTTCACAAATATGAACTCATTTAAATCGAACCCCCTTTTCTCTCCAGCCCACAGGTCACATGAGAAGACCAAGAAAGAAAAAAAAAAAGATTTCAGAAAGCACTATTTCTTTGAGGGGTCACTGTGCCTGCTGCAAAATTATTCGAATGAAAAGATTTTCTTTTTGGAGGTAAAACGACAATTAAGGTCGACCTCCTCTGTTCAAATTAAAAAAAAAGAAAAAGGAGTGTAATGAAGAATCTGACTCCTTCCTCTAATTTTACAAGTTCAATGGTAATCTAACCGTGCCATTCATTTACAGAAACCATTAATTTTACTATGTGGCTCAAAGTAGTAGGCCTCAGCTTTCACTCTCCTGCTTCTCCCCTCCCTTACTCTTTGTGTGTGCACCTGTTCGGACCACTTTAGCATCCCATTTGTAAAACTTTGGATAATCCTCTGGCACTAACCCTGGTGTGATAATACTTCTGTTATTCAGCAGCTTAATTACAAAGGACAACACAGATAAAACACTCCAGTCCTATTTTTAATAGCTGATTTGCCAATTTCTCCAAGCTCCAGAGAGAATGGTCTCCAAATCTTGCTGGATTTAAATTTAATCTGAATTTGTTCAACACATGGAACTCCCATACCTCAGCGCAGACCTTTTGTTGTTAGACTTCTGGGCAACTCACTCCTTCTCCCACCTCTCCTCCACTTCAGTAGTGACGTTAGGAATCTGTTGGTTTTTCAGAATAAAATTTAGTAGTATAATTGGAGCACTTTTAAGCATTCTCCGACATTCATTGGAGACAACTGTCGACATCCTCCAATAACAAAACAATCAGAGAATTAGAGCTTGAGGCACCAAAGAGTTACTTTACTCAATTAAGCTACATGAAAGATGAGCTAGTCACACTTCTTAATTTCACAAATTCTTCTGAGGACAATATCTTCAAAACGGGAGTTCAGTAAAGAAAAATGTGTCTAATATTTCTTTTCTGGTTTAAGGCAGAAAAAAGAGAGGATTATTTCTAATTCATAACAAACCTAAGGAAAGGATCATTACTTCAATACAGATAAGCCATCCATCTGGGTGCTTAACTCACTTCTTTGATCTAGGAATGAGGCTGGAGGTCTAACAAGAATCTCCAATCTTGGGAGTTCTGGGTACTTCCTGGTCCGCCAGAGAATATCCTGAAATTTTGAGAGATTGACTAAATCTCTCCCACAAAACATGTTTTTGGGGGTTTCAAAAGGCGCTGTGCAACTGAAGGGCAACCCGTACCATCTTCTTAATCCCTTGATTTTGAAACCCCAAGTAACTCAAGGGAAATTTAATACATATGTTTCTGATTCGTTTATGCTGCTTCATCAAAACCGTGTTTCGTAAGAGCCATTTGATATCTAAGGAGACTTCTCAGTCTTCTTTCTAAGCCTTTTATTTTGCTTCAGGAAATCACATTTTCTTCGTGTTCAGTAGAATTGGAAGCAGGGAGGCCTAGATTTGGTTCTAAAGGTCTCACTTACAAAATCAGCAGAAGTTTGGGTACCGGCAAAATAAATTGCTCTGCTCTGTTACGGTAACAGACAAGTGAAAATGTTGACAAGTGAAAAATTCAAGGATATTATCTCAGGTAGGACACCAGAGGTTAATTTCATCTACTTTTCCATTTAGTAATTTCATTAACATGTACATTTCTGCTTTGTAAGATACTAATCATAGTGTATTAAATGACAGAAGACTAATAAAAATATTCATCCCATTTTGCACATGGAAAAATATGTCCTAGACTAATGTGATTCTGATTTTAGTCCAAAATCACACTATAATTTGTTTAAAACACCAACTGTGCTGAGTCATAAAACCAGTTCCTGGGTCATGTAACATTGGTGAAAAATATGTAGGAAAAAAATACGTAGAGGAGACATCCCCTTTAGGTCATAAGAGAATCCAGTAACTATGGAGGAATTTAATGCTTTCAGAGAAAAGTTTAGTTTGAAATTTGAGTTTTTGATCAATCACTGACATTTTCTAGAAGAGTTACAATGAATGAATAACATCAAAGCAAAGCCAGTTATCTGTGAGTGGTTGATAATAACATACTGGCATATAATAACATTTACAGAGCACTAACGGTTCAGGCACTGTGCTGAGTGCTGTATATAATTATTGCATTCAATTCTCACACAATCCTATGAAATGAGTGCTAGTATTTATTTATTAATGTTTATGTATTTTTGAGAGAGGGAGGGAGAGAGAGAATGAGTGGGGGAGGAGGGAGACAGGGGATCCGAAGCAGCCTCTGTGCTGACACCAGCGAACCCAATATGGGGCTTGAACTCATGGACCATGAGATCATGACCTGAGTTGAAAACGAACGCTCAATCTACTGAACCATCCAGGTCCCCTGGATGCCATCATTTTTACACCCATTTTTTTCTAATGACTAAAATGTGGTCCAAAAATTTAAAAAGAAAAAGACTACTGGGTCAGGTATGGCTATTTCAATCATCTCTTACATTAGTGCAATATTTTTATTCAATAGGACATGATTAATATATTCAATTTTATGAATAATATAAAATTTGCACAAAAATACTCTAGGTAATGGAATGAGTTGGGTGTTATGGACGAAGACCGGGTATTATCTCTATTATGACAGTGTTAAATACTGCAAGCTACATTTCATGGGCTTATTCTTGTCTAGCTGATCTTTGCCAAAATGTCCTTTCTTGCACTAGCTGGGAAATGTATCTAATTTGTCTAACACTTCCCTGGGTCTGGTAGTTCTTTGATCCTTAGGGAACATGGCAATTGGAAGGAGACTTACTAACAAGTTAATTTTCCCTTAAGGATAATATAAGGAGGCTCAAACCTAGAATGTTAGGAGAACTGGTGCCTCAGTGGTAAGCTTCTGGGAAAGTGGAAGTTGAATTCTAGAGGGTACATTCTAGATATACTTTTCATTGTTGTTATCTAGCACCTAGCACAGTGCCTGGCAGGTAACAGGTCCTCAGCAAGTTTTTGTTGAAAGAAAGGATGAACACATGACTAAATAAGAAACAGAAGTCTTTCTATATCTTAGCCCCAAGTTGGACATTAATAGAAAACACATATGAGATGGTTTGTGATTTGGGTCCCTGAGGTCTCTGCTTCTGAGTAAAGTTGTATGTGGAGAGTTAACCAGTTGGCTTTACTCTGTTAGTCACGTGAGAACTACCTCTTTCCTTTCGCGTTCAAAGCAGTACTAGAGTCAAGAGTCCTGTGGTGGAGTTTGTGATAAAATAGTCACCTCTTGGGTGGCCCTTGGTGATTCTTTTCTCCCATATTTTTGCCCCTGTGCTGTCCCCTCCTATGCTGAGTAGGGTTGACCTATGCAGCCAATAAAATATTGAAGTAAGGATGTTGCATGACTCCTGAGACTGGGTCATAAAAGATATTATGGCTTCCCCCTTGTTTTCTCTTTGTTGTTGTTGTTGTTGTTTTAATGTTTTTTATTTATTTCTGAGAGGGGGAGAGAGAGAGAGAGAGAGAGAGAGAGAGAGAGAATGAGCAGGGGAGGGTCAGAGAGAGAGGGAGACACAGAATCTGAAGCAGGCTCCAGGCTCTGAGCAAGCTGTCAGCACAGAGCCCCATACAGGGATCGAACCCACGAACCATGAGATCATGCCTGAAGTCGGATGCTTAACTGACTGAGCCACCCAGGCACCCCATTAGGGAATTGTGGGAAGCCATCACCACGTGTGAGGACACTTGGGCAGCCCAGTACAGGAATCCATGTGATGAGACAGTGAAGAGTCAGTGGGACAGTCACATGAGGGAGTTATCCTCAGAACGGATCTCCCAGTGCCACAAGCTTCAGGTGACCGCGGTGTTGGCCGATACCTAGGCAACAAACCCATGGGGGACCCTGAGCCAGAACCACTCACCTGAGCTGCTCCTGAGCTCCTGACCCACAAAAACTGTGAGACCAAAAAAAGTCTATTGTTGCCCTCAGCTGCCAAATTTTGAGGTAAGCCCTTTGTCAGTGATAGCGAATACAGAGTCATATTGAGTGACACACAGAGTCAGACTTGGACACTTAAGAAAATAAATATATAATCTCAGTTGGCACCTCGTTCCATTGCTTCTCTTTTTCCATTTGTATTGGTCCATCACAAACCAGTTAAGGAGATTCCAATCTTTCACATAAGAATTAGGCTTAACAGTACCTTTTCCTAGTGATGTTTCACATGGTCTGAGTGCAGTTTGTGGAGATTGTGTGTGTGTGTGTGTGTGCATGTGCGCGCGTGTGTGTGTATGTTTTAAAGTCCCTAGTGATTTCAGTTCATAATGAAAATAATTCTGACACATCATGAAAATTGGATCCTGGTGTCAGGTCTACTCTATGATGATGGTCAGCACACTTTAGCTCTCCAAATTGTAAAATTGAAAACCTTTTTTAGGTACATTGACCAAAAAACCAGGCCTGACAATGGTGATCAGTACTCTCGGACAAGTGAACAAACCACTTGGAGATTACCTATCAACACCTGAAGTTTTCATTTTCCGCAGCTTGTTTGGAGAGAGTGGGATCTGATGTGTGAAGGAGGGGAGTTCAAGTGTTCCCAGCATCAGCCTGATTTCCTAGCTCTGTGGAGGAACAGGTCTGCCCACACGAGAAGAGAATGACTGTGGCATCTTGTGACAAAATGTGGGGGGGGGGCACAGTCACCACTAAATTAACTGCATGAGCCTTGGGGAGCTTCAGATAATATGAATGCCACTTATAGGAAGCACCGACTGAAATTATTGGTATACAGGCAGTTCGAATCCTTTCTCCAACACTAACTTGAATGTAGGGCTTTGGGGAAATTATTTAATTACTTTAAGTGTCATTCTCTGCAGATGAGTCTAAAAAAAGCTGTGTCTACCTATAGGAGTGTTGAAGGATGTAATAATCCACATAAAGCATCAAGCACTGTGTCTAGCGCATTGTGCTGTCTAAACGATACCAATATCATAGTATCTATTATTACAATTTCACCCATGACCCAAGTGGTTTGAAGATGGGCTTTGGAAATAGGTTTTTGGTGGGGACATACCTACACTTCAACTAGGAGTTACAGAATATTTATAAATCCCGTCTCTAAACCAGACCAGAGAGAAGTCTTTCACAACAAGCAAGGCAGAAAGCTAAAAAGCAACGTACGATTTTGGGAAGACTTATTTCACTGGGACCAATGGATAACTTTTGTTCCCGCTAGGGGAGGGTGCTTCCTGTGAGAGACAGTAATGTCATTATTCATGCAGTAAACCAGCCACTTCAACTGCCGGTCTTCACAATGCCTACAAGTGTAATAAAAAAAAAAAAAAGAATACAAAAAAACCACTTGCTTCCTTTTTTATGAGTATTGACATTCTTGTGCAGTATTAGGAGAGCTAATTTAGCTTCCAGTTCTAAGAATTTTTGAATCTATAGCCAGTAATTATTGGCATTCAGAGGTACAAAAGAGGAAAACAAAGCTTGCAAATTCTAGCACATTCATGTGGGATTGGGAGCTGAATTAGGATCCTCACACCCCATTGAATGATCAGCCCCCCTATTAGAGCCTTATTAAAATGGTAATGATTATATGCCAGCTATAGGCAGGCAGCCGCACCTGTCAAAAACTACCCCGATTATCCTGTTCATTGAACTGTCTGGCTCTTGAATCAGTGTCTCAGGTTTACTTCTCTGTGAAGTTTCCCCCCCCCCCCCATTTTAAATAGAAAAAGATACAAGAACAAATATTTCTTTGGGGTCACAGAACACTCTCAGAGTCCATTATATCTTCTCATTTTCTGTTTTCGTATCTCGTATGGCATTCTGATAGGAGAGCTGTCTTCTCTTTGGTTTGGGATAGAAACGGGAGAAAAAAACCGAAGAAATGTAAACTCTCATCCAAATAAAAATTCTAGTGTTAGTGAAAGATAATGCAAATCTATAATTAATCCGCAAACTGGGATTATTCGATTGTCAGTCAAAAATACTGTGATCAAGGTATAGCTGGTAGATTCTTGTTCCTCGCGCATCATTTGCGGAGCCTAGAGATCTGTTGTCCTTCACTTTGAAGACATTTTGGGCTGCCATCTGCCTTTTGCTTTTAAAACCCCAGAGAACAACAATGTGTTTCGTTTGAAATCACTTTTGTCCCTAAATGAACCATATCATTCATTGAATGCACGATGTTGTTGTTGTTGTTTTGCAAGACTAGATTCTGCTTTACTGGGAGGAAAAGTGTCTTTTAAAGTCTTTCACCTAGTGGTTTGTCAAATTCCATGATATAAAAGAGCCTCGATGAGAGAGGGCACTGTGGGGTTGGATGTCTTCGAGAGGACAGATGCTATATTGGTAACTGGTCAGAGCACAGGGGAGAAGAGTCAAGGTACAAAGAAAAGCAAATTGTTTTTTGTTTGTTTTTGTTTGCTAGAGGATGGCTTCCTCTGCTTCCTAGCATTTCTTGGGGGGCATCATGAAGGGTTTTGGTTTCCTTCAATAGCTACTGCCCTCCAGGGATTCCTGTTTCTTATTAGCTGCAAGTCCAAGCCATGGGAGAGGAAAGCAGGAAGCGTTCGAGTTTTTCCTATCATCTGCCCTTTGGTAGAACTTTTCCCTCTAGGTTCTTTGAACATACAGGAAGATCATAATAGAGAGAATCTCAGATTCTTTTATTGAATTGCACAAAGAAAAACAAAATTGGAATTTTGGATTTTGTGACATTTGTCCTAGCTGAAAGTACCTTGGGTTTCCAGTCACTTGGATATTGTAACACGAAAATATTCACAACTAGGTCTGTTAACCGAAATCTTAATTACCCTGAGCTGCTGCTTCTATTAACTGTAACAACAAAAGAATGCATTTTTTACAGCAATTCACAACTCATCTGAGACATTCTTTCTCAAAATGCTATTTGTTTATTGAATGACTTCAGTGAAGTGTATTCTCCCGCCTCCCCCACACCCACCACCATCTACCTTGCACCCATCCAGCCGGTACTGATTGAATCTCATGAAGTACCAACGGAATCACTCTCGTCTTTGTTGCCACCATTTTTGAAAAAGGTTGTATTATGGGCTAATTACAGATTGAAATAATTAATTACTATGCAGCCAAGATTATTACCAGGTGTCTGAGTAGCCAAATCTTGTTTATAGCCCTCAAGCCCCTTGACCTTGCTTTAGTGAACAGCTCTTGCCTCTCTGTCCAGAACCACTCAGCCTGACACCTTTGTGATGTGTCACCATCCTGGCTCTCCTCCTCTCTCTTCTTTCCACATTTTCTGTCTTAGCAATTTATCTTCCCCCGTGATTCCTTGTGATCCTCTCTAAAAAGTCTCAAATTTCAACCTTGAAACAGAGACTTCTGTGGTCATTCATTCCCAACACCTGGTCTCTTCCCTCAAGGATGTTTCATGAGTCCCCAGCTCCGTGTGAACGCTTCCAAGTTAGTTGTAGTTAAACCTGCTCCCGTTTCTGTAGCATTCTCCTCTGCTAATCGGTCGCCAATCGGTCATCAATATTCAAACTCTATAACGTCTGACAGCAGGATATTCTGATGAACTAGACAGAGTGTCACTCCTGCCCCCCCCACCCCGTGCTTTTACACATACCTTTTGTCTTACAAAGACCACCATTCACCGGGCAGTAGAGATGTCACAGAACAAAACAATCTTGGGTCTTCAAGTTCAAAGCCAAAACTCCAAGAGAACTCATTCTGTAAACACTGAATTTGGAGAAATTTGTGGCAAATTCCAGGCCTCCTATCCATATCAGTTAGGTAAGGATATGTTGGGTTGAAGGGAAAACCGAGTGGACCAGAGACGTAAGTAAGGAGAGAAGTCTGTGAACTCTAGGACAAGGAGACCAGGATTGATCAGACTGAGGGCTTTCACAGCTTCCGCTCCTTCAGATGTCATCCTTAGCCAGTCCTGTGAGCCATGGGGAGCTGGGCCAGAGCTCGGGTGGAGGTTCGTCTCAGTGTACAGTGTGTACGGCCATGCTGGCCAGCTCCATTAGTGGTTTTTCATGATGGCATCTGGTGCTCATCTGTGGAGAATAACCAGAAGAAATGACTTGGGACTTAGGATATCAAAGTCCTAAATGACTCAGTGTGACCTACCAACTTACCATGCATGAGCGACCTCCTCTTCCTGACCTGTAAACCTCTCCCTCCCTGCTATCCCTTGAGGTGGAGAACGGGCTCTGTTCTACACGTTACAGAGAGCATGGTGTGTGAGAGGAAGAGTTCAAAGTCTTCCTCCTAGTGAAGGCAGTGGTGGAAGAAACAGCCCAACCCACAATCTCTTAAATCTGTGACCTTATATCTACTTTGCTTTCCACTAGCCTATATAAGGTCTTTATTACCTCCTTACTTATGCTGTATGTCCTTAGTTTTTCCTCCTCCATCTGTCTTGCATAGTGGATCCCTTCAAGTTAGTTTACTATTAAAACACCATGAGTGGTCCTCTATTTCATAAGGAATTGAGTTCAAACTATTCTTAACGTCTTATCTACATAGGTATAAAAAACCAGTCTTCCCTCCCATAAGCCTTAAGTTGACCATCTATTCCTGGCTCTGTTTGAATTCACAGAGGTTACTTCTTATCTCAACCGATTGAAGTTCCTTCCACCCATAGAGGTCCATGTAATTCATGGGTCTTTTCTCCTGATATCCTTCTACAGCAAAAGCTAGAAGTCATCTCTTCCTCTTCCAACTCTCCACAGCGCTTTAGCTGCACCTTTTTTTGGCCCATTTATCTTTATTTTTCCCCTTTATCTTTCAATATTCCATGTGTACATATTTTGCGTACCTCCTTGATCATACATCTCTTGAAGGCAGGAACAAATTTTGTTCATTTTCAGAGAACCCAAGGTTGGCTTTGCCTGCTGCATACAATTCAAGTTGCATATTTGTTAGAGGAAATGTTTTACTAAATACTTATACTTTGTGTTATGTATCTGGTTGGACTGAGCTGTTGTCACTGTGTTCTGAAGGAATTTCCTAGTAAAGTTGGTTAATATTCAGTGCCAAAGGTGAAATATGTAGAAGTACTCAAAATTAAAGAGTCAAGTTAATTTTATCATTTTGTGGACTGATTCATATCAATGTTTAACAAATTTTTAAATTGTAGCATTTTACTATTGCCTCGTGCCCCACACATGTTGGATTCTTTTTGACTCTACTCTTTCACATCCCAGAATCCATCAGAACATCCTCTCAGAATCCCAGACATTCTTTCCACTTCTACTACTACTTTGATTTAAGCTACCATCAACTATGTGTTTGTGTGTGTGTGTGTGTGTGTGTAGTATGTACTTATATAATGTATAATATGATATATAATTATATGTTATACATTATCATATCATATTATAATTACCATCACCTAGATTACTATAATAACCCCCTAATTAGTCCCTTGTCCCTACAGTCTAGTTTAATACAACAGCAAAAGTGATACTGTTAAAATGTAAGTAAGATCATGTCACATCCCCACGCAAAATCTCGAGGGGCATCCCATCGCATTCAGAAGAGTCATAGTGTTTTTATAGTGGCCTACTAGGCCTTACCTGTAGGCCTCCAGTCCTGCCTCATCTCTGACCTCTTTTCCTGTCACTCCATTTTCCGATGGCTCTGATCCAGTCACATTGATGTCCTTGCTGGTTTTTGAACACCCCAGACACTCCTGTGCCTCAGAGTCTGTGCCTGATTGCCTCTCAGTCTGCAGCAACCACCTCCCAGATTTGTTCAGGATTGACAGCTCATTTCCTCCAAGTCTGTACTTGGATATCACTTTCCCAATAAGATCTATTCTCAACAGCCCTGTTTAAAACTGTGGTTGCCTGAGGACTTATCACCTTCCAACATACAACATAATTCACTCATTTTATTTTCTGTCTTCCTCCGCTAGGATGCAAGTCCCATGAAGACAGATTTTTGTCTGTTCTGTTCAATGATATATCCTAAGACCTTGGATCGACTTCTTTTTTAAAAAAAATTTTAACGTTTGTTTATTTTGAGAGAGAGGGAAAGACAGAGCATGAGCAGGGGAAGGGTGGAGAGAGAGGGAGACACAGAATCCAAACTAGACTCCAGGCTGTCAGTGCAGAGCCTGACATGGGGCTTGAACTCACAAACTGTGAGGTCATGGCCTGAGCCGAAATCAGAGGCTTAATGGACTGAGCCATCCATGGACTCCTACTTCTAATATATAATAGCTCTCAATGAATACGTTGTAAATGAGTGGTACTATATTAGACTTAAAAGGGAGGTCTTTGCAGATTCTCTGGTCTATTGTTTTCTGTTTGGGGGTCTCTGAAATTCTTAAGAGCATCTCTTAGCACTTTCTATAATTTTCACGAAGTCTAATAAAAACAAATACTTTCCTATGATAAAACTGTCTAGTTCCATGACCCCCAAACTGTGCTAAAGACCAGGGTCATCATCAATCTTCTTGTCCCTTTCACAGTGTACTTTACCAGGCTTTCTCCCTAGGTCTATGCAGAGCCCATGGAGGGATTTTTGAATACATTAGATTTTGGTGGGTAACTGATCACTCACCTTGTGCTCTAGTGAATAGCATAGTTTCCCTCCCCTTGTCATGTCTTTTGGACACAGCATAATTCTTGGAACGTACTCAAAAAACGCATGCTAGGTTGAATTATATAGTGACCTTTCCACACACAGATGGTAGTTCTTAAGCTCAGGTGTATGTTGATGATAATTAACCCAACAGGGAAGTTAGAAAAACTGCTTAGTTCACAGAAGGAGGAATCAGTCCTGGTTAATGTGTTAATGCATTAACAATTGAGTGGGTTGAACAGGTGTGCTTAGAGATGACTTTATTTCACAGAGCTTCTTATGAAATGCTAGAGAGAATATAGCTCTAGAAAGCTATATACAGCACTCTTAGTTAAGACAAATGCTTGATTAAGAAGTCAAAGCCTTAAACATTTTTTGTGTAGCTTATATGTTAGGACTTGAGGATAAGGATATTTTGAATTTCATCCTAGATAATAAAAACATTCATCTTGGGGCACCTGGGTGGCTGTCAGTTAAGTGTCCGACTATGGCTTAGGTCATGATCACACGGTTTGTGGGTTCAAGCCCCATGTTGGACTCTGTGCTGACAGCTCAGAGCCTGGAGCGTGTTTGGATTCTATATCTCCTTCTGTATCTGCCCCTCCCCTGCTCATGCTCTCTCTCCATCTTTCAAAGGTGAATAAATATTTAAAAAAATTTTTTTAAAAAGAAACACCAGTCTTATTTATCAAATCCAAGTCCACATCTAAGAAATGTGTTCAGTTAGTAGCTGTATTATCTAGAGTTGTATATAGAATAGTTTCAAAACTAAAAAATGAGAAATGCAGAAAAATGACTGCTTCTTTAACATTTTGCTTTCCACAGATGGTCCCCTGGCCAACATAATTTTCTCTCTCATTTTGATGATATGGGCTGGAAAATGTCTCAACCAAATTAAGCTAATGGAGGTCAGTGTGTGGTATGTGCCACTGATTTGAAAAACAAGGAGATAGATAGAGGAAAGACAAGGTAATGATTTGTGACAGGGGCCCCAAATTTGATTTAAACAATTCAATTACCCTTTTTAAAGTCCCCCAAAGAAATGTGCTGCAAAGCTCTCCGTTCTCCACCCATGCGGTCAGGGACACAAAAGCTGCTCTTAATAACAGTTCTATATTACTTCCTCTGAGACAAAAACAAAACAACCCCAATGTATCCTATTATAAAATATTAGAGGTAGTCAGACGGTGAAGGGCTGTTTTTGCAGGGCTCGGGAGACAGAGGATGGCAAGTGGCATGAGAACAAGCATGGTACCCTGCTAGGGATGCTGGGCTAATGTTGCTAAAGTAACTGTAGTATTACAAGGGTCTTATTTCAGGAAATTTCCATCTGCAACAACCCAAAGATGCAAAGTAAACTTAAATTTCAGTCCTGGCCTCACAACGGAAACTGATGGAAGCATGTACTCTTTCAGGGACACAAGCTCTAAAAAGGAGCTTGAAACCTGTTTCAGTGGCTTTCTAGCTCCCCTAGTCTTGGGCAAATTGGTTAGATTTTCTCCGTCTCAGTTTTTTCATGTGCAAAATGGAGATTATGGTAAGTCTTATCTCAGAGGACCCTTAGAAGGATTAAATGAGATAATTCATATAAAGTATTTATAACCAAATTGTGCTTGTGAAGGTCAGAGCTAACCTACAATGGATGATAAAGAAACTCTTTTAAAAAGCAAACTATGAATAATGTATAGTTCTTTGTTTTTCTTATTTTAATAATGACAAAAACACTTCAAAGTCTGAGTTGTTAGCCATCACCTGGGCACTGCCTTTCAAAACCAATGCAAGGCATCTCTCACCGTAGAAAGGAGCAGGGACCATGTGCTTAACCTTCTATAGTTTGGAAAAGAGAGAGCATTCTTTGATCAAAGGGAAGATTTCACCAGTTAGATAGGTTTATCTACTCAAAGGATATATATTCTTTTATTCCTTCATCCTCAGAGCTAACACCCAAGTATGAGACCCTGTGATTGTTTGAAAGTGCTATGTGAGATGAGGCTACAAAGAAAATTGTTCAGTATCTGAAACAGAACAACCATGGATGTATTACACAATTTGTTATTAAGTACACAACTTTTGCAAGGGGCTGCAGGTACAACATTGGATAGAAGGATTGCACAATCACCATGTTACCTTGTATATTCATGGAATTAATATAATCAGCCAGCTGGATTTGAATGAGCAAAGACAGTAGTCATCAATTTGTATCTGGCACATAGTAGGTGCTCAAGTATTAGAAGCTATGGTGACAGTAACAATGATAACAGACATGATGGCAAAAAAGAAGAAAACATAAAAATAATTTGGAGACATACTATCTGTCAGTTACAACATGATATTTAAAAAAAGTGTGCCCATCCCACTGTGAATATCTTGATGAGAAGGTGATTTTTATCTTTTACAGCCTAAAGTCCAAAACTGGCAAGGTATTTGCGAGTAAAGTCAACTGGATGTAACATTCCAAAAATGTTGAACAGGCTGATCACTTTTTGTGGTACCACTAGGTTGAAAATACAGAGGCATAGATTCACTTGTTGAGGACTTCTTGATGTCGATTCTTAATTCAAGAGATAATTGTTGCTCATCTACTTGCCTATGTGTTCTGAGTCAACTAAAATAAGCAAGAAGTAGAAACAGTTTTCTAGAAGCTGTCAGTCTATTAGGGATGCAGATACACAAGGCAATAACTTAAAAATCCAGTGGATCTCAACTAGAAAAGAATTATATATAAGAGCATACAGAAGCTGGACACAATAGGCATACAGGAGCTTGAAGGGTGAGTCAAGGGACTCAGGATCTTTATCGTGTTGACCATTGCCTACTTTGCCAAATACAAAATATATTACAACACACTTTTTGGGAGAACTCTGAAAGAATGGAAAAGATATTGCATCCAAACACAGAAAATTTTATTCTTTCAGCTAAAATATAATGCATTTCCCTCACTGGTATTAAGTACTGTATCTGGAAAATCATTTTCAGTACTTCTGTATATCAGGAAAATGTGATCATTTCTTAACCATCTACTTATTAAAACATTGCAAGATAAGAATATCACCTTTCTTTCTAAAAACCTATAATAAAACTTAAAATGTTTACATGACATTTTAGACAACTTTCATTTCTGCGTACTGGGAAAATAGACCAAATTATTCAGAAATAAAAGAATATACATCCTTTGAGTACATAAACCTATCTAGTTAGTGCAATCTTCCCTTTGATCAGAGAGTTGCCTCTCTTCCAAACTCTAGAATAGTTTTGTTGATGAAATAAGTTACCCAATCTTACCACGCCTGCAAATTTTCCATTATGCTCATAGTATGTTCTTAGCCCAATTCTGTACATTATGTGTACTTTTGGTTTTCTCTTAGATAAGGAAATCAGACTTAAGATGTCTGTGCTGTTCAGATCCCTGAGGCGGGAGGGTAGAGGCCTGGTGTCCTGCCTCTGGAGCCACGCACGCCGTGCCCACAGGACCGGCCCGAGCTTTGGCGGGCAATCTTGCTCGCAGAATTGGTGAGCTGATGATGAATGGCTGTGAAGGCTTTGTCGTTGCTCAGGCTCCTTTGTGGGACCGGACAATGGAGGAGGACACAAGTCTGGCTCAGGAGAGCAACGGATAAAACTGCTGGGCAGGATGGTGGGCTCCCGCCGACACGACCACTTGTTGACATTGAAAGGATTTCACAACAAGTGAGCAGAAACAGAAACGATTCTGTTCGGCAGGGCTATTAGTTGCAACGTGTGGCACCGGAGCGGTCATTGCCGATGTGTTTCCCCACTAATGAGCTCTGAATGCCCATTAAACTGGGCTGCTATAGGCCCAGAGCCACCCGGACAATGGCATGCATGAATGCCTTCCCCTGTTACTATTGGTTGGCCCAAGGAAGAAACAACTGGTATCACTCAAATTTAAGCAGAGTTGACAGTACAGTTAAATGATCATTAATTAGAGTTTGTGGGCAGATAAAGACTCAGAGCCATTTCTAATGACAAGATAGGTTAGTGTGACTCACTCAGGAGCATAACACAGTCTGGTCCTGCCCTATTTCTTGGGCCATGTGGAGGGGCATCCATGGGATTTTGGACAGGGTAAGATAATCTATAGAAATGTGTGTAGGGGGCAACAAAAAAAGCTTTATAAGATATAGGAGGTTTTTAAATGAAAAGTGATACCTCAGAAATAATCCTGAGAACTGAATTCAACTGTATACACAAAAAGTCTTTCATCGAGGATGTGATGGTGTGGTAAGAGGTGCAAAAGAGTTTATTAGAAAACTGGGCTTGAACTTTGGCGCTTAAATTTATTTGTTGAATGACCTGGAGCAACTTTTAAAACTAAGGAATCTCCATTTTTCCACCTGTAAAATGGGATAATCATCACCCCAACTTCACAGGTTATTGCAAGGATCATATGAGGAAGAAAGTGGTAGGTTATGTTGAATCACACAGCCATTGGTTATCTCTCACTTTTGAGCTACCTTCTTTTGGCAGAGATATGACATATCCAGCAGGTAGGTTGGTCTACCAGGATAAACAGAGGTAAAAACAGTTGAGTGAAAGGATAATTTTAAACTTTGTCTTCCAAACATTTCACTCTGAGAGGAATGATTCAAGCTACATAACATTTCAAACTACCTCAAGAAAAAATCAATCACTCTCTTAGAGGTATTTTCCCTAGTTTTTCATCTCATATTATCTCCTCAGATATAATGGCAACAGAGCTGAATGAAGAACAATATGTCATGAGCCTGATGTGGGACTTGAACCCATGAACCGTGAGATCATGACCTGAGGCAAGTCAGATGCTCAACCAACCGAGCCCCCCAGGTGCCCCAAGAAATATTTTCATAGACATCCTTGACATCAATCTGTTTCCATACTGGTAACCTAGAAATCTCTACCTAGAACTTCACCTGCTCTCCTGAGATCCAGATGTGGAATCCAAGCTTCCTTCTTATCTGAAGGGATATTTCACAGGAATCTTAAACTTAATATTTCTATAAAAATTAGCTTTTGCTGGGCCACCTGGATGGTTTAGTTGGTTAAGCGTCCAACTTCAGCTCAGGTCATGATCTTATGATTCGTGGGTTGGAGCCCTTCATCAGGCTCTTCCCTGACAGTGTGGAGTCTGCCTGGGGTTCTCTCTCTTTCTCTCTCTTTCTCTCCCTTTCTCTCTGCCCCTCCCAACACGCACTCTCTCTCTCAATAAATAAATGAATAAACAAAATAAAATAAAACAAAATCTAAAAAGAGTAAGCTTTTGCTGTGTGATAAGCTTCTTCAAAAATTAGAGGTTCAAGGGGCGCCTTGGTGGCTAAGTCGGTTAAGCGTCCAACTTCAGCTCATGGTTCGTGGGTTCGAGCCCCACGTTGGGCTCTGTGCTGATGCTAGCTCAGAGCCTGGAGCCTGCTTCAGATTCTGTACCTCCCTCTCTCTCTCTGACCCTCTCCTGCTCACACTGTCGCTGTCTCTCTCTCTCTCTCTCTCTCAGAAATAAATAAAACATTAAAAAAATTTTAAAAATTAGAGGTTCAAAATAGTAACAGTTGATATAGTTCATGATTCAGTGGGTTGGCAAGTTGGGCTGGGTTCAGTGGGGTGTTTCTGCTGTTGTTGGCTGGACTTACTCATGTATCCAGGCACAGCTATTCAGTAGGATGGGCTGTTGGTCCAGGATGGCCTCGTTCAAGGTGACTTGTCTCTGCTGCCCATGACCTTCCATCCTATGGCCAGCCTAGACTTGCTCAGATGGGAGCTACATGGTTCCAAGAGAAAGAGAAGAAATGTTCAGAGCCCTAGACTAGGAACTGGGACACATTCCTTTGTCTGCATTCCATTGGTGAATGTCAGTCTCAAGGCCAGCTTGAAATTCAAGGAGTGAGAGAGAAGGGTTGAGTAAATTCCATTTCTTGGTCTTAAGAGCTGCAAAGTCTCACTGCAAAGAAGTATGGATATGTAGAGAGAAATTAATATGGCCATTTTTGCTGATAATCCCAAACTGAACTTAATGTTCCCAATGAAACTTTTCTCACCCCTGTTTTTACCAGTTTGCTTAAAGCCTTGAAGGTCTACCCAAAATCTTTAAGGTTATTCTGGGACATTCCATGCTGACAGTTAGTGGGTGGCTGAATTTTATTATGTTATTTGCTTGATAGCTCTTTACTCAATACTCTCATCATCTGCATTCTGATAGACTCAGTATAAATATAGCTTCTTCTCATTTTTGCCTGGACTATTCTCATAATCCAACTGATATGTCTCCAGTGTCACTTTCTATATTAGTTTTCTACTGCTATGTCACAATTTACCCTAAAACCAGCAGCTTAAAACAAAGCCCATTTACTATCTCACAGTATCTGTGGGTCAGAAACTCAGGTACAGGTGAGAGGGAGTCTCTGTGAGGGCCTTTCAAGGTGCCGGCTACATTGTTTTCCTTTTCTGGAGCTTGGACCCCTTTACCATGCTCATGGGGCTGTTAGCAAAATTCAGTTCCTTGCAGTTGCAGGACGGAGGTCTCTATTCCTCACTGGCCATCAGCACTGGTGGCTCCCTGGTGCTCTATCACAAGCCTGTGCCATAAACATGAGAGTTTGCTTTCTTCTAGGTCACTAAGAGAGCATCTCTCAGGCTTCCAACCTCTGTCCATCCCAGGATGCTAAGGCAGAATTCGATACACAATATGACTAAAACACAAGAATGACTCGTCATCATTTACAGGTTCCTGTCACACTCAAGAGTAGGGGATTACACACGTTAAGCACACCAGCTCACAGGCAGTGAGAATCTTGGAGACCAATTAGAATTCTGTCTACTCTGTCTTCTTCCAAAACCAGCCATCTCATCAGAATACAGCCTGGATTATGCTATTCCTTGGCTTTTAATCCATACATGTATCCTTATGCCTAAAAGGTAAACAACTTCCTTGACAGATTAAATCTTTCCCTTGAAAGTCTTTCTCACGTAAACCAGGCATACAGAAAAGACTCTCAGTTTGGAGTAAGCTCATCAAGTCAGAGACTCAGCTAGACCAGCAGACGAGTGGCATATATATAAATGGCTTGGACTCAAAACATATCATCTGTTCAATTTTGAACTATATTTAATCTTGAGACCTCTGGACACTAAAAAGCAGTCAGTAAGAAATTGTTGTGGACCAAATGGGGTTTTTACTCCTTTTAAGACTCTGGAGAACAAAATAAATACACTGCATATAAACATAAGCTGGCATTTATTAGAAATAAATAAGCAAAAACCATTTGCAATAATGTCTAAAATCTGTAGAGTTACAGATATATTCAACAGCCTAATTAAAGTTTGTCAACTGTACTCAGTCCCACTTAATAGCTCACATTAATCATGTGGCTACTCTATGCCAGGTGCTATGCCTTGCTTATATGCATCATTTCATTTCATCTTTATAGCAGTCAAATGCAGTAGATGTGATTAGCTCCATGTTTTGGATGAGGAAACTGAGGCAGAAAGAAGGTAGGTAGAGCATAGCTAATAAGTGACAAAAATGATATTCAAATATATATGAATGAAGTCACATGTGAGTACTTTCAGTTCTGGAAACATGGTAGACATGCAGTGTAAACAGCCCCTTCCCAGACTACACACACACACACACACACACACACACACACACACACACACACGTGCACGTGCATATTGGATAAAATATAACATGGTTAGTTAAATACACGAATTCAAAATAAAGAAAGATACAAGAATGAAGAGTCAGAGCAAAGACTGAGCCAATGAACACGACAGTAACTGAGGGGGACGCTGGGTGTAGAAGCATATTCCAGTGGCTCAGAGTTGGGAGTTTTCATGTTTGTGTAGGGAGAGAAGACTGAGGTGTGGCCTTGGGCCTCCCCAAAATGTGCAGCTGCAGCTGAAGTGTGTGCAGAATGAAGACTCCCTCGCCGTGCAAGAGTGGGGAGAAAACCTCTACCCACAAGGTCATGGAAGTAGCAAGGATGCCCGTCTCTCCTTGAGACTCTAGCAGAACAAAAAGACCCCCACCTGCTCCATGAAATATCAAAACCCAGGCCTGAACTGCCTGCAGGAGTGGCTTGGAATGTGTTGTATTCCAAGCAAAGAAACACATGTAAAGATTTGTTTTAGACAGAAACCAGAAGCAACTGAGCATGCAGTGTAGAGACTGGCTTGTGGGAGCTGGCAGGAAGAAAATACAGGTTAAGATGAATTCACAGTGAAAAATGACAAATCCTACAAGGGAATGATCCCCTGTAAGGGAGAGTTAGCAGACCCAATAAAGAGGAAATGAGCACTTCCATAATCTCAGATGTTATTATAGCTAAAGATTATGAAACAGGACACATAAAACTTATTTTAGAAAATAAAAAACTTAAACATAGTTAAATATGAAGAAAAATTGAATGGAATTGCCTGTAATTTAATATATCTTCTTTAAATTAAAAACTCTGTGGACAAATAAACAGCAGACTAGATCCAAGAAGATAAAGGTACAGATGTGGAGCTAAATATGAGGAAGTTACACAGAATGCTACACAGAGGGATGAAAAGATAGAACATGTGGAAGTTATTGGGTTTTTTCCTTTTTAATTGAAGTATATTTCACTTACAGTGTTCTATTAGTTTCAGTACAATACAGTCATTCAACAGTTCTGAACATTACTCAGTGCTCATCGCAGTAAGTGTACTCTTTTAAAAAAATTTTTAATGTTTATTTATTTTGAGAGAGAGACAGAGTATGATCAAGGGAAGGACAGAGAGAGGGGGAGACACAGAATCCAAAGCCGGCAACAGCCTCTGAGCTGTCAGCACAGAGCACAACGTGGGGCTCGAACCCATGAACCGTGAGATCATGACCTGAGCTGAAGTCAGAGGCTTAACTGACCCAGCCACCCAGGTGCCCCATGTGTACGCTGAATCTCCTATATCCGCATGTGAAATTTGAAAGGGATGTTAGTAACAAGAAGGATAGAACATAATGATATAACATTTCAGCAGGCATTTTGGAAGAGATTTGAGAAAGGAGAAGACAATATATTCAAAGATCTTTCCAAAATTCATTAGAAATGTGAAACTGTAGACTGACAAGCCACATTAGTACCAACTGGGACAAAAAGAATAAACTGTATCTGATAAATCATGATACAATTGCCAAGAAGGTTTATTTTCATGTAGCCATAGGGCAAAAATATATTTCCTCTTGTGGGATGGTAGTTCGACTGATAAGACTCCTCAGCAACAAAAACAGAAGTCAGAAAATGATGGAATAATGTCCAGCTTACCTAAAATTCAAGGATGAGGATGAGTTTACCATTTGGAGACCCTCACTGAGAGAAGTAAACGGTGCACCTGAGTAAGAAGGAAGCTGAAACTGAAGGGGGCAGTGTGCACAGGCAACGGTGGAGAAATACACCAAACATGAGGGCAAATATGAACAAACATGGACTATTTTCCAAAAAAGAGTAATTTTAAAGTTATAATTCCATACTGTTCGGTGATGAAAAAGAATGAAATCTTGCCATTTGCAAAAATATGGATGGAACTGGAGGGTATTGATGCTAAGCGAAATGAATCAGTCAGAGAAAGACAGATATCACGTGATTTCACTCATATGTGGAATTTGAGAAACTTAATAGATGGGAAGGAAAGGAAGAATAAGATGAAAACAGAGAGGAAGGCAAACCATAAGAGAATAAACTGAAGGTTGATATGGGTGGCGGGTTGGGAGGGTGGGGAAAATGGGTGATGGGCACTGAGGAGGGCACTTGCTGGCATGAGCACTGGGTGTTGTATGTAAGTGATGAATCACAGGAATCTACCCTGAAGCCTAGGCTAAACTGCATGTTAGCTAACTTGGGAATAAAATAAAAAATTTTAAAAAATTAAATAAAGTTATAATTCCATAGTCTAATTTTTATAATTCCACAGCTTTATAATTCCATAGTTTTGTTTTAAAAATAAATTAAATCTTTTTTTCTTTAAATTAAAATATATTTTAAATGTTTATTTATTTTTCAGAAAGAAGAGAGACAGAGAGACAGAGAATGAACAAGGGAGGGGTGAAGAGAGGGAGGGAGACACAGAATCCCAAGCAGGCTCCAGGCTCTGAGCTGTCAGCATAGAGCCTGACACGGGGTTCAAACCCACAAACCTTGAGATCATGACCTGAGCTGAAGTCGGATGCCCCTCCAGTGTTTTATTTTAAAAATAAAACTTATTTTTAAATTTAAAAAAAAAGGTTTTTAGGGGCACCTGGGCAGCTCAGTCAGTTAAGCATCCGACTTCAGCTCAGGTCATGACCTCAGCGCTGGAGCCCTGCATCAGGTTCTGTGCTAACAGCTCAGAGCCTGAAGCCTGTTTCAGATTCTGTGTGTCTCTCTCTGTCTCTGCCTCCCCCACCCCATTCGTGCTTTGTCTCTCTATCAAAAATAAGTATTAAAAATAAAAATAAAAAACCAAACTATGGAATTATAACTTTGCAACAGTAACATGAAATGTAAGATGAGAGATCTAAATTTTTTGTTTCATTAAGAAGGAATGTGGAAATATTGTTAAACTTTAGAAGTACTTTGTGAATAGAGTTAAAAATTGTGGGTACCCACTAAAAGTATGAAAATAATGTATATGACTTCTAAACGTTGATGATGAGGAAAAAGGGAATAAGGAAAAGTAATCCCAAGGAAGCAGGGAAAGAGGAGAAAAAATAGAATGTATGGGAAAAATTAAAATTAAACAACAAAAATAAATCATGTGTATCACTAATCACAATAAACATGATTTTGTCAAACTCTGTAGTTAAAACACTATGACAAATATATTCAGATTGAATAAAATTATAAAATCCTAAGGCTGTTTCTAAGAGATACTATTGAAATACAATGATGAGAGCTTGATTGAAGATAACCTGAAGGAGAAGTATTTACCAGGAAAATATTAATCTGAAGAAAGCAGGTTGGAATGTAAACTGTTACAGCCACTCTGGAAAATAGTATATAGTTTCCTCAAAAAGGTAAAAATAGAACTACCCTATGACCCAGCAATAGCACTACTAGGTATTTGCCCAAAGGATACAAAAATACAGATTTGAAAAGACACACACACTTCAATGTTTATAGCAGCATTATCAACAAAGCCAAATTATAGAAAGGACCCAAATGCCCATTGACTGATCAATCGATAAAGAAGATGTGGTATATACACACGATGAAATATTACTTGGTCACCAAAAGGGATGAAATATTGCCATCTGCAATGACGTGGATGGAGCTAGAGTATATTATGCTAAGAGAAATAAGTCAATCAGAGAAAGATAAATACCCTATGATTTCACTCATATGTGGATTTTAAGACAAAAAAACAGATGAACATAGGGGGATAAGAAAAGAGAGAAGCAAACCAGAAAACAGACTCTTCATAATAGAGAACAAACTGAGAGTTACCGAAGGGGAGGTGGGTGAGGGGGATGGGTTAAATGGATGTTGGAGATTAAGGAAGGCACTTGTGATGAGCGTTGGGTGTTGTATGGAAGAGATAAATCACTCCACATTTGAAACTAATGTTACCCTGTATGTTAGCTAACTGGAATTTAAATAAAAACTTGGAGGGGAAGAAAAGAAGAAAGAAGATGTAGCATTGTCAAAGGGAATGGTAAGTAAGTAATGCTAAAAAGAATAATTTATCAGAAAACTACAGCAGTCCTGGCCTGTAAGAACCACGCAATCCAGATTCACACTATCTAAAGCTGCAATCAGATAATGACAAGTTCACAGGAGAAACGGAGAAACTTATAGGCCAGTTAAGCAGACAAAATAATTTGCAAAGTCATAGATCATTTTGAAAAACAAAATAAAAACTCTTGACTATGTCTCTTGTATATTGAAACCTTGAATCCTAAAATTAGAGAACAGTATCCTTTTTAAGCACACAGTGGACATTTTACAAAATTAACCATGTGCAGAGTCACAAAGCAATTGCCAAAAAGTACTAAAGAAACAAAGTGCCGATTTGACTTTATTTCTCCATGATATAGATAAATATTAAAAAACAATTATAAAACTATGGTCACAAACCTCTCATGTATTTGGAAATTAACAAAATATATTTTTAAACAGTTTGCTAGTTAAAAATGTGTTACTGAAATGACTATATATTTAAAATTAAGTGACAATGAAAACACTACAGTTTAAAGATTATGATATGGGGGTACCTGAGTGGCTCAGTCATTTAAGCATCCAACTTCAGCTCAGGTCATGATCTCACGGTTCGTGGGTTCGAGCCCCATGTCAGGCTCTGTGTTGACAGCTCAGAGCCTGGAGCCTGCTTCAGATTCTGTGTCTCTCTCTGCCTCTACTCTGCTCACTCTCTGTCTCTCTCTCTCTCTCTCAAAAATAAATAAAAAACATTTAAAAAATAAAGATTATAAGATGGAGATTTATAGTACTTGGGCAAAATTTATAATCTCTACCACATAAATTGGAAAAAGAGAGAGATTAAAAATGAATGAGTTAAGCATTTAAGTCAAGAAGTTAGAAAAGAGCAACAGTGTAAACTTTAAGTAAAAGAAATAATAAAGAAATGTGTTAATGAAAAGAAAAATGACAAAGAGTGAATAAACCAAAGCTGTCCTACTGCAAAGGCTAATAAAATCATTCTCTAGCGTGACTAATTTAAAAAAAGAGAAGAAATAAAGAAACAAAATTAGGAAGTTTAAAGGACAAATAAATACAGACAACATTTTTTAAAAATATAAAGTAAAAACAGCTTAATGCCAATGATGTTTAAAAATTATTAAAATGAACAACAGTCCAGATAAATATTAATGACTATAACTGACTAAAGCAGCACTAATGACATGAACAAATTTCTTTACAATCCTCATACAAATTTGCTGTACATCCATAATTTCCTTGTTTTAAAAAAAGAACTGGCCAAGAAAATTTTACTGACAAAATCATCAAATCTTCCAGCAGACATTGTTGTGCTATATCAACTGTTTCAGAAAACAACAAAGGAAAGAAAGTTCCCTAAATAATCTCACGGGGTTAATAAAATCTCCATGGCAAAAGCAGACAAATCAGTATTAGGAAGAAAACTTATAAGGCACACTCATTCATGAGCATATAAATAAAATACCAAGAAATTGAACCCAACTCTGTGTGTGTGTATGTGCGTGTGTGTGTATGCGTGTGTGTGTGTGTATGGGTGTGTGTGTGTGTGAGAGAGAGAGAGAGAAAGAGAGAGAGAGAGAGAGAGAGAATGTGTACGTTTACATGTTTATATCATAAGAGGTAAATATGACTTAATATTAAAATACTGTTAATGTAGTTTATCACATGAAAGATTAAAGGGCCAAAAACACATGGTAATTTGTAAAAATACAACACAATCATTATTTAAAAAACTTTTAGCCAAAGAGGAATTGAAAGATTCTTTCTTCGTCTGATAAAGAGAATCTGCCTTGAACTGAAAAAAAATCATAATTATTGATAGGAGCACCCTTCAAAATTAGGAACAAATCAAGGATGCCAGTTAGCAACATCTATTTAACATTTTATAAAAGATCTTAACCAGTTGCAATCCAAAACCTGTGGATTAGCCATACACTGAAGTAAAATATTTGCAAAACATGTTTTTTGATAAAGGACTTACATTCAGAATGTAAAAGAATATTTCTGGAATATGTGAGTAATTGTAAGTTATCTATGAATAAATCTAAGGTATGAAAGACTCAATAGAGAAAATTATAAACATTTGTTGAAGTACATAAAGGAAGATATTAATCTTTGGAGAGATGTATATGTTACTGCAGGAAGGACTTACTATTATAGAGGTGTGTTGATTTTTATCTAATAAATCTCCAAATTCAATGCATCTAATCACAACCCTGAGAGTTTTTCACGAACTTGGCAGAAAGATAATCCTAAAATTTGTATGGATGAATAAAAAACCAAGAATAATCAAGATAATTTTGAAGAATTAGGACAATTTCCCTGATCAGATATTAAGAGTTATTATAGAGCCAGATTAATAAAAACACAGTGATCTTGCTGCTGGTGTAGAGAAACAGACCTATGAAACAGAGTTAACAACTCAGAAACAAGCCCATACACACACCCGTGTGTGTGTGTGTGTGTGTGTGTGTGTGTGCATGTGAGTGTGTATGGGTGTGCGTGTGCACTTGTGTGTATTGTAAAGTTAGTCTATGAGACAAGTGCCATTACAGGCCGGTAGGGGGGAAAAAAGAACCATTTATATCTGATTCTGGGACAAATGGCTTGCACATACACACACAAAAAGAAAATTGGACCCCCGTCTTAAGGCTTTCACTAAAAGCAATCTAGATAAGTTAAAGTTCTTGATGTGAAATGCGAAACTTTAATATGTTTAGAAGAAAAAATTTTAAAAAATCTTTATAATATGTGGATAAACAATGATACCATAAACAATACACAAAAATTATCAAACATAAATGAAGGCTTCTTATAAATGACTCTACATTAAAATTTAAATACCTATATAAAAATGGGCAATGAACAAATAAAAACGATAAACCACAGATTTTTTAAAAATGCAAATTAGAGGGCTAAGGAAAATGTATTAGCATTCAAAATATATAAACAATTGCAATTAATATTTAGTGAGTGGCAAGCAATCCTTCCCTCATCTCCAGGTCTCTGCAATGAGAAATTCACAGAGAAGAAGTAAAAGTCTCAACAATAACATCAATAATAATCAGGAAAAGTTAGTAAAGCACCAGTGAGAGAAATGTTCGCTCTTACACTTTGTAAAAATAAAATGTCTGATGATGACAGACATCTGATGGTGTCCAGTAAAAGGTTTTAATGTTGGAAACAAGCCCTTCCAAATTCTGCTATAGCCTCTTTGGAGGGTAATAACCTAATGTGTCCATCAATAGAGGGTACATAAATATATTACACCATGAAATGCCACAGGGCAGAGAAATTGATGAACAAGATTTGTAAGTATTAACATGGCTGAAGCCAGAAAATTTTGCTGAGTGAACAAAGCAATGATCAAAAATGGACCTTGGGTATGATATCGTTTATGTAAATTCTCAGAACATACTAAACAAGATTGCCTGTTGTTTCTGGAAACAGGCGTGTACTAAAAGCCACAGGAAGGATACATAGCAACCTCAGGATTAGAGTTCTTCCTGGGACTGGGAAACGGAGAGTTAGGTTAGGGAAGGTTACCTTCAAATCTATTTTATTTAAAACCAAAGCTCTGAAGTAATTATGACAAAGTGTTTTGTTACACTAAGTAGTGGGTGCAAAAGAGCTTGATACATTATGTTTGAAATGTATCAAAATTAAAGTTTTAAAAAGCCATACCAAATTTCTGGCTAATGCAAACCTTAAATAAAATTACCAGAAATCTCTATGAGTTGCAGTACAAATAAACACAGAAATGCACTGCTTTAACATCTTTTTTTGAAACGGTTGTCAATTTTAGAAAAGAGTAACGCTGCATTTTATACGACTGAGCCACTCAGGCACCCCTAAGAGTAACGCTGCATTTTAAACTTGGTTTGTACATTTGGGAGGAAAGATTTGGCAAGGCTTTTATTTGCCAACAATGCTGATATCCTAGAAGCACTAATTTTTAGTCACTTATGGCAAACATGCAAATAGATTTTAAATGGGTGACACCAGATGGGTTATTTGGTCATTATTAAAAGTCACACTCCCCATGCTCTCACCCCACTGATGGCTGAAAGGGCAGGGGCAGACAGCACTGAGCAACTCTTGCTTTTTGTCAAAACTCTGTATGCTTTGGCCTTAAGGGAATGCAGAGCTCACTGACTTATCAGGTGCAGCAGCGAACTTAACTTAGTTTTGCATCTTAATTACTTATTCCGTCTTTCACTGGGTTTTTCATCTTCGACTTCCCTTTCAACAGTCTTACTGTCCTTTATTTTAAGCCAATCCCCAAACAAACATAAGACATCGAAGTATAACTAACATGTTAAGAAATCACTTGTTCAGAAAGATAGATTTAAAACACGTAAATTTAAACGATGACCCCCTTCCCATGTCTGGACCTCTCTGCCATTAGCCAGTGCTCCCAAATCTAAGTCATACTCAGAATGTGGGTACCAGTGTGTTCCCTCTTTCAGAGTCCCTGTGCCTTTAAAGAATTTTCTGGAAACAGGTGGCCAGCATTTAGCCCAAAGGGAAACAAACATTTAGTGGGATTTCAGGAACAGCAGCCTAGAAAAGAAGATGTCATGGGGTGAAGGCTTCCCCAGAATCTCTAGGTCCACATTCAATTAAACTAGCTCGTTTCTTGTATGCAAAATGCCCCACCCAGACTCAGACACAGGGCAGACAGTTGACTCATCTCAGTTCCCTTCTCTTGAATTAGCCTTTGTCCTCAACACTTGGTCACATCTGGAGACATTTTGGGTCATCACAACGAAGGAGCTGCCCCTGGCCTCTCGTGGGTAGAGGTTATAGATGTCGCTAATGTTCCTCTAATGTACCTAACATCCCTCCTCTCTTGCCCCAAGAAGTACCCAGCCCAAATCCAATGGTTTCAAGGTTGAGAGACCCCCCCCAGTTCAGTGTTGAAGTTTAATATTAGAGATCTGCAAAAGGTTAACTGCTTTTTAAATTAAATTAATTGGTTTCTCCTAGATGCCATCGAGTCCTTCAAGTATGTGTTTCAGATTCTTCATTTTGTGAACAGTTACATAGGGTTTGGGAGCATGGAGATATTAATTCCAACCAGACCACACTTCACTTTATCTAGTATATGTCTCTTTTCAGTAAATGAGTTCATTTACATGAATACTACCATACAATCAAAGTTTAAATTTTCTGGTCAAATCACGTGTTTTTTTTAAAAAAGATAGTCTTGAATAACATGATTAGCAATTGTTCTTTTTGCTACCAGTAGAAAAAAAAAAGACTCTTTCCATTTTTGTTAAAATGTTTTAAAAAGATAGAAGATATTCTATTGTAAATGTTAGAATTATTCAAATAAGATTTTGTGGTTTGCTTTTTAAAGAAAGAGTAATTTAAAGTGACTAAAAGGAGAAAGCCAGTGGGGCTGTGGCCATCTGTTATAAAGGGCAGTGGGGTCTAGAAAGAGGAGGCATGGCTTAGGAATCAGGAGCCCATCTCTTACTCTGATGGTCCTCAAAGTGTGGTGCGTGGAACAATAATAGCATCACCTAGGGATTTGTGAGAAATGCAGATTCCTGGGCCCCACCTAGACCTGCTGACTCACCCACTTGGGAGTTGGGGCAGGCAAACAAACCTTCCATATAACCCTGATGCACACACCCAAGTGTGAGAGCCATGGACCTAAAGCTCTTTCACTTCCAACTGGTATCCCTTGGCCAAGTCAGTTACCTTCTATGTCCCTCAATTTCTTTGTGTTTTTGCCTCTCTGGATTTTGCTGTAAAGGTGTTATGCAAATGGCATGGTGTAATGCTAATATTATCAATCTGCAACATAGCCGAATCTGAATCCATGCTGGTGAGGACAGAAGAACTGGACCTTATCTACAAAGGTGTCCTTGACTTTTTCTGTCCGTTATCCCCAAAGTGGAGATGTCCATTCCTAGGGCAAGCAGCTCGGGCCATTTATCAGTCAGGTAGAGGGTTCATGGAAATGACCCAGTGTTTACCAGGGTAAACAAAAAAACTTGCTAGCCATGCAAAAAAGACACCCCAAAACACTTAATGATTGTTTTCATCCTGGCATAACTATCCCGATGTACTTGGTCCTTGTTGATAACAAATTGTACACTGAACTTCAGTCTCACTGGTAAAGTCTGAGAACTAAAAACAAATTGTGGGAATGGCATTTGGTCTGGTTGGTCACCCATTGTCTCTCAAAAGAAATGAAGCCCTTCTATTAATCTCTAAATGAAGAATTTCTAAACTAATCTCTCATGCTCTCGTACTCTTCATCGCTAGGCTGACATAGCAAATTCTCTCAGAAGAACATAAATTGCAGAGTCTCAGTTGGGCCCCCAAATAGACATTGGATTACTTTTTGATTATGACTATAAAATAATCTGGATATTTCTACCATTGTAATTGAGGTTCCAAGGTGATATTATCAGGGTATTTGCCCCACCCCTACCCCCATAGCTGCTCAAAGTCTCTATTTACTGGAAGTTAAGAATTCTAAGCTCTTTTGTTTCCTTTATCTCAAAGTCAGAAGAGTATCTTAAAGAATTGTGTGGGCACCAAAGTAAAATCACTGTAGGTGCTGTTTTTATTTAGAGCATGTAGATAAGTCAGTCTTTCATTCACAGCAGGCTCTGGCCTGGGCTCCCACCTGTAAAGTAGGATCATTTCACTCACCTTTCAGAGCTGTTTGGATTTAATGAGATAATAAGATGTATAGTACATGCAAAGAATTTCTTGCATTGGTTGGAACATAGTAAGCACTCATTAAGATCACCTAGAGTTAGGGGCTCCTGGGTGGCTCAGTTGGTTAAGCATCCGACTTCAGCTCAGGCCACGATCTCACGGTTCATGGGTTTGAGCCCCTCATCGGGCTCTATGCTGACAGCTAGCTCAGAGCCTGGAGCCAGCTTCAGATTCTGTGTCTCCCTCTCTCTCTGACCCTCCCCTGCTCACGCTGTCTCTCTCTCTCTCTCAGAAATAAAACATTAAAAAAAGTTTTTAGAAAGATCACCTAGAGTTATCTCCAAAAGTCAGTTCAAAGGCCCAAGCCTTGCTTTTGTGAGCATATAATAACCTCTCCCACTTCTATTCACAGCATTTGAATTTTCTTGGTAAATAAAATTTACCGGATTCACTTGTGGAAATCATGAATATAATGATGAGTTTTACAAAAACTATAGTTTTTTTCTTTCTTTTTTTTTAACCGGGCTATCCACGTAGGTAGCGAGATGACAGGGTTCAATCATGGGATGCTCTGGACTTGGAGTTTGGGTTTTAAAGAACATTTGTGAAACAATGGATCAATATGTGAACATATCAGTGCCCCTGCTGATAAGGAGAGCCAAACACAGCAGACTTTTACTGCCCAAGTGGGGTGCTGATAAAGGTGTCCTTTGCCTCCTGATGACATTTAAATTTGGGGTGATAGGTGCCTGCCTTGTTCAGTATGTCATAATGACTCTCAGCCAAGCCCAGTTGTTCCATTATATTGCGAGCATTGTGACATGCCCTCCGCTACCTTGGCCCCAAATCTTGAACACCAGCAAGTGTTATTTATAAAAATAGTGATGACCCATTCAGCATTCATCTTGTGCCAGTAAAATTCTCTCGTTAATTCCCTAGTGAGCATTTGCTGTGTGGAGACTCTGGGTGAAATGCTGGAAATTTAGCAGTGCACATGCCCTCACTGAGTTCCCCCTTGACTTCTTTATGTACTCGTTATACTCAGGAAAGATATTTTTATTCCCATTTCACAGATTGCAGTAATGAGGTTCAGAGAGTTTAAGTACTCGAAGACCAGGTTCAAATCCAGGTTTGTCTAACTCTCATTCCCATCTTATTTTCAAAATGCCTGATGGCCTCCAATTATATTTGGTGTTTAGCCCTTTTTGTCATGAGAATTGTAAACTCTAATTATTCTTTCAATAGAGGAGTTGTGGATTCAGAATAACTCATCGTGTTTGAACAACCACTTACGGTTGCTTGTTACTTATGTTGATTGTTTACTTACTTTTTTTTTTTGTATAACCATCAACACAGGGAGGTGAGTGCTCGCCCCTGTTACCATACCTGTATGCAGAGAAGGGAATTGAGATCCCAGAATTTAGTAAATGAAAAAGCCAGTTCTCCGACTTCGTGCACTGAGTTTGAGAGTTTGACTTTTATCCTGAGTGGCCATGGGAGCACATGGCCTCTGGAGAAAGGATGCAATTTTGTGGTTGAGTATGGTGCATGAGCATCAGACAAACAGCCCCACTTCTGTCATTGAAATGATTTCCCTCCTTTTAAAAAACAGATATTTCTGACTAATCTTGAGATTAGCCAATTTATATTGATGCAGGATCATTTGGCCTTTAAAACATATTTTTATGTATACGGTTGATAATGACTGTTTTAATATTTTATGAACAGTCCCCAAAGGGAAGGAAGAGAAGTTGTGATAGTTCAGAGGATCAAATTTAATTCTCTAAGAGTCTATTTGTGGGAAGATTTGGGTTTTGTTTATTTCCTTCTGGTGTATTCTACGAATGCAATCTGGGTATAGCTCTGACTTGTAAATAAAAACCTTGATGTTTCAAACCCTGGCACTCCAGCTTATTAGCCCTGTGGTCTTGAAAAACTCAAGGTTTATCCTCATCTACCAAATGAGAATAGAATACCCTCTTTCTGTTGTTATTGTAAGGATTAAATGAGCTAATTTATGTAAAAATGATCTAGAAATTAGAAGTCACAAAGGAAAGTGAAGTATTAAATACTTTGATGTCCTTGAAATTTTCATTTCGTGCCATAAGCTCATGATTAACTCATGATGGTAGCAGGCTAGTGTTTTCATAACTCAGGAGGTTTAGAGGGAGCTCATGCCTGCAGAAAATTGTGCCACTATAATGATCATTTCTGTGTCTGCTTCCTTCACTTGGCTGAAAAATCTGGACAGCCGGTACTATGACTTATTTGGTTTGTTGACCTCCAGTGCCTGGCACATATACACACAAAAATACTTGAGCACTTGACAATATAATTATAAAATATTAATAAATATTTTGAAGAATGAATGAATCCAACTGTCTACTGGGGGGGGGGTGAGATGGTAAAGGAACAGAAAGCTCTGAAGTTAATCATCAGGCTCTCCTGCTAACACAAAGGCATGAACACCAGTGGAAATTAGAGTTGGTCCAAGATCATACATGGATCTTTTTAGTTTATTTCTCTCTCTAAGTATCCACTTTCTTTAAGTACCTGTCACTTTGAAAACACTTAGCTTTCATACAATCATAAGCTATGCCTTAGATTTATGAAATTATGGAAATCAAAGTATTCAATACTTTACCTTTCCAAGATTTATTTATTTTTTAAGGATTTTCTTTTTTTTTAAGTATTTATTTTGAAGGGTGGAAAGAGAGAAAGAGTATGTTCAGAAGGGGCAGAGAGAAGGGAGACACAGAATCCAAAGCAGACTCCATGTTGTCAGCACAGAACCTGACATGGGGCTCAAACTCATGAACCATGAGATCATGACCTGAGTTGAAAACAAGAGTCAGGTGCTTAACCACCTGAGCCACCCAGGCGCCCCTCTTTACATTTCTGTGATTGAAGTTTACACATTCCTGGAAATTCAGCCTGAGATTGCCTGTAAAGTAAACACAAAATGGGCCCCATGCTCTAATTTGCCTAAAAAGTCCTGGTTTATATCTGCTGTCCTGAAGGGGAGTTAAATATTAATAGTTCCTTTATTCTCAAAAAGCATTCTGTTTTGGATACTTAAGAAAAACTGGCATGGATGTAACTTGCTGTATCTCCTTGTTGCCGCTAGACCTGAAGGGAAACAGTACGGGCTTTGGGATTTAACAATCAGATCTTAATTCTATCTCCTTGATTCACTAGCTGTTTAATCCTGGGCGAGTTACCTAACCTCTCTAAATGTCATCAGTAATTACTGTTATTAAAACAGAATTGCTGAGGCACCTGGTTTGCTCAGTCAGAAGGGCATGCGACTCTTGATCTCGGGGTCATGAGTTCGAGCCACAGGCTGGAGGCAAAGATTACTTAATAAATGAATAGAAACTTAAAAAAAAAAAAAACTCCACCAGAATTGCTAAGAGCATCAACCTTGATATTTGTTATGATAATTAAATGTTATAATATATGAGGAGAAGTATAAAGCCTGATGTATAATAATCACTCAATAAATACTGGTTATCAGCTATGAATATAGTTTTCTTTCCCATTTTTGTCTCACTGAGGAGTAGCACAGCCACTAAAAGTAGTTGGTGGTATCTACCCAAAGCCTTGGAGAAGAGTCCAGGACAGAGACTGTGGTAGCAGAGAAAGGTGGTGGTAACCACCCAACAATTAATGAAGACTCACAATCTGACACATCTGGATAACTTTTCAGAGAATGGAGTGATTGTTCAAAGTCTGCCTTCAGCTTTAGGCTCCATGAGGGCAGGGACTGCATCCGACCTTTTTGCTATTTGTAAAAATTGTTTTCTCAGCACCTAGCCCAACACATGGGATACAAAAGACATTGAATAAATATTAGTTGAAAAGATAATGAATTGGGCCACAGACAATGATACCCTACACGTGTTATGCGCAAATACATGGAGTCACCACTTCTGACTTGTCACCCGAAGCTAAGCACTACCCTTCGTGATACGAAGGGAGAGCCAGTAGATTTTGCTAGCTCAATCCAAATTTGGCTTTTGGTCTTATTGTTACCTGAAGATCCTTAGTGTGGTATAACCCTGAGTTATTTCTGCTTCTGGAAAAATTGACCATTGGCCGTCTCATTCAGTTATCAAGTGGGAAGTCCCTTCAGCACTAGAGGTCTGGGGACAAGGAATGACAGGGAAAGACAAGACACAGAAGAGAGCCATTACCAGTGCCCCTGGAAATCACAGATTTAATTTATAGAACCATATTCTTCGTGTAGCATCTACTATGTGTTGGCCATGGTACCATGCGTTCGAGGCACAAATATAAGACGAACTCCTTGCCAGAAAGCTGAACAGGCAAGAAGCACATTTCAGGGACAGCTGGGGAAAAGCAATAATGGGAACACTGAGAAAGAGAAGGGATTGATTAATTCTGCATGTGATCTTAGGTAGAAAGTCCATCATTTCCAGAAGGACGTGATGAATAATGTTATCAGTGTGGAAAGTGTTCCAGCATATTCTGGAGGTAAGAATATTTGAATCATCAGAGGCAGGAATGAGATCCTAGTGTCTTAATGTACCAGTTGTTTGACATCAGACACACAATTTCATCTTTCTGTGCCTCAATTTTCTCACCAATAAGATGGGGATAATAAAAGTACCAACATCATGGGTCACTTATGAAAATTCATAAGGTAAATGGCAGCCATTCTTACATTATTATAACTATTATATAATTATGAATATCATTACTATGATACATATATTATTAAAATAAACATCATCACTATAATTACTAATATTATTATTTATAATTATTATACTATTAACACTATTATTACTATAATTACAATAATAATTACTATTCATACTATTCAGTTGCTTCTTTGTGGAAGCCTGGATTTGTAGAAAGTGGTAGTAGATATTCATGGAGTGACAGAGAGAATGGATGAAATTTCTTTATTTGCATATGTTTCATATCAAAAGCTTCAGCCAACATAAATGCTGCAGAAGTTAGTGGATTAAATATTTTGTGCAGTGGTCAAAATTGTGAACTTCTGGGGAAACCCAATCTGGCAAAAGACTTGAGTCAGTTAAAGTGGGTAGAAGTGTAGGGCAACTGAGTAATTCAGTCAGTTGAGTGTCAAACTTAGGCTTAGGTTGTGATCTCGTGGTTTGTAAGTTCGAGCCCTGCATCAGGCTTACTGCTGTCAGTGTGGAGCCCTCTTCAGATCCTCTGTCCCCCTCTTCCTCTGCCCCTCCCCTGCTCCCATGTCCACTCTCTCTCTCTCTTTCAAAAATAAACATTAAAAAAAAGTGGGTAGGAGTGGTATTTCAATTATGCTTTCAAATAATTTCCAAGCTGCCCTATCTCCCCTATTCCTATAGAGTGGAAGCTTAAAAACAGAGTGAAAGTCCATCAAAATAATGCAAATGGAATATGCTGTCTTCTACCATCTGGAGGCAGAGATCATAATCAATTAATCTTCAAAGAAGTGAAAAGAACCTATTCTTGAACTTAATTATGCAAATGAAAGTTTAATTCTAATTTCAGAAATGGCTGAAGATGGTTCTTTACCAAAAAGGGAAGAGAAATTAATCAGTGAGAAGGACTGAGAGTCTGCAGGGTGAACGGGCTGAAGGAAAACCTTCCCATGTGGCTTGGGAATGCTGCATCATGTCTTAGGCCAGCACGCAGAGGAATGCCATTCCCGTGAAATCCAAGGATGCCAAGCTGCATTGAACATGAAGGTCCTTAGTCTGTAGGACTTCTGTACCAGGTGTCTGGGAGGTGCAGACAGACCAGGTCAGCATGTGGGAGGAGAGAAGGCAGGCTCTAGATTCTGATTCAGTGAGCCCTTGCTGGCAGGTTCTCTCTAGCTGCCTCACTGACATTGTCCATCATCAGCCTGTGGATCCAAGAGGAATTCCATCCTCAAATATCTCTCACATGTGAAGTCTGATTCATATGACACTGGTGTTTGAGAATTGCTACTCCTGGGGCACTTGGTTGGCTCCATTGGTTGAGTATCTGACTTGATTTTGGCTTAGGACATGATCTCTCCCTCTCTTTCTCTCTCTTTTTTTTAATGTTTTTTTTTTTTTAATTTCTGAGAGAGAGAGAGAGAGAGAGAGAGAGACAGTGTGAGCAGGGGAGGGTCAGAGAGAGAGGGAGATACAGAATCTGAAGCAGGCTCCAGGCTCTGAGCTAGCTGTCAGCACAGAGCCCAACATGGGGCTTGAACCCACGGACCATGAGATCATGACCCTGAGCCAAAGTTGGATGCTTAACCAACTGAGCCACCCAGGAGGCCCCCCTCTCTCTTTGTCCCTCCTCCCTCTGCCCCTCTCCCTCACTCATGCATTCTTTCTATATATCTAAAAAAAAATTGCTACTCCTAAGGGTTCTAGATTTCACTCATATTGAATAAAAAGATTAGCTCCTACTAGTTTTTGTGACTTTAGTATCTATATTACTATATTGTGTAGCCTAAGTCATTTGTATTTCAACTCAGCAAGAAACTAATAACACACATACTTTAACATCTGTACAGGGAAGTTTAGATGGAAATTACCTTGCCTCACAGAGATGGTATTTTTGAGCAAATGTGTGAACTGGGGGTTAAAGGTGTAGTTTCAAAGAAAGTGCAGAAGTAAGGAAATTTTAGTAATGATTCAGGCTGAACAAACCATCTGGTTGATAGATTCTGGGTTTTGGGTTTTTTTTTTTTGTTTTTTGTTATCTGAAAATTTGCTAGAATACTTTACTTCATTTTGTATGTGTCCACTCGGCCCCCATATCTGCTCAATGTGGTCATGGCATTACAATACTTCCCTGTGAAATTCCATGAAGGGGGGACAGTCTGGGTCAGGCTGGAGAAAGAAAGTCAAGTGGGGAAGGGGAATAACTTGGTTTTTCCATTCTACCTGCTCTTCCTTCTGTCTGTTTCTATTTGTGACAACTACTCCCATGTTAGAAAGGAACAGCTCTTTGTGGAAGGGTTTACAGGCAACACGTTTCAGAGTTCATGAGAGAATAAAACCAGCATTCCTGACATGCAGGGCACTGGGCATTCTGGGTGCATCAGGGCAATTTTCCTTTCTTTCTTTCTTTCTTTTCTTTCTTTCTTTCTTTTCTTTCTTTTCTTTCTTTCTTTCTTTCTTTCTTTCTTTCTTTCTTTCTTTCTTTCTTTTTGGGACTTGGGAAGCAATTTAGAGCAAGGATTTAACCATTGTTTTTATTCATTTGGTCATCCAACAAATATTCATTGAGCACCTACTATATGCCAAAGCACTATGCAGCTTCTAAAAATTCAGGACTAAGCCAGACGTATATGGGCTCTGGGGATATAGGAGAAAACCTGACAGACAAGAAAAAAATATATAAACATGTCAGTAAAATGTAGTATTACATTAGACATTGATCAATTCTGTGAAAAGAATTGAACATGGAAAGGAGATCGAGTATTGGCCGAGGGTTACAAATTTGAACAAGAGTATAAGGCCTGTCCTCACTGATAAGATGACATTTGACTAACAACCGGAAGGACATCAGGGAGCAAGCCATGTGGCCATCTTGGAAGTGCATGTTCCCCTCAGGGGAAACACAAGTGCCAAATCTCAGTGAGGAGCCTTCCCGCTATGGAGCAGGACGACAAGAAGGTCTAGAGAAGAGTAAGAACGTGGGGGTGGGGATGGGGGTGGGGTTCTAAGAGCATTATTGCGAAGGGTCTTCCAGGCTGGTATAGGGCCTTGACTTCTTCCTGTGACTGAGATGGGAAGCCACTCAGATAGAGGGCTGGTGTAAGTCGCCGTGCATGTTAACAGCATCAGTCTGATGGCTGTGGGGGGCCAGATACTGAAGATGCGCAGGAGTGGAGGCAGGAAAACCACTATGATAGCCCAGCTAAGAGATGATGGTGATTCAAATCAAGCAGTTAGCAGTGGACCGGTAGGAAGTGGTGAACTTCTGGGCATATTTCATTGGAAATGCTTGTTCACAGGGGCTTCTGTAGAGCCTGATGCACGATGGGGGAAGCTAGCAGGTTCACATCTGGGGATCCTCACAGTCTCTGCCACCATCTGTATGGGCCAGCACCTGCCCTGTGTCGCTAGGGAGTCACAACCATCTTTGACTGAGGACAGTACCTGAGGAAAAGTTTGGCCAGTTGGCAAATGTTTGCAGACAAGGAATTGCAAGCAGAGAGTGCAGAGGCTGTGATGTTGCTCAGATGCCCCACCTGACGGGGTCAGAAGGCAGGCTGCCAACTTTAGCAGGTGGTAGGAAGTCAGTGTCCCGGGTAATCCTGGGATGACCCTGGTCACGGTTGTCCCAGCACTGGGTCACGGGAGATACCTGATTTGAAGGAATAGGCCGGAGATAGGACCTGGGCACTTAGACTTTCCCCACTCATCCCAAAGCACTGATTAAGGAACTTGGTGAGGAAGAATCAGTGCCTGACATAATAATAATTATAATAGCCTATCTTTAACGTTTGAGAACTGTTTCCTGATATGGGAGCCTTTAGTAACATGTAGCTATTGAGCACTTGAAAAATGCCTAGTTGACCTGAGATGTGCTGAAAGGGTAAACTACATTATGGATTTCCAAACTTTAGTGTGGGACAGCACGAAGGTAAACTATCACTTTAATAGATTTTATATTGATTACATGCTGAAATGACATTGTGGTTAAACTTTAAATAAATTATTAAAACATTAAAATTAATTTCACTCCCTTTTTCTTTATGTGACTGTTAAAAAACTTAAAATTATATTAGTGAGGCAGACTGAGAAATGCAAGGAACAAACTGGTGGTATCAGAGGGGAGGGCAGAGGATGGGTAGAAATAGGTGAAGGAGATTAAGAGGTACAAACTTCCAGTTATAAAATAGATAAGTCAGAGGCACCTGGGTAGCTCAATCCATTAAGCATCTGACTCTTGGTTTTGGCTCAGGTCATGATTTCATGGTTCATGAGTTCAAACCCCACATAGGGTTCTGTGCTGAGAATCTTGGGATTCTCTCTCTCCCACTCTCTCTGCCACACCAACCTCCACCCCCACCCCCACCCATGCTTGGGCTCTCTCTCTCTCTCTCTTTCTCTCTCTCAAAATAAACAAAAAAACCTTAAAATTAAATAAATAAATCATAGGGATGGAAAGTGCAGCCTAGAAAACAGAGTCAATAATATTATGATGACTTTGTATGGCAACAGATGGCAACTATGCTTATCATGGTGAGCATTTTGCAATATATATAACTGTTGAATTGCTATGTTTGACATCTGAAACAAACACAATATTTATGTCAACTATGCTTCCATTAAAGAACATACAAAACTTTTTTTATTTAAAAGGGGTTAAAATATACTATAGCTCCCATTTGTGGCCTGTGTTATATTGCTATTGGGCAGAGCTGTTCTGGAGTGTGCAAAACACCTCCAAGCAACCCTTCAAGGTAAGCGCCAATTTGTCTTTGCTTTCCTTGAAGGCATCAAAATTCAGCGAATCCTTACCAAAGGATACTCAGCCAGTGGTTGAAATTCCTATTCTTTCAGCCATGATAGAAAGACTACGTATTAAGAATAGGAGCAAGGGGGGTGCCTACATGGCTCAGTTGGTTAAGTGTCTGACTCTTGATTTTGGCTCAGGTCATGATCTCACAGTTCGTGAGTTTGAGCCCTGCATCAGGCTCCGTGCTGACAGTGCGGAGCCTGCTTGAGATTCTCTCCCTCTCTTGCTGCCCCTCATCCGCGCTCTCTCTCAAAATAAATAAATAAACTTAAAAAAACAAAATTTGAAAAAAAAGGAATGGAAGCAAAGCAAATTAATTGATATTCAAAATCTCTGATCGTTCAATTGCCCCACATTAACTTAATCATGGCTTTTTTATGGGGGACAAGATTTAGATCAAGACAGTGCCTTTTCTCCCTGGTGCAACTTTTTGATATTTAAAGGTCTATTCCATCTTTGATATTTAAAGGTGTGTCCATCTAGGACACATTTAATGTCCTTCATTATCAGACTTAGGAACATCACAGAAGAGTATGTACCTTGGCTAGGGCATCAAGACTACTCCACCGGAAATCTCTCTTGATGGCAGCTCTGCTCACATTAGAGCTGTCTCTACTCCTTTGGCCATACGATTCCCATTCACTATGACCCCAAGATGCTAGATGGGTTGTATACAATTCCTCAAGACTCCAAAAGATACTTTTCCACATGATATGCTTCTGTTGATTTCGTTAGGGCCTCGTTATAGAGTGTGAAGGAAGGAGAAAAAGTAACTTCTACTGACTTTCTATGTTATGGCTTTAAATTATTGATAAGAGGTGGGTTTGTGGTAGTAGCAGGCTGTCTGGATATGATGAGAAAGTCATCGACATCAACAAAAGAGGTTGGGAAGAACAAAATGAGGTCCCTTGCGTCACACAGTCTCTGAGCATAGGCTTCCAAAGCCCCAATAGATGCCTGGGTAACATTACCACCATGCATATCATAGCCATAAACTGGGCCTGCTTTCAGACCTCTTGAGAACTATTTTGGGCAACACAGTATCTGGAAAATCAGGAAGTAAAGACTGGCAGGCACTTCCAAGTGACTGACCTCAGACTCAAATCAAAGGGCCATAGTTATTTATGGTTATATCCAGCATAAGAATACACTGTTGGTTCTTTATTGGCCTTCATACCTATACATCCTAGGTCATTACTATGTAGCATTATCTTCACATATTTGAGATATTAACACAGATGTATATGTAGATGTAGATCAGGGCCAGAAGTAAGTGTTGGTAAACTGACCTTTCCTCTGAGGCTCATGAAAATAATTTTCTCCTCTCCTACATGTTTATTCATACAAATTTCATGGTGATATGGACTCTACCACTCTTTCATATTCTGTCTTTTGGTCCTTAAAAAATTGGGGTGGGGGGAGGCCACAGATTGAATTTATTCATCTGGAGTTAGTAGCAATCTAGATCAGAAAATGGTACCTTCTAAAAGATTCAGAGAAAATGTAGCTATGACAACCCCCCAAACCAGAAACTCCAATCTAGAAAATAATCCAAGATCAATAGGATACTCTGAAAAATCTTCAGAGGTTGGCAATAGAATCATCTATGATCTCAATCCAGGAAGAAGAGAGGGATGTATCCACATTACCACCAAAACTGTGCAGGAGACGCTCTATGAGCTCAGACTGTTGCATAAACAATAATGTCCCCTATATGTAAGTATAGAGACCACCAACATCAAGAACATTAGAAAAAAATTATAGATTTTTAAAGAAAGTAAACTATATGAGAGGTTAAAGATTAAAAAGAGATGGACCCACTGTTTGGTATAATGCTACCAAAGGCAGAGAACGCTGAGTACCTCTTTCACTTGTTTCTGTATTTTGTATCTGGAAGTATGGTTTTTGTCATGGAGTGTATGGCCAATTACCAATTAACAGGCAATTGACAGCTGATAAGTTTCTGAGTTGAATGGCAATGTGTTCACAAGTGATCATTTCCATCTTTCCCAATTCCCATTAAAACCACCTTCACAATATAGAAATAAAGGTGGGAGAGGCTTGAAACATCCCCCAAAGTAAAGAAGAATGTGTCTGTTATGCCAGAAACATTGGCAGATTTCTGCTAGAAACGGGGGAAGAGAGACCATGTTGGGCTGAGACATTATTGACTCGCAATGCTTCATCCTAAGAACAAACAGGAAATGGAGAGCACACCATCTGGGTTCTCTTCCCTGCACTGAGTTTTCATGGAAGCAGCTTGTAAGTCTGGGTCGCCCTCAGAGTGTAGGTGTGATGAAGGTGGAGCCAGTGACCACGGCATGGCAGGAGCTGTTTCTTGCTTGGGCTGACAGCACACAGAAGAAGTATAGGCAACACGGCTGCCTGTATCTGTCCCTGGAACTGGATTAAAAAATGAAAAAGACGGGTCCTGTTAGGACAAACCTCCTAGAGATGGTAGATTTATTGAAAGCAGGAAAGAGATGATGCCAATACAGACCCCTGTTGCGGAGGGCCACAGCTCTGGCCTTTTCCACATCATCTCAAAGGTTAAGTGCCCACTTTTGATTCTAAAACAATGAGAAGCACCCATTGTAACTAAGAATGAGAAATTTCTTAATATAATAAAGTTCTCTATCTGAAAAATCACCATAATCGTACCTAGCGGTGAAACGTTAGTTTCAGATCCGTTAATATCAGGGACAAGATAAGATGCCCATTATGAGAGAGATTATCAACATGATTCTGGAAGCCATAATCAATGTAATGGTTCAAGAATGGGAGGAGAGGTTAAATATTAGAGAGGAATATGTAAACCTATAATTACTTGTAGATGTGATGGAAAACCCCGTGGCGTTATCTGAAAAAATATAGAAAGGGCCAAGAAGGGTATTCACAAATACCACCCCCTCTAGTTTTCCACATAACAGTTCATTTTCCCCCCTGAAATAAGAATCTATTCACAAGTACTACAGAATATGAAACAGCTAAAAATAAAACCACAAGAATTTTTTATCTGTAAAAATATACTGTAAAACTTACTGAAGGACAAAAAAGGAGATGTGAATATGTGGAAGGGCGTACAAAATTCCTTCTCTAAAAGTGACAAAAATGTCGATTTTCCCAAAAATAGTATTAAAGCATTAGTTTGATATATATATATATATATAATTGTCTATAGTCCACTTTTTAAAAAAGTTATTCATTTATTTTGAGAGAAACAGAGAAAGCACATGGGCACACACACACAAACAGAGGTGGGGCAGAGAGAGAGAGAGAGGGAATACCAAGCAGGCTCTGTGCTAACAGCACAGAGCCCAGTGCAGAACTGAAATTCATGAACTGTGAGATCATGACCTGAGCCACCCAGGCTCCCCTCTATAATTTTTTTTAACCTAAAAAGACTATAATTCCAATAAAATTCCCCATGGGATTACTTACGAATTTTATGAATAATGTTAAAGAATTCTGAAATGACTTTAAGAATTTTTAACAATTCTTGTATAATTACAAAAATTATAACTAAATTTAAAAGGCAAATAACAAACTGGAAAATTATTTGTTGCATATAAGAATATTAAGGATCATTCTATACACAGTATGAAGAATTCTTATCTATCAGTTCTTAAAAAAGAAAACATCCAGATAAAAATTAACAAAGGACACAGAATATAATTCCAAATCCAAGAAATGCAAATAGCTAAAATATGCAAACACATGTTCAATTTCACTAATAATAAAAAAATTTGAATTAACCATGTGATATTATTCATTTTACCTGTCACACTGGCAGAGATTTAAAATATTGCTAATACCAACGGTTGACTATGAAACGAGAAATAAGAACTCCTTTACTTAATCACTTGATTACTTTCTGGGGAAATATTAACTAAATCTACAAGGGTCATCATCCCCAGATGATTTTATCAGAAAAAAAATCTTCCTCTACTAATATCTATGAATAGTAATTTTCACTGCAGTGTTTCTTATGCTGGGAAAACATCTGGTAATCACCTTAACGAGCAAAACTAAGGTTATGGTTTGGCAAGTATCGTATAGGAATAAAATGTAATATTCTGCAATACTAGACATCAAATGCAATACTTTTGCAAAAAAGTATGTATGCCATAACTTAGATATTTTTACCTAAACAAAACAAATGATTATAAAACAATGTGCACAACATAATCCTATTTTGATATACAGAAATATATCATTTGCATAGAGAAATGCTGGGAATTAAAATATTGGTGTATATGTGTGTACATATATATGTGTGTCTGTGTAGAAAAAGAGACAAAGACAGAGATCTCATAGGAGGAATCTTGCCTCTTTTACCAGGAGTCATTTGGTCAATTGAAGATATTTTCTGTTTATCACAACTGGATAGAGGAAACATAGTAGCCTCTAGTGGGTCAGGCCAAGAATGCTACTAACTATCCTAAAATGTACAAGGCAGTCTTCATCTCAGCAAAGAATTCCCCGGGGCAAATGTCAATAGTGACAAAGTTAAGACACCCTGACATATACATGTATATTTCTGTGCATAGTACTTATAGGAATATTCTTTGCCTGGGTTTTTGTTTTTGTTTTATCAATATATTTTTTTTGCTGCTTTATACTCTTCTGTTGCTTAAATGTTTTGGCAAAGAAGCTCAATAATTTTTAGAGTCGGGAAAATCATGAAGTGGTATCTTGGGGGAGGGGGAGTTGGCCTTATAGTGTTACTTTCTGTTTGCCTCTTATTCTTCTCCAACCTTCCTCTCCCTTCTCTGAAGTACCAACATACTTCTAGTGGGTATCAGAGCACTTAGGACAATTACACTCATTTGGTTTTATTCTGGCATAGTTTTCTGTCTATTTGTCTCAACTGTCCAGCTAAATTATAAACCCTTTGAAGTCTGGAACCACGAGAACAACTTTCGAAGGGGATTGGTGTTTCCAATTCTCACATGTTCCCAAACCTGACATGTGAGAAGTGCATGGTACTGGTTGTGAAAGCAAGGAAGAGAGGAAGGGAGGGATATAACAGAAAAGGCTGCTGACTTTATAAATCTTCAGTCTCCCCAGTTCCTCCCACCCCAGATTCTGGCTCAGGGCAGCCTACAGAGCAGGCAGCACGGTATAGAATGAGAGCCGTGTGGGATGAAAGAAAGAGCACTGGTTTGGGGGCTTAGAGAGATGGGCTCAGGTTTTGATCCTGCAACTCACTATTTTTATTTGTTGTGCTGCTGTTTTTATGGAACAAACACACAGTGCTTTCCATTTGCCAAGCACTGGTCTAAACTTCTTGCGAGTATTTACTGTGTCATCTTGTACAGACAGACACATTAATCTTTCAGAGCCTGGGTTCTTCATCTGTGACATGGGAACAACATACCCTCCACAGTTGTCATGAAGTGTAAATGTGATGGTGTAGGTCGAGTGCTATGGACAGGGCACAGTAGGTGGTAGACACTTAGTAAACAGAATTATTATCATCTCATTGCCACCATCTTTGTCCTTATCATCCTGATCATCCAATGAAGTCTTTGCAGATGATTAGTTATATGAATGAGCCTACTGGGCTATGAGATTTAATATATTTATCTTGAAATTATTTCTACAAATTAATTACTGGATTGCTATAGGGGAGCAAAGTGCTTTACACACTCTTAAAGGAAGAAACTTCAACTTCTTGGGATGTCATGCTGGCTGGCTGACTGCAGAGTCTGAAGGGTGATATGCAGGGAGTGGTCAGGAAGACCTGGTAAGTGGGGTGGCTTTCCCATACTTTAGTCAACAGTGTTCTTAACAGTCTGCCTCCACCACTCTGCCTATGACCCTTGACAAGCACAGGGGCTGCATGCTATATTCTTGAAAGCTGTACTTCAAGACCCATATCAGAGTCATGGACCGGAGGGTGAGAACATGGGAAAAGAGAAAATGCTGATTCGGGGCCCAGAAAAATACTTGGACTACAGGGAGCGAGACCATGAACAGGTATGGGAAGAAAAACTATCGATTGTCCAAACTTTGCATGTGATTCCAGTATGTTATGATACATGGAATGGAGTAGCATCGGGGCATGTTCACCCTGGACCTTGACCAGCACTGAGTCAGAGGGGATCAGAGATGAGAAGGTTGATAAGAGAAATCACCTGGATGGGGTGAGGTTTCTTGGGACATAGTTTATTGGTTTATTCCATTTGCCTCTCCCACTGTTCCCAATCAAGAAATCAGTCAACCAAAGTATTTCTTTAGCAACTACTACATATCGGACCCATCTTAAGTGATTACTGGCTTTGCTGCTTTTTGCTTTTTGAGGGGTCTCCTAGAGTCAAAATCCCCCTCAGCCCAAGCCCTTTTTAAATCTCCTTTCTTATCTATTATGGTGAGTTTTTCTCTACCCGCACCTTCCTAAATAACACTGGAGGGCATTTCAGCCTGGTCTTCATTATCCACCATTCTCCAGAAAGCTGAATGAGTTTGGTCTTTTAATCCTGCACCATCCCTCCGGCACCTTCCAACCCACTTTGCCCCAAATGTCTTCTTGGCTCAAATCTGGGGGACATCAGCTACCAGCTACTGCTGCCTGGCATAGCCTCTGTGTTACGTGTGCACTTCTCCCTGCCTTGCCCACTTCTTATCCCTAGTGCAATGCAAACCTGACCACTGAGGACGCTAACTAGCCAGATTCCTGAACGTTTTCTCCGTCCCCTTTCCTCGGGAGAAATGCCTGTTCCATGGGGATTTGCGTCAGTCATTTCTGAAAACATGTAAGCCCTTCACATTTTTTAATTTCTTGCCCCAGATACAGACAACACAGTTAATACTTTCTCTAGGTCAACCTTGGAGCCAAGCACTTTAAGTGTTACTTCTCATCTGACTCACAAAACTCTTTGATAATTATTATTGTTTTCAATTTCTAGATTGGACAGCTGAGATGACATGAGGTACAGTCACTTCCCCAAGGTCATGGAGCTATAGATGCTGAAGCAGCGATCCTAAACCAAGTGTGCCCACCTTCAGCCTGTATTCTCAAAATTCCACATGGAGGTGGCTTGACCGAAGATCTATCTCTAATCGTCATTCTAATAAAAAGAAAACAAAACTTACATTGTGGTTTTCAAAGAGATTTTACTGAACCATCTCATTTAATCCTCACAAGAGAGCCCTATGGGTTGGAAGAGGACCTTGAGGCTGACAGAGAAGACCGAGGTTGCATTTGCAGGTTGGGTCCTCCAGGGAGCAGACTCAGAGGTGGGACTTAGGGTTTAGGTCATTTCTTGGGGAGAGGGTTGCAGGAAGGAAATTCAAGGAAACTCCAGGAAAGAGGAAAGAGGGAAGGGAAGTGGGATAGGCAGAAGCAGAAGTCAAGCTCAGTGCAGACTCAATGACACACTCAGCCAAGGATAGAGAGCTCTGGAGATGAAATGGCTTTGAGCAGGGAGGAAGGGACTGGGACTAATTATCTGACTGTGATCAGTCACTGGGTATAGATTACTCTTAGAAGTTTGCATGGCCTTCAGCCAGGTAGCTCTTAGCTGCCGGGTATCTCTTAGCTCCCACCATAATCCCTGGCAGCCAAGGGGAAGGGTTGATTTTTCCCCACAGCTGCGAACTAGTCAGGGACACAGGCATAATGAGGATCTGGTCCTCAGACACTGACATGGACACCCTTGTACTTCTCTAAATAGTCTGTCACATTGGCTTCCAAGTACTGGCAGTTCTTGGTTGGTTTTGAAGCTAAGTCAGAATCCAATACTTTGTATGAACCATCCTGGTACTTATAGCTGCCTGCACGGGTACCCCACGTGAATGCTGATGTGTGTGTTCACTTCCGAGGACAGCATATAGCAGAGCCATTGCATTCTATCTATTATTAAAGGACAATAAACGCCCCTGAATTAGAAACCATTGTGAGGCATCTGTGAATGACTTAGTGTCCTTGAAAATCCACATAGAAGAGAAGGATTTTGAATTCTTTGGGAATACATGCAAAAGTTGATGCATGACTACGATCAGTCCTGACTTTTAATTGGTTAAAGTCATTTATTATTTCCTCTAATCAAAGTCGCTTTAAAAGCGCATACTTTTTCAGCCCCGAACTGCATTCTAATCCCAAAGTTGTAATCTGGGAAGTTTCCATTTACATATACTTTCACGTGGTAGAACTGATCAGGTTTTTTTCCTTAATGATTTTCATCAAACCATCTGTGGTTCAGTTAGGGCCTCATATTATTTTGGATTTCCAAGATCCTTTGTATTGTCAGTACTATCTTTGCTCATTCTTACCTTGTTTTCTCAGAAGAAACCTAAGAAATTCAATCCAGAAGGACTCCCCTCTAAAGGCTTTTCTCAGAGATTTGGACAGATTTAGTCAAATCTGGGGATTTTGATGGGGAGTTTTGATGGGAGGATGTTGGTGGTGTTGGTGATATTGTTTTTGGTGATGGTGGGAATGTTGCAGATGAGTATTGTTGTCAGATGATGGTGGTGGTGGGTACTTATCATTGTGGTGGTACAAGAGTGTTAGTGGTATTGGTGGTGATGGTGGTAAGGGCTTGTCATACTGAGAAAGTCACACTTTAGACCATCTATTGAAAATGAACTGAATATGAATTAGACACATTTGTTTCCTGTCCTGCACTTCCAAAATTTGAGCCAAAATAGGGATGAATAGTACTGGATAAAATCCAGTTTTGAGATACTCATTCAAAGTTCTTTTCCAGGAAACTGTATATTCTCTAGAAAAAAAACAAGTCAGAGAAGAAATATTCCTGCACTTCTTGAGAAACCAAGGTCGTCATTCTCCCTTTTGCCTCAACGTCACTTGTGGCTGATGCCACAGCACACTTCTCATGCCAATCAGACTGTCCCCTTCCTCTGACCTTGACAAGCCACATCACTCTCTACTTTGCCTTTACTCACCTCTTGCCATTCTCTTGCACCCACCCCCGCCATACTTTTTCAATTCTATTCTTGAAGATTCAGCTTAAATTTAAACTTCTCTATGGGGTGAAACCTCCACCATTGTAGGATTCTTACTTCCCTTACCATCAATATCACACAGTTTAGCACAATTACAGATGTGTGTTGTTCTTAGATGGTGCTGGGTAAGTTCACGTAGTCTCATCAGATAGATTTTCAGCTCTACAAGGATGATGCCGGTGTCTAGTACTTTCCTAGGATCTAGCCTAGCACTCAATAGAGACTTAATTGAATACTGTACTTTACTAGAAAGCACAAAAAAAGAACATCAAAGTGGATACAAGGACTGTAGCCCTATCTCTGTCCTTAATCGTTTACATGACTTTAGGGCTTACCTCATCAATAAAGTACATTATTGAACCAGATGATTCATCATAATCATCATTATCATCATCAAACAATAATAATATCAGCACTGTTTTCCAGGCATGTGGATGATATATAAATTTCTTCCATATTTTCAAACAATATTATTCAATGAATTGAAAGCATAACTTTTGAATTTACCATTTATTATTCCAGGTTAAAAACTAACTTCATTTTTTTTCTAGATGGTGGCTTAAACACACAGAGAATCATCCCTGTTCTGCTTCTATGCTCATAGAAATGAGGACAGTATTTAAAAGACATTAATATACATATAGCTGGGCTCAAAAACAAGAGCAAAAAAAGGAAATTTCCAGGGACCAAAAAAAATTGTGATGCGTATGTTTCTCTTAAGAAGAAAGAAGAAAGAAAGAAAGGAAGGAAGGAAGGAAGGAAGGAAGGAAGGAAGGAAGGAAGGAAGAAAGAAAGAAAGAAAGAAAGAAAGAAAGAAAGAAAGAAAGAAAGAAAGAAAGAAAGAAAGAAAGTGCCTGGTTGGCTCAGTTGGTTGAACACCCAACTCTTGATTTTGGATCAGGTCATGATCCCAGGGTCATGTGATTGAGCCACACATAGGGCTCTGCACTGAGCATGGAGCCTGCTTATGGTTCTCTCCCTCTCTCTATCTCTCAATCTCTCTGCCCCTCTTCCCTGTTCTTGTGCTTTTTTACTCTTTCAAAAACACTTTTTTAATAAAAAAGAAAGAAAAGGAGAGGAGAGGAAAGAGAAAGAAAAAAGAAAAGAACATCAAAGTGCCTACAAAAAACTCAGAGAGGAATTTGGGCTGATTTTGAGGTGCAGAGAGGGCCAGACACAGAGCTGGGTCATGTTGCAGGGGCTCAGGTACTGAATCTATAAAGTTTTATCTGTAATAGTCTATTTTTTAAAGATATCTATCAATCGATCGATCGATATAATATGCAATTAGGGAAAAAATGCAAATATAGAGTAAAAAAAAGTCACATGCCCAAAGTGTTTTGTAACGGTGGGACTGTGAAAAATAGCTATTTTCTTCTTTGTCCATTCCTATACTTTTAAAGTTAAAACACAGACAAATAACCACCTCCATCTCCTTATCTCATTGCTCCACATGTCCCTTTTCCTACCCTGAAATAATCGTCAAAGTACAAGCAACCTGAGCTCTAATCCCAACCTTTGGGAGGCCAACATGCTAAAGACCAGGGCTTTGAGAGGTGACTCAAAGCCAGAAATGGCTTCTTCCAGTGGTCAATGGAGCTGCCATCGCGAAGATCAGGTGGGCTCTTGTTTATGGCTCCTCTGTCCCCTTCCCCCGGGTATTCTTATACAACAATACAAACATTTTATCATTAAAAGCTAAAAACCTTCTGGCTTCTGTGTTTGAGTCATTTCATTGTTTTGATGCCTTGTGGCAGGGCAGCAATGAATGGAAGCCAGGCTGACCTAATCTAGTCTAAATATTCAGAATGCTAGAAGGGAATCCTGTACAGCAGAATGCCAACCTACATCTTTTAATTGCCTCGGCTCCTGATAGATTGGCTCTTACCCCCTTTGAATTCCTTTGTTGCAGAGGAGTTAAAATTCATGAGCGCCCCACGCCTGGGAAAATTTACTCCAGTGCTGCGATTTTTCTGAGCCAAGCCGGCCAACATCGCAAAGAGCCGGAGGTCTGTCAGGCCATCTGTTACATAATAGTCAACAATCTCAAAAATCTAGGGAAACAGGGGATGGGGAGAGCGAAGATGATGAGGCATTTAAACAGAACAGATTGCTGCCTTACTTACAGAGAAAAAAGGGAGAGATAATATGCTTTGATTGAAGCAGAGACAAGCTTTATTAGCATAGGGAACAAAACAAACTTAAAAAAATGGCGCCAATAAAGCTGACAGTCTAAAGAGTCTTGGTGACAAACCCCATGTTGAATTGTAGGTCACAGGGGCCCCAAAGGGGACAGGGAGACACGCACACACACAAACAACACACAATGTATGCGCGGGCACACAGATGCGCAAACTTGCTGCTGGATTCAAACGCTAAATATAAGCCTATACTTGAATTTCAAAAGCTTACGTGCCTGGGAAAGGCATTTGGCCTTCACCACCTCCCAAGTGAACCAACTTAGTTATCGTCAGAACCAATTTGGACTATTGCAACAAAGCCGGGGCCTCACATTTTATCAGGACCAGACTCCAGTTGCCTGAGTAGCTGCCTGAAAACTCGGTAATATTTGCTAGGCACATGTTGTTCTCAGAGGTGACCTGGACCATTCCAACTGAGAAATACTGTTTCTAAAGGAGAGGAATGAAACAAGGTAACAAAGAGTAAGAAAAACATAGATGAGGACACTGGGGAAAGAACAAGAGCCAAAGGGACAAAAGACAATCTGGAAAAGGTGTAATGTCAGTAGAGAGCCACAAAATATGAGACAAAAATAAAGTATGTTAAAAACCAACCAATTCACAACAAAAATTGAACTCTAGTGTACAGCCTGAAGTGTTTTGGGGTGGGAGGCGAGGAGAGTCTACCAATATCCCCATCTCACCTTGAAAGGCATCCAAAAATAAAATGGATTGAGGGATAGATGGGTGGATGGATTGTTTTATTGTAAAACAAATATAGTGAGTTGCTAATTGCAGAATCTGGGTGGTGAGCATAGGGATACACATTGTTCTGTCCTTGTTCGATTTTGAAAATGTCCACAGCAAAATGCTCCAAAAAAACCCAGATGAATATGTGATTCCAAAAGTTGAAATGGAATGAACACTGAAATTAAAATCCTGGGTATTTAAAAATGTCGAATCATCATTTTAATTTCCATTTTTCTCTGATATGGCCTTGTTTCCAAATATGTTGCCTCAAACAGACATGGAAGAAATGGATTAAAGTACATGATTGCCAAGTTGGAGTGACCAGTTCTGTGGCTGCTCTAACTCCGATATTATTTCATTGTTGTTTTCAGTAAACTAAAATTAATGAGTGGGAAGTCAGAATTTGGCACAGAAAGGAGTAGATTTTGCTCTGGCTTTCTCACAAACGGACTCTCCTTGAAATGAACAGTACACATCCTTAATTTCTCCTCACCGGCTCCTTCTCCTGACAGATAATCACTTAAACAACAACAACAACAACGAAACATAAAAACACAAACACAAACACAAAAAAACAAAACAAAACAAAAAATCAAAACCAGTTTAAAATGTCAGATATTCGGAGCGCTTTTGGAATTTGGAATGCTTTTGGCAAATTTCACTCCAGTTAAGGTAATTGTATCCGGTTCGTGGTTTTTGTTTTGTTTTGTTTTGGTGGTTTTTTTTTTTTTATTTTTTCAAGCCTTCACTGGATCTAAGTCACTAAACTCATTAGATGTATTTTTTATTGAGGGACTGGCCCCACATTTAAGACTCTTGTGTATCAAAGAGAGAGAGAAAGAGAGAACCTTTATTTCCCAAAATTTCATTTTGTTTATGTCTTTGAACTAAACTATGAAATGATGGTTTTGATTCAGTGACAGGAGAAATAAGGAAGAGGGAAATTAAATTCATGTGCATTTATTTCTCTGTGTATGTGTCTCAGAAATGGCTTCATCTCTTTGCTCAGGGCATTTTATGTCTAACTCAACATGTGTAGCCAACCACCTTTTCTCATAATAACTAATAGCAAAAATATAAATATATATATTTTAACCAACTCCGCCAAGTGTGTGTAAGCCAAATTTTTAAGCACCTGACATTGAGATTTCAAATGAACACATAATGCAATTCCATTTAACATACAAAACCATATTTTGGGACAACCTCCCAGCTCAGAACACGAGAACGTGAAAGGAGGCAAGGTTAGTGGCTTGGGTTGGTGCAAGAATATCTGTCTGCAAGCAGCATATTTTATACTGGAACATGACAGGCAACAAGGTTATTTGTCTGCAAGTTTTCACCCCAGGGGATAAAACAAGAGAAGGGGAAAACGTAATTGTATTTTAGCAAATAGTAGGCACTGTGGGGTGTCCTCTTTTCCAAGCCAGCACCAGCATTTTCAACCCCTGACCCATGAAAGGGGACATTGGTAGTTCAGTACCCACCAAATGGCAGGTTTGGAATTCAGTATTGGAAAATTACTGGGTAGAAGGAAATTCAATTTCTTTTTTTTTTTTTTTAATTTTTTAAATGTTTTATTTATTTCTAGGTGAGAGAGAGAGACAGCATGAGCAGGGGAGGGTCAGAGAGAGAGGGAGTCACAGACTCTGAAACAGGCTCCAGGCCCTGAGCTGGCAGTCAGCACAGAGCCTGACGTGGGGCTTGAACCCACGAACAGTGAGATCATGACCTAAGCGAAAGTCGGACGCTTAACCGACTAAGCCACCCAGGCGCCCCAGAAATTTAATTTCTAAGAGCAAAATAAGCCAGAGGATCTTGAGGAGGCCATGCTCCCTGTTTGTTACCCTCAATGCCATTCCTGGCCTTCATCACCTCTTCCTCCTTGCTTGGGTCACATCCCGGGTCTGGGAAGTCAGTGGGGATACCACCCCAGACGCCAAGAACCTGGGCCAACTGCTCAACAAGGGGCAGAATTCTGCTCCCCTGTTGCCTGTTTCCTCACACTTAGTGGAGACTTGCAAAACCTTACCCGGTTCATTTGAGAAGAGTGCAAATTCACCTCATATTTTGTAACAAGTGTTTCCAAGGGCTTGCAGTTCCCAATGGAATTCCAAATGGTGTCTACAAAGTCTTTTTCTAATAGAAGAAAAGGACTGTGAAGACTTTGTTGGATGAGATAACAGAAATGTTTGGGAGATTATTTTTTATGACTGTAATCTCAGAAGCACAAACCAAATACTGATTAAGAGTCTGACTGCCTGAAGATCAATTGCAGCTCTGCCTTTTCCTACTTGTATATAATGTGCTGGGTTTTTATATCTCTGGTCTCAGCTCTCCAATCTGTAAAATAGGGATGAAGAAAAAGAAGAAGGAGGAGGAGGAGGAGATTACTACTACTAATCATTATCATCTATTACAAGGTTACTGTGGGGATGAAAGGAGCTAATCCAAACATAGCATATACTACAGTGTTTCACAGTCAGGAGTTAATAACTGGTCAGTTACCCAATTACTTCTATGTTTACCATTATTATTATCTTCTGAGTAGAAAGAAAATATAGACTTGGGTCATATATGTTGAGTGGGAAACTCCTGACCAAAGAATCTTGGACATGTACTTTGGGAGCTTTGGTTCAAATGCTTCTCAGTGTCTCTTTGGCTTCCTTCTCTTAAAAGAAAACAAGTCAGAGGAAGAAGAGAAGAAAAAGCCAAAAGAATACATTTGTAGGCAATCTTGGCTCTAAACACAAACCACTTATCTCTCTAGAGCTTTGTGGCTATTTGTAGTCACCTTAGCAAGACTGAGGAAAGTCCCATGGTATTTTTCCATCCTTAAGCCATATCCGAAGTAATGAGGTAAGCCCCTTAATGAAAAATGAGACACCAAAGAAGCAGAGAGTACAATTTTCTGATTTTGCAATGTACTAGGCAAAGTAGTCGTTGGTATCAGCTTTCTTCATTGCAAGGCAGTGAGAGGAGTCTTTCACACGGATTTATTACTTGTGAAGGTTGAGCTTTACCATACATTCCTCATGGTCACAGCAGGTGGTACAGTTTTGAAGGGTGGAGGGACAACTACTTAGCACTCACATCCTTAAAAAAAATCTATATCTATATCTATATCTATATCGATATCACATTATCCATTGTATGTAGCCCATCTTCTTGGTTGCAGGCAACAGAAACCGAGTTGGACAATTTAAGCAAAAGGCATTATTCTGGAATGATACAGAGACTGTTTGGAAGGACCAGCCTTAGAATGCACCAGAACCATCGTGGGACCAAGCAGGAAGAAGCACACCTCTGTTACTAATGGGCATCAATGATGTCTCCACATTGCGTGCTACTCTCAAGAGGAGGAACCTTAGAACAATATGTCTGATTGGCGGAGGCTCGTCACGAGACCCTCCTCCGCTGTCCAGCAACTGTACTGGGACTGGGTTGTCCTCAGTTCCAAATGGAGGGCACTGTCTCCTCACACTGCTGCACTCAAAGGAGGATTCTCCAGGGAAGCAATAAGGATGTTCTGAGGACTAGTGTTAGAGAGTAGGCATCCGGAAAAATCACTACTACACTGTACTTTTCTAAACATTCCAGAAAATTTAGAACTAAACTCTTATTTCTAATCATGGTTATCCCCTGTTACTCATTTTTAAAAAATTCCTACTTTTACTCTAAATAGGTCATTCATAGGGGTGCCTTGGTGGCTCAGTCGGTTAAGTGCCAGACTTCCTCATGGTCATGATCTCTTGGTTTGTGGGTTTAAACCACCTCGGGCTCTGTGCTGACAACGCAGAGCCTAGAGCCTGCTTCAGATTCTGTGTCTCCCTCTGTCTCTGCATCTCCCCTGCTTGCATTCCATCTTTCCCTCTCTCTCAAAAGTAAACATTAAAGGGGCGCCTGGGTGGCTTAGTCGGTTAAGCGTCCGACTTTTGCTTAGGTCATGATCTCATGATTCGTGGGTTCGAGCCCCGCGTCGGGCTCTGTGCTGACTGCCAGCTCAGAGCCTGGAGCCTGTTTCAGTCTGTGACTCCCTCTCTCTCTGACACTCCCCTACTCACGCTGTCTCTCTCTCCCTCCTAGAAATAAATAAAACATTTAAAAAAATTTTTTTAAAAACATTAAAATAATTTAGGTAAATCTTAGACTTCTGAGTTTTCTAGTTCCAATTCAGTAGGTTGTAGATCTTAATCAATCTCAAAGAGGTCTTGAGAGAAAGTGTAGAAATGATCGTGGCCATTAACAGAGATGTTATAGTCCAGGTTCACCTCTGTTGCTTTGAAAAAGATAGGTTAAATTTCTTTCTTGTATATGAAATTGACCAACATAAAAATGAACTAATACCCAGATGTGATGAAGTTATAGTGAACCAGACAGTCTCAACATTGCTAGTAAGAGATTAAATTTGTGCAGCTCATCTGAATGGCAATTTAGTATTATGTATCAAGAGCCTTAAAAGTGTCCACCTTCTCTGACCTAATAATTCCACTACTAGGAGTTTATCCTAAAAGAAAAATGAGTGTAAGCACAAAGAGAGGTATTGCAACATTGTATATCATTGTGAAAAATTAGAAACCGCAAAAATGTCCAACCAAGGATGGATTGGTTGATTAAACTGGTTCATCATGGAATGAAATACTTTCTGGTTATTAAAGGATGTTATATTTTAAGATATTTATGGTATATTATTGATGAACCAGAAAAAAATTACACAGGAGTACGTGAAGTACGGTGAACTTTTTATTTAAAAAGTGGAAATACAGTTTGTGTGGATTAATATATATAAATATACAAAAAGATGAAAATGTTTGGAAATCCACACCAAAATGCTAATAATGACATCCTCAGGGGATGGGATTATGGGTGATTTTTTGTTTTTCTTTGTGTTTTTTGTTTGATTGGTTTGCCTTTATGGACTATAAATATAATTGAAATATAATAAACAGTTTTAATAAGGCTCTTTTTTAGGTTAAGAGTATATAATCTACCATAAAAGAGCATGCAGAGGCGAGGTCAATGTCACAGGTACTATTTCAGAATGTGCTTTGTGTAAATTGTGCTCCTTTAGGAAAAATGCCTCTTTGCACACATCAAAAACCTCTTGAAAGCATCCTCACATGTTTAGAAGACAGATTATAATGTTCTTTCTTGTGTCTTTGTTCACATGATGAGGCGAAAGCAATTAAAAAAATTATCTACTAATGTGGTTTGCATAACTCTCATGGGTGGGAGAATAGAATACTGCATTTGGCCAGATAAACAGAAGGCCCGCTAAGGTACCCAGAAATGCCACTCAGGCATGGTCTGTATGTGAGATCAATAGATAAAGTAGCAGGCAAAATGGCCTAATCCCTTATTTCTAGAAGGGCAACGTTGGTTCATGGAGCACACTTCAGAGGCCCCCACGGATGTGGAAGATACACTAGTCTGGTTCATCCCAAGATGAATATGTCCACTTTTTATTTAAATTAAGCCTGAATCATGGTTTCTGCAAATAAGGGGGCCTCTAACGGAGGCAGGAAAGCAAGCATTAAAGTGTTGCCCTGTGCTGTGGTCAAAATGAAGTCTCAGAGGACAAAAACAACTTAACTACTTCTTTTCCCTTTATTGTGGCTTCTAGCTTTTATTTTCCTAAACAATTATTTTCTAATTCAGATGCTTAATAAGAATATTCAGGTCAATATGATGAAAGACACTTTGTAAAATGGAAAACTAGCATTATACCAAATTAAAGTTTGCACCTTTGCAATGAATGGAGCATTTTCTACATAGAAATCCATGGCTAGGACTCTGAAGACAAGGCAGAGGTTAGTTTTTGGTTTTGTTTTTTTTTGCGGGGGGGGTGGTTCTTTTTCGTTCTTTTAGCAAAACTGTCTCTCTCTCTCTCTTTTTTTTTTTTTTTTTTTACTGCCAGTTGTCTTTGTGTCTCGGAATTGAATGAGCCCCACCAGACCTCGTCTGTGGTTCCCTCCCATTTCTGCACACACAACAGTAACTACCACACAAAGTGTGCTCTGTAAAGCCGCGATTGTGGGAGGCTGGTGTTGGCTTGAGGTGTTGGTACAGTACATGTCATCTTGTTTAGGTCCCTGGCCCCCTCTTCTATCTTGCTTTGAAAAAGCTTGTTCGGCCATTGCAAGAGAGAACACAATGCCCAGTAAAACAGGGGAAGAGATTGCAGAGAAAGTCTGTTTACCCAAGGCACTGGGGCCGGAAACCAAAATAGCCTGACCAGCTTTGTGGTTTAACTTTTCCGATCTCAACCGCAGGACAAAGCTCTCGGGGAACAATGGAGGAAATAAATGTTGTCAGCAGCCCCTCCTCTTTTTATTAGTCAGACAAAAGAGGGCCATTTAATTTGAAAAGAACTAGCATGTGCGGCAGGATCATACCTATCTCTCTGTATTATTGATGGGCGACAGTAACGCAGACAGATGGACAAATAAATTTGCTCTATTCAATAAAAACAAACAAGGTAGGTTTGTGGAATTCAATCCTCACTGTGGTACAGCAGAGCCATGCTCAGGTTTCTGTGTGGCTCTGCTAGAGATCCAATTATTTTAGGTTATTTTAGGTTCTTGTACGTAAAGGGCTTTGCTAATTAATAAAGGTTGTTACTGTAGTTATCACTGGATGTGGATGCTTGTATCAAGAGTCAAGCCCTTGAATATGACTTGTGTTAATTAATTTCAGACCAAACTACGTTTCACTTTAACTCAAGGCACTTTCATAGTTCTAATTATGTTTTCAAAAGTCCAGTTTATAGCCTTGATTGGTTATGGTCTTATTTGGCCTGTACCATTCTAACAGGAACACCGAGTTGGAAATTCTCTGCAAATCCCACTTTATTTGCAGTTGGGTGTTTTTGTTCCCCAAATTATTTCTTTATTTACCATCCTTGTGTGAAATATTAGAGCATTTTTGAAGGTGTGAGGAAAGAAGTTTCCTTTTTTTTTTGATGGTTAGATTTATATCACGAAGGACTTTTGTCAAATTCTTCCTTTAGCCCTCTGTCTTGTTCTCTGGGCCCTTCGACCATAAACTGAAAAGATGCTAAATGGGGCTTACTCCACCTAATGGGATTTGTTACTAGATATAAAGGATAGTGTCCACTTTAATTAAGTGAGGTATTTTGGAATAACCAAGAAATCAATTGGTATTAGTTTCATATTCTATTAGTATTTCTTTAATTATCTGTCATGTAATGTAGGAGATGTATCTACTTTAATGTATGTATGTACTTCCAATAGATAATAGTTCCACTTTCCATGTGGGAAACTAAACACAGATTGGTTAAGCATTATAAAAAATCGTGCTCTAGCTTGCACTTGGTTAAAAACCAAGACTAGGGAAATTTTAGATGCTTCCCAAGATGTCTGCAGCCAGAGAATTATGAGTCCCTTAATCACTCAAGAAGGAATTAGTATATCATAGCACTTCCTTCTACAGATTTATATTAAGACTACAAAACAGGGGTACCGGGTGGCTTTGTTGGTTGAGTGACTGACTCTTGATTTCAGCTCAGGTCCTGATCTGGGGGTTGTGAGATCAAGCCCCGCATCTGGCTCCACACTGAGCATGGAGCCTGCTCAAGATTCTCTCTCTCTCTCTCTTTCTCTCTCTCCTGCTCTTACTCTCTCTCTCAAAAAAAAAAAAAAAAAAAAAAAAAAGACTACAAAACAAGGCACTGAGAATAATTGGTGTACAAGTCTTTGTTCTCATTTATCCTAAAAGGCAAATTTCCTCTGTAGCAGGTTAAGGAATCTCAATACCTGTCTACTCTACCTAAATGTTTACTTGCCTTCAAAAATTCATTTTGATGTACAACTGAAGCAAAACTATTTTCAGAGACTGAGCTTAAACTGTGTTTTCTTTTCATTGATTTTTAAAATTAAACCCTTGCTGAGAATTAGTTTTCGGTCAGTAGAACAACTGAAGTGTTTGTTCTGATTTCAGGACCCAAAGAAAAGCAATTTTTTAAATGTTTATTTATTTTTGAGAGAGAAAAAGACAGAGTGCAAGCGGGGGAAGAGCAGAGAGAGGGAGGGGGACACAGAACTGAAGCAGACTCCAGGCTCTGAGCCATCAGCACAGAGCCTAATGCTGGGCTCGAACCCACAAACCGTGAGATCATGACCTGAGCCAAAGTCAGATGCTTAACTGACTGAGCCACCCCGGTGCCTCCCCACCAAAACAAGCAGTTCTTAAACTGTCCTCCCACGGAACACTGTATGGCATAGACTGGCTCAAGATTTGGGTCCAGCATTAAAAATGACACATTCAGCATTGCTAGTGTAGCAAATAAAAATGCAGGTTAGGATTGAATTTCAGATAAACAATGAATATTTCTTTAATATATAGAAATATAAGTAGATTTCTCTGCCTTCTGAAAAATTTTAAGAACCAATATAGTCATGAAATTAAGATTTCATTTTTAATTTACTCCTTGTGTTCTAAGTTTCTTTAGTGAAGAGGATACTTAAGGTTGGCATTAATAATTTGGAATGTCTATTCAGAAATATATCAACAAGATGTTGCTCGTTACTTTTGTAAAGCAACTTTCTTTATAAAATGGCTTCTTTTTGCCTCTATTAAAAATGCCAAGTTTTCCAAAATATTAGGAATTTATAAAAGTAATTCTTGGGGGATGAATTGTTAAACCAGTTTTTAAGAATATATGTGCTCCTAAAATTTAAGATAATGACATAATTTAATAAACCTCTGTCACTGATACTTTGGGAGTTTTCTTTTTATTTGGTCTTTTAGAGATTATTGAACACCTGTTCTATATATATCTATATATTCTATTCTATATATTCTATTTATATATCCAGGCACTGGATATATAAATATGAATGAGGTAATATTCCTTTCTTCAAGAATCTCACAAATTGGTAAAAAAAAAAAAAAAAAAGCAAGCTAAATGCAAGAATGTATCATTGTTGCTAAAATACCTTAGAAATACCACCTACAAATGTGTTACTTCTGCTAAGAATACGTGTTCCCAACACAAAAGTACCTCTAAAACAGTGACTAGATAAACATTTCTGAAGTTACCTTTTATTGAATGTTTATTGCCAGCTAGCCATGGGCTAACTTAGGTTAATCCATAACCTAAATAAATCCTCATAATTCTATGACATACATTATTTTATTATTCCCTTTTTGCAGATGCGAAAACCAAGGCACAGCAAGGCAGAATGCCCAAGTGCATGCATCTTTGGAAAGTGGCCCAGTTGATGCCTGCTATGAATCAAAAAAACCTGGATGTAGGATTGAGTCAAAGTGATTCAAAGTTTTTGTTTCTTCACAGGAAATTCCTTAAGGGATCACAATAGCAGTGTGCCTATTACTGATATAAAATACTGAAATAGTTGAATATTGTTGAACTAATATCTACTTATATCTGAGTTTTTCTCTGCTGACCTGACTCATTATTTTTTTTCCGCCATCATCTCCACTTTGCTCCAGAAAACCATCATAGGTTACAGCCGAGATTTCTTAACCTGTTTACCACCTGAAGGGAGGGTATCTTCCAAAGTGATTAATACTACGAGACGCTCAAATGGCTTCACCAGTGAATTAATTCAACATTTAGGAGTGAAATAATACCAATCTTGCACAAACTCTTCTAGAGAACTGAAAAAGATAGAATACTTCCTTACATTTTAGGAGGCCAGAATAATCTCAATTCCATAAGCCAACAAAAATATTTTCAAGAATGAAAAATTGAAGTCAATGTCTCTCATAAAGATAGATATGAAACCTATAAAATATTAGATTTAACCATATAAATTACCACTTGTAGGTTAAATATGGTGAAAAAGAAACCATTTCATACGATTCAAACTAACTTTAGGAAATTCTTTAAGAAGAATAACATCATAATCAAATGAGATTTGAAAAAATCAATCAATATAATTCACATATTAAAAAAGAAAAAAATTTTAGTCATCTTGAGAGATGCAAAAAAATTGATAAGATTGGGGTGCCTAGGTGGCTCAGTTGGTTGGGCGGCCGACTTTGGCTCAGGTCATGATCTCACGGTTTGTGGGTTCGAGCCCCACATCGGGCTCTGTGCTGACAGCTAGCTCAGAGCCTGGAGCCTGTTTCAGATTCTGTGTCTCCCTCTCTCTCTCTCTGACCCTCCCCTGCTCATGCTGTCTCTCTCTGTCTCTCAGAAATAAATAAAACATTTTTTAAAAATTGATAAGATTTAATACACATTTATAATAAAACTCTTTTTTTGTTAAAGATTTATTGCTTTATTTTCATCATGTCAGAATATAATTGTATATAACACTGCTTTCTCAGATTTCATGTACTTAGACAACTTTTCTGTCTGCACTTTCATCTTTTTTTTTTTTTAAACATAGTTTATTGTCAAATTAGTTTCCACATAGCACTCAGTGCTCATCCCCACAAGTGCCCTCCTCCATGCCCATCCCTCCTCCCCCCCACATCCATCAGTCCTCAGTTTTTGTCAGCATTCAAGAGTCTCTCATGGTTTGCTTCTCTCCCTTTCCCCCACCATTTCCCCCTTCTTCTCCCCCTTGTTCCTCCGTCAAGTTCCTCCTAATGCTCCTATACGTGCAAACATATGATATTTGTCCTTCTCTGCCTGACTTATTTCGCTCAGCATAACACCCTCAAGGTCCATCCATGTTGCTACACATGGCCAGATTTCATTGTTTCTCATTGCCATGTAGTATTCCATGGTACAGATAAACCATATCTTCTTGATCCATTCATCTGTTGATGGACACTTAGGCTCTTTCCATGTTTTAGCTATTGTGGAGAGTGCTGCTATGAACATTGGGGGTACATGTGCTCCTATGCATATGATAAAACTCTTGACAAACTATAGGTTTATTAATTAATAAAGAATTCTTGGAACATCTGGGTGGCTCAGTCAGTTAAGCATCCGGCTTCCGCTCAGGTCATGATCTCACGGTTCGTGGGTTCGAGCCTAGCGTCGGGCTCTGTGCTGACAGCTAGCTCAGAGCCTGGAGCCTGTTTCAGATTCTGTGTCTCCCTCTCTCTCTCCCTCTCTCTCTCTCTCTCTCTCTCTCTCTCTCAGAAATAAATAAAACATTAAAAAACAAAATTAAAAAAAAAAGAATTCTCTTCACAGCCCCCTCTCCTTGAGTGTGGGCAGAACCTGTAAATATGATGGGATATCACTTCATAATTAAGTTATTAATTAGTGATGTCAAATTAATCAAAAGGCAGATGCTCCAAGTGGGCCTGACCTAATCACATGAGCCATTAAAAGGGCCTGAGACGCCCCATGAAGTCAGAGAGATTTGATGTAAAGGAGATTCCCCACTGCTGTCTTTGAAGAAGGAGGAGGCCAAATGGCCAGGACTTGAGAGTGACCACTAGAAGCTAATAGAAACTCCCAGACATGAAAAACAACAGAAAACAAAATAGGGACCTCCATCTTATAGCCACAAGGAACCAATGAAAGATCTTAGAAGAGGACCCAAGTATCTAGGCCAAAGCCCAGCTTCAGTTGTCTCCTTGGCTTTAGTCTTATGAGACCCAGAATAGAGAATCCAGTTGAACTCCACCCAGACTTCTGACCTACAAAACAGTGAAATAATACATTTGTATTGTTTTATGTTGCTGAATTTGTAGTAACTTGTTCTGTATCAACAAAAAAGGAACTCAAATCTATATTTTAAAAATTCACAAGAAATATCAAACCAAATGACAAATACTGAAAACTTTCCTTTGAAGTCATAATAAATGCCCACTTTCATTATTTCTAGTCAATATTGCCCTAACAGATACGGTAAGACAAACAAACAAAAAGAAATAAAAGGCACTAAGGATTGAAAAGAAATGGATAAAATTGATATTGTTTACATGATTGTGGACCTACAATATCCAAAAGAATCTATAAAATTTTATAATTAACAATAAATGTTGGAAAGTTGCTGAGTACCAGAAAAATCAATATATAAGAATAATCATATTTTTATAAAACACAATAATTATATTTGTGGCTAGTAAGCAACAAAAATTATAAAATAAAATTTTAGAAATATCATTTATGATAGCATCAAAATAATCAAAATTTTTGAAGAATCTAATGAAATATGTGCAAGACTTTTATACCAAAAACTAATGAACATTACTGAGAGAAATTAAAGATTTAAATAATAAGGGAGATATACCGTTTTCATGACTTTTCAGGCTATCAAGTCACCACAAATTAATCTATGTATCTACTGCAGTCCCAATATAATTTCTAGCAGTTAAGACTAAATATTTCTGTCTCCCCCAAATCCATATGTTGAAGCCCTTAGCAGACATTGTAATGATATTAAAACCTGGGGCCTTTGGAAGGTAATTAGGTCATGTGGTCAGGTCCGAGTCTTTCATGGATGGGATTGTGCCCTTATAAGAAGATTTAAAAGCTCTCTCTCCCTTCTCTCCCCACCCCCATACTCTGCCACGTTGAGAAAGCAACAAGAAGAAACCTGCCTGTATACCTAGAGGAGGGCCCTCATCAGATACTAGACCTGCCAACCCCTTTACCTTGGACTTCCCAGCTTCCAGAACTGTGAGAAATAAATTTCTGTTGTTTAAGCTACCTAGTCTATAGTAACTTGTTATAGCTGCCCAAGGTCACTGGGACAAGCAGTTTTAAATTTTCTGGGTAAAATTAACACATTGTAGTCCCAGTTGTTTAATTTACTAATACCATCTGTGATTTTGATGTCATTTACCCCAAAACTCATTGCCAAGACCAATGTCAAGGAGATTTTCCCCTATGTTTTCTTCTAAGAGTTTTACAGCTTCAGGTATTACAATTAAATCTTTAATCCATCTTGAGTTAATCTTTGTGGACAATGTAAGGTAGGATCTAACTTTGTTCTTTTGCATGTGGATATACATTTGCCCAGCAAATTTATTTATTGAAGAGATTGTCCTTTCACTATTGTATGTTCTTGGAGGCCTTGTTGAAGACTAGTTGAGCTCATACATGTAGATTTCTGGGCTTTTTATTCTGTTTGATTGGTCTATGTGTCTGTTTTTCTGCCAGTATACAAAGGTCCAGGAAAAGCTAAGAAAAGGTTATTGTGGCACATCAGCTAGGTGGAAAGAGAATTATCTTTTCAATACATAGAACTGTGTTAACTGAATATCACTATAGAAAAAAATGTATCTTAATTCCTACCATACATTATATGCAAAATTAAGTTCCAGATGGATTGCAGATCTAATTGTGAGGAATAAAACATTCATCATCTAGAGAGAAATTGAAGGAAAACATTCTCCTGACTTGGGGAAAGCAATGTTTGTTTTTTTAAACATGACATATAAGGCAAAACTATAAAAGAAAAACATTTGTTTTTTTAATTATTTGAGAGAGAGAGAGCATGTGTGTGAGTGGAAGAGGGGCAGACAGAGAGAGAGAGAGAGAGAGAGAATCTTAAGCAGGCTCTGCTCTGAGTGCCACCCAGGCACTCCAAGAAAAACATCTGTGAAATCAAACTATACATATTTAAAATTTTGTGTTTCTCAAAAGACTCAAATAGGACAGTTACAAGTAAACCTATAGAATGGGACAAGGTATTTTCAATGCATTTTTCAACAAAGAATTCATGCCCTAAATGTATAAAGACATCAACAATTCAAGAAGAAAAAGGCAGACCTTCCCATTGAAAAGTGATCAAAAACTGAACAAATACTTCATAAAGGTAGATATTTGAATGGCCAATGAACTTATAAAAAGGCACTCAAATTCATTTGTCATCAGGAAAATTAAAACTATCACATCTACACTAAAATGATTAAAATGGAAAAGTTAGAGGTGCCTGGGTGACTCAGTCAGTTAAACATCTGACTTTGGGGTTTCGAGCCTTGCATCAGGCTCTGTGCTGACAGCTCAGAGCCTGGAGCCTGCTTCAGATTCTGTGTCTTTGTTTATCACTGCCCCTCCCATTCTCTCTCTCTCTCTCTCCCTCTCTCAAAAATGAATAAATAAATAAACATTTTTTTAACGGAAAAGACTAAAAGACCAAGTATTGACAAAGATATGGTGCATGTAAAGCTCTCATGTACTGATGGCAGGAGTATAAATTGGTACAACCATTGTGGAAAACTAAGTATCTATAATATTTTAAAATATCCATATTCTATGGCCCAGAATTTTCACTCCTAAGTGTATGCCTAATAGAAATTAAAGCATATGTTCACCAAAAACACGTACTAGAATATTTGATAGCTTCATTATTCATAATAGTAAAAAACTGGAAACTGCCCAAATCCCCTTCAACAGTAGTAAGTAAATTGTGGCGTAGTCACACAATGGAATACCACACAACAGTGAACATGAATAACTGACAAAGACATACAAGAATGGGGATGAATCTCAGAAAAATAATGTTGATAAAAGAAGCCAGACACATGAGGTCATAAGATGCAATTCCATCTTATGGAAACAAAAAATAAGGGCACCTGGGTGGCTGAGACAATGAAGAGTCTAACTCTTGATGTCGGCTCAGGTCACGATCTCAGTTCCTGAGATCAAGCCCTGCCCCGGGCTCTGTGCTGACAGCAAGGAGCCTGCTTGGGATTTTCCCTCTCCTTCTCTCTGCCCCTTCCTTGCTTGTGTTCTCTCTCTCTCTCAAAAATAAATAAATAAACTTTTAAAAAAGTACAAAATATGCAAAACTAATTGCTGCTGATGGATATCAAGATGGTGCTACCTCTGTGAGGAGGTAACTGGAATGGGGTGTGAAGTTGGGAGAATGGCTTGTGGAGTGCTGGTAATGTTCTATTTCCTATTTTGAGTGCAGGTTGGAGTTAGTTGATGAAAATCCATCAAGCTATGTAATTATATGTGCACTGTTTTCTGGGGAATATTTTACCTCAATAAAAAGTAACATTTAAAAAGAAGCCAGCAGAATTTCCATGTTCTGCAGGCAGGCCAGGCATCCATCAGCTCCATGCTCAGCCCACAGGGATGTTTCTAGCAGAAGGAGGCAATTCTTTCCCACTGGGTGATGGAACCCATATTAGTTTTAAATTCTATTCAAAACCAGTTTCAGAAATGCAAAAGATATAAAAAATGTGTCAGCCTAATTAGTAGCTGAGAAATGCATAATAAATGAAGAAATATTATTTTTACGAGTCAAATTGGAGAGGGAGTGTCAGTGCCTGTATTATGAGACAGTGATATATTTTAGTGAGGAAACAAATTGATTTAACCTCACTTCGAAAGTATGTTGGTCATACATAACCGAAATCTAAAAAGTTTTTTTTTTTTAATTTTTTTACCTAGTAATTCTTTTGGCAATGTAAACCAAGGAAATAATACAAGTTCTAGAAAGTTATGACTAAAGTTGTACATTAAAACATTATTTTATTATTTTGAGAAAGAAAGGGGGAGGGCCAGAGAGAGGGAGAAAGAGAATCTTAAGCAGGCTCCATAGTCAGTGCAGAGCCCGACATGGGGCTCCATTCCACCACCCTGGGATCATGACCTAAACCCAGATCAAGAGTCTGTCACTCAACTGACTGAGCCACCCACGCGCCCCAAAGTATTATTTATAGTGGTGAAAGAAGACGTTCAAATATGTGACAAAAAGATAGTGATAAGTAGACCCTGGCACTTTCATTGATTGAATAAGACATTAGGCAATCATTAAATATTATGTAGGATGTTGCAATAACTTGGAAAAGCCTTAAGTCAAAGTGTTGAATAGGAAGAAATAGACTGAAATAATAATTTATTTGGAGATAGGATGATGAACGCTTTCTTTCTTCCTCTTCAATTTATTTATATTTTCCAGATTTCTTTACTGAGGATAAATTACTCTCATAAGGGAAAAAAGAGGAAAATTGTTTTCTTCCAGAAGACAATCATATACTTAGACAAACAAAGATAGAAAGTGATGTTTGTTATACTCTTTGCTTAACTGCATTTACAATGATATATTTGCACTGGCCAATTGGCTTTTAGCTGTAGTTTATTTTATATTTTATTTTTTAATTTTTTGAAATGGAAGTACAATTAATGTACAGTGTTATATTAGTTTCAGGTGTACAATATACTGATTCAACAGTTCCATATATTACTCAGTGCTCATCACGATAATTGTACTCTTCATCCTCATCTCTGTTTCACCCATCCCTCCACTCCCCTCCCCGCTGGCAACCACCAATTTGCTCTCTGTATTTGAGTCTGTTTTTTTCTGTCTCTTTTTTTTGTTTGTTCATTTGTTTTGTTTCTTAAGTTCCATATATGGATGAAATCCTACGGTATGTATCTTAGTCTGACTTACTTCACTTAGCATTATACGTCCCTCTGTGCTGTACTTTAAATTCCACACCATAGGACTGCCATGCCGACCACCACTACCTCTCTGACAAAATGCCAAGTCCTGTGTTCTGTCAGTGAGCTGGTCCTCAAAGCTAAAATCCTCCATCCTTCTTTCTCTCTGTCTCTCTCTCTCTGCCCTAAATCAGTATGTATCCCTTATACTCTATCTACTCCGAACATTTCCCTGGAGTTAATCGGAAGATACCAGTTTCTCTTTGTTCCCAGTACTTCTGCCCGCCTTAGTTCAGGCTTTTAAAAATCATGTTTGAACAATGTCTTCCCAAATTATATTTTTGTCTTGGTTTCTCCTTGCTCTAGTCCTATGGCCAAACCACAGTGTTGATGGGGCCAGCGGGGGTGAGGGAGACCACACTGGAGTGGGGCTGGGGGTGGGAGGCAAGGGTGTCCAACTGGCATGAGACCTCAGGCTGTAGGGAGTGCCACAGTGAAACCTGGCCGCAAATGCTGATTTTGGCCCTCGACTATACCTTCTAGATGAACTACAAGGGCACTACTAACAAAGGCTGTTCAAATCACTGACAGGTAAACAGAAATAGTGAGCCAATTTTGTGAGCTAGGGTAGGTGGGCTACGTGGTGGGAGAATGACTGGGGCACATTCAAGCTGCTGGCCCCTCCCTCTACCAGGCAGCTGGGGCCCTACTGTGAGCTCAGCTTGCTCGTGTATGTTATTTCTAAAGAGGCCATTAAGACAATTCGCCAGTGGGTCACAGTTATACATATGCTTTTTTGAAGAAATTTGCCCTTTGCAGTCTCCTTACGTCGGGCATTTACTTTTTCATTAGTATAAAATAGTTTTTTACTAATGTATTATGAGTACCTATGAATACAAAATAATATATTATAATAGCAGTAATTGGGCACCTGGGTGGTTCAGTTGTTTAAGCAACCAACACTTGATTTCTGCTCCGATCATGGTCTCAAAGTTCATAGGTTCAAATCCCACAGCAAGCTCTGTACTCTCTCCCCTGTATCTCTTCCCTGTATTCTATGTTTGCTCTGTCTCTCTCTCAAAAATAAATAATTTAACAAAATAAGGGTGCCTGGGTGGCTCAGTCCATCGGGCTTCCGACTTCAGCTCAGGTCATGATATCCCAGTCAGTGGGTTTGAGCCCTGTGTCTGGCTCCATGTTGACAGCTCAGAGCCTGGAGCCTGATTTGGATTCTATGTCTCCCTCTCTCTGTTCCCCCTCTCAAAAACAATAAATAACATTAAATAATAATAATAATAATAGCAGTAATTATATTAAGCATCATTATAATCATAATTTTCATTACCTATTTATTCATACACTAGAGCCTACTGCATTTTGGGCAGATCAAAGCTGAAATATCATTTCCAGGTCAGTCTGAATGTTTCAATCTCCAGGCTAAATGATTTACATAAAAATTATTGTACAAGAATGGTATGGAAATTTACAAATTGTAATTATATCAAGTTGTGTTTTCCTTATACTATAACATTTTCCTTATGCATCAATATATTGTTTATACTAAGAAATAGTTGCTTGATTATATGGTCTTTTTAAAAAGTTTTACCCTGTTATGTTCCCAAGAGGTAATTAAGAAATAAGGAAAAGTCTCTTCACTTGGTGGCAAGGATGTTAACTGTAAATTCAGTAGCTCCCAGGTTTTGAATGTCTAATATATGTCAGAAGCATTGCATGTATTGTCTTTAATCATCCAACATCTGCTGAGATGAGTTTTGTTATTCTTTTTTGCATATGGGGTAACAGAGGCTCAGAGACATAAAATAATTCACCCCAGGCCACAAAGATTTTTTTTTAAGCTCAGGTTTGTTTCTTTCCCAAACCTGGTCCTTCTGCACCATACCATGCCATTCACGTGTCTGCTTTTCAGGACAATGTCAGCTTGTTGAAATGTGCTCTGGAGACAGAGCAGCAGCTGACCATCAGCTCTACATTCTAAAGACCAAGAACTCGTTTGCCTTCATTTCCATTCCCCAGTGAATTCTTAGTGCATGGACTTTTTTTTTTTTTTAACCTTAGTCTTCCTAAGTCAGTGGTCCTCTTACTTAGATACTGGTTGGAGCTCCATATGCATTCAAAATTTCAGCTCTTCAACTTTTTCTAATCCCCTTCACCTATTTCATCCACACCCCCAACCACCTCTCCTCCTCCTGGCAACCACCAGTCTGTTCTCTTTTTCCACTTTCATTTGTTGTATTTTTTAGAACCCACATATGAGTGAAATGATGTGGTATTTGTCTTTCTCCCTCTGGCTTATTTCACTTCCCCTCTAGGATCATCCATTTGGTCGCAAATGGCAATTTCAGCTTTTGCTGTTTAAAAAGAAAAAAAATGGGTCGATGGTCTAGAGATCCTAAAGCTGATTCTTTTCATTTTTTTAAATATAGCAAATAAAATAATGAGACATGAGTTGGGGGGGGGGCATGGATTATCTACTAAGTTATGAGAAACAACAGTCTTGTGTCAAGGCCCAAAACAGGAGAAGATCCCATTATGTGGAACCGTCTGTAAGACTTTTAACTCACCTGGAGGAGAAGAGAGGAGACTTTCTCTCTTTTCAAGAAGATGAGGAAGAGAAGTTATTCATATTGGGCTTTTAAGAAAAAAATGTACATGAACACCTAAATTAGGCTGATATGATTGCTTTATGGACAGACTCCTCTCCCCTTACCTTTGCTCCATCAAAATCACACTACCTTTGCTTGAACTCCAACAGGGAGACCCTGATCTAATGCTAGGGATGACACAGGGATTAATTGTGTCCTTAATCAAAACTTCACTGAGAGCCTGTCATATACCAGATGTGTTACGTATTAGGTGCTGAGGATACAGTGGTGAGTCAGGCATCTTTCCTGCTCTCAAGAAGCTTCCAATCTTGTCACTAATGGATTTGGAACCCAATAGCCTCACAATCACCTCAGAACTGACCCTCTCTGTAGATTCCTCCTGGAACAACTAGTTTTGCTTAGATAAAGCCAGCTGAGACGCCCCCAACCTTTTATTACCAAACACTGTTTTATTTTACAAACACTGTTTGCCATCCTTTTAATCTCCTTTCCATGGTTAAGGTCACACTTTCCTTTCCACCATCCCATTTGTTCATATGCTGTGTTCATGGCACCATCCAGTTGTATCCTAAGCGTGCATGTGTGTGCATGTGTGCATGTGTGTGTGCATGGATTTCATCTGTCCAACCAGATCTCCCCAACTCTTTGGCGGCAAGGGCTCTATGTTTTAGTTTGCGCATGCTTAGAACACCTTGTTCACCCCACTTAGCTTAAGAAATATTGTTGATCAACTAACTAATGGCGGAATGACTCTAGACTACCTCTCTCTTATACCAAACCAGGTTGGCTAATCCAGAAGTGCTTCTCTGAGATGAGGTCACCAGAGGTGAAACAGCAGGGCACTATTTGATGGGGTGTTCACCTTATGGTGTTTGCGGTGCTATCAGATGCTGAGTCTTTGCAAAAGGTGATTGATAATGAGTCCTACTATTCCCTTATTAAAATTACTTCAGTGAGAAAAAGTATCCAGATAGCATTAAATAAAAATGCAATCTTTGGTCCTTCCCAGAATCTGGACTGATATTAAAAAAAATCCTGATGTTCTACAACAAAGAAGAGTGGGATGATCCCTATAAACATAGGGAAATGTGTAGAATTCTTTTGAGCAAAACTGCCCAGTGTTAGTCCATCCCCATCCCTCTTTTCCCATAAATGTGTCCAGGTATTCTAGAAGTTAGTGAAGAAGACATCTAGGGGATTATGTTGTGGCAAGCATAGACTCATTGCTCTCAAATATAATTTTCCCCAAATAAGGCAAAAAAATAATCAGTAGCGTGACTCGAGGTCACCATTTGTAAGTTATGGGCTGGATCCCTCAAAAGAAAAGCTCTCAAGTCTACTGCAAACACAACTCTTCACTTTTGTTCATACAGTCCCTTGCTAGAGAACCACTAGACAGACAGACAGACACCCTCAACCTTTCCTGAATCCCAGCCCATATCTTCCCAAAGGCATTTAAATTCATACCCAACTAGCTTTAATATCCCAGAGGGTTTCCATCTCCATGAGAAAATAAAGTTCTGGGATTCAAGTAAACTGTGACTTGGACAAGGTAAGATATGCAGATATGTCAACATAACCTAGTGGCTAAAAGTCAGATTGCCTCATTTTGTTCTGGACACCGTGTCTGGGTTTGAATCCTGGCTCTACCACCTGTTAAACAATTACACTGTGGGGCAACTTGCTTAACTTCACTTTCCTCCAAAGTAGCATGGAAACAACAATCCTCACTGAACTATTTGGAAGACTAAATGACCCAGGGAAATGTTGAGCATAATGTCCCATAGACTCGAGTGCTCAATTTTTATTTATCCCACTCTCAGACTGTGTCAAAAGTACAATCTCAAGATGGGGAAGACTTCTCTTTCTTGTCATTGCATGGATTCTAACTCACAAGGTTCCTCTTGAAGTTCCCCCACGTTCCCTCTTCTTATCCCGAATCTCAAACGAAAGCAGAGATCTTATGACCTCCACATAGTTCAGCATTGTAAAGGCTCACACAGGGATGAGTTCTTTTTAAAATAATTCTGGTGGGGGTGGGAGTGGGAATTTGGAACACCAGCTTGTTCCAAAGCAAGAATCAATGGCCAGAATTGGTGCTACAATGTCCTCATCAAGAAAAGGCAGCTCTAGTCAAATATATTTTAAGAACTCTGCTACCATTTATCTATACTGGTGCTTCGCAGATTCATCCACACATGAAGGGCTCGAAATGATCACTCAGCCAGGAATCCTACTAAACTTCACCTCACATAGTATTGCTGTCATTAATTTTACTATAGACACTTTGCTAATATCTTGGAAGTTGTGTTCTTAGGAAAACACATTGGAAATGGAGGGAAATATCAAAAACAACAATAAACATTCCTAGAAACAGCCACCATTCAGTTTTCCTAAATTCTCAGAAGACATTTTTTAAAATGCTTTGTGGTTAATATTGGCCACAGTTAAGTCGTCCTTTCATCAAATGATCTTACCTGACCACAAAACTGAAGTCTCATAAACTCAGGGACAGTGACAGCAGTCCAGTAACACATTGATGACCTGTTTGTGAAAAGCGTATTTATTAAGCACAAATAGCTCGATTTTGATTCTGTTTTTTATTTTTTCAGAAGAAAATTGTCTTCCTTAGATAGATAACAGATCACTTGGACTTCATTCTACACTAATACGTTTTTGCCTCTCACTCTTCCTTTGTGTAGTAATCTACTACAGAATCTGTTCCCACAGGTTTGGGGAAGAAAAAAAAGCTCCCAAGCCCTCCCCAGCCCCCCTTCCCCTTTGCCTTCCAATGCCCCCGAGCAGCTGGTAGTGTTTATTGCTCTTCCCTGACATTGGCTTTGCTCTATACATGGAGTAAGATTGATTATCCTCATTCTAAAATGTGAAGATCCAGTGTGCGTCTTTGTCCTGTTTCCCCCGAGAGTGAATTGGCATCAGCAGCACTCTGTAAAGAGGCGGCACCTTTTGGGCCATGAACAGTGACAGCGACAGTATGGAGCAAGGCGTGCAGGCGCTGCGCCACCACCCATCGTCCCGCTCAGCCTCTACCTTGAGGGCAGTCTCCACCAGGGCAGGCTGCTGCCTCACCAGGCAATGCAATGCGTGGAGTATCCAAGTCCCAACCGCCTGCAGGGCCTGTTTTGCAAGGCTGGCCAGGGGGAAAGCTGTAACCACAGCTGACAGGGCCTCTCAAAGGCACCTTCAGTTACAAATCTGAGGCCACAGTGATGGTGAACCGGATGTGCGTCTGTGTGTGTGTGTGCCCATATGTGTGCACATATGCATGCAGTGTCTGCACACATGCACATGGGTGCACACAATGTCTGCCTGAGTCACCCCAAAGACAGGTTGTGCTAACCTGGAACATTACAAGATTTCAGCCAGGCTCTCATTTTTTTTTTTCACCAGTTTGGCTGAAACAAAAACTCAGAGCCCTCCCAGTATTGAACGACCATTCTGGAGCCGGCTGAAGTTTGGAACATAAAGAGAGCTGAACAAGCCGGCACGTAGGCAACCCAGGGAAAGTAATTGTTCTACTTAACAGCATGGCTGCTTCTCTGCTTAGCATCTGAACAAGTCAATTTGGAAACATGGCCTTCTGGAAAGAAATGGCACTCATCTCAGCATCCTGTGGATTCATGGGGAGAGATGCCCTTTCACCAGGTAGAAACAGTAAATTATATTTGAAAATCATTTCTACTGAAGGGAAAAAAAATTCCCCTGTTCCCTGGAAGCCACTGTGTTTGCAGGATGGCAACATTTAACATCACCTGTCCAGCTTCAGAGGGCACTGTTTGCTCACACCAACATTTGGCACCTAGGGGGAGAATTCTACTAACGGAACAGGGAGCGGTTTAATTAAATACATGTTCACATAAAGGGGTTTGCCCTTTGCCAATCTTGGGCTTCAAGGAACTGATCTCAGCAGCACCTAAATCAGACAAATGGGCTAAATTGATCCTGCTCCACAGAAAGGGTGCTTCATCTAGATCCAATCAATGGCAGATTGAGATGTGATGTGTGATCAGGGGAAGGAATCAGGCAGTGCACTGTCTGTAGGTTGGGAGTCGGACCTCAAAGAGCAAAAATGCCTTCATTTCATGTCGGCTTTGCTACCCCTGAAAACGCTGGGCCTGCTGAATCATGGCTCCAGGATTGCCCTTTCTTCTAAGCCGAGGGACAGAAGGCAATGAGCTCAGAAAGGAAGAGCTGGAGAAATATGATCTAGACATCGCAGGTCCTTTGTTGTGCCCACAGCTTTGCAAGTCTACGTTTGACCCTCTATCACCAGTTTATTAAACAACAATAGCAGAAAGGACCCACTATGTTTCTGGTTTACAAAATTATTTTTCATACCAGAGACCTGAAAAGTCAGCTGTGAAGTATACTGGAGAAGGGGCACCAGGGAGTGACTCCCAGCTTCTAAGCATTAGCTATGAAATTGGGGCAAGTGACTTAAGATCTCTGGCCCTCAGTTTTCTCATCTGTAAAAGTGAAATAATGATAGTGAAGGCCAAGTGATGATCCTCACAAAACACTTCTTGCAGCTGTGACAACGCTCATTCCCATTTACAGGTAGGGGAAGCAGCTCAGAGAGGATGACTTGTCTCAGATCCATTGCTAATAAGTCACAGAATTAGGGGGTCCAGATTAGATTCACTGGTCACTGAAGTCTATACACCTTCCTCAGTCAGGTGCCATGGTGAAAAGTGATCATTGTATGCCATCTGTTCTATGTTCTGTGCTAAGATCTATAAAGATAGACAAAAGAATTCTAGTGTATCATTTTTTTTTGCCTCAAAAGCAGTCCAGATAATGAGCACTTATTGTTAGTGCTTACCATAAGCAGATTACAACTCCCCACAGAGACTGTGTGTCACCACAGAAGTGACAATGCTATTCCTGTCTTCGTATGACCCCATGCAACTAGCCTTGAGTCTTGGGGACATTAGTAGTCACTCTTTACTCTCTGACACCACAGCTCTGTATATATACCTCTCAAATTTTGCCTCCCATTTCATGGAAATTATCAATTTATATATATTCTCTTCCTCTGGGCAGCAACTCCTTGCAAACAAGTTACTACCAGATCATATCTGAGTTTCCTGAACCTGGCACAGTGCCTAAAACATGGTAAGCTCTGAGCAAACAGACGTTAGATGAAGACAAGTGAATAAGTGAATGAATGAATGAGTGAATTTCTCATTCACAGAAGGGCCATCTGCCTGCATGACTCCTGGGTAGGCCCGGCAGGGTACAAATGTAAGCAGACATTGTCCTGAAGGAATTCATGGATCACATTATTTTCCACGTACTCCTACTCACACTAGTATTTCTATGCTTGCACTGTTCTTTTTATCAGTTTTGTAAACCTTTTATTCCCAAACATATTCTAAGCTCTTGGAGAGAGGGAAACATTGATTTACTCTCTACAACACCCTGCACAGGAATAGGCTTGCATTATGTCATATTGAATCGAATTACTGGCTCAGTAGAAGAAACAAGATAAATTGGCAGGTAACATGTGCCTATTAATATATTCCCAAATGTAGAATGTCAGAGTATTCATCCTAATGGATGAAACATGCTCAGAGTTAATGGAATCTAGGGTAATGGGACCCGTGAAACTTGGGACAAGTATTTTCAGACAAAGCCAGTAAGGTTTACCACAACATGCATGCAACCCAATGTGTTTTCTTCCTGCTGAAATCCACCTCTTAGGTGAGGGAGAGGGTTGCAAGTCTACGTCAAAGATAATAACAGGTGTGAGAGGTATGGAAACAATAGTAGGTAGGCCTTCAAACTCATGTAACGTAACCAACTAGTGGACAATTTCCTTCTTGTTTTTCTTTAACAAAAGCCATGAGAAAACCACATAGGTTAGTCTTTCAACCGACATGGGCCTGGTATTGTACCAAGAGCTGTGGACAGAGCATGATGAGACCAAACCAGATCACTGTGTTTAGGAGCTCATAATCTGAGGAAACCACATGGCGTTGTGGTCAGGAGTATGGGCCCTGCAGTCAGCCTTCCTGGCTTTGAACTCTTGCTCCACAGCAAGTTGAATCTGAGTCCTTGTGCAAAAAATGTGAATGGCTCTGTGCCTCGGTTTCCTCACCTATGCACTGGAGAACATAGGATGGGTGACATAGGGTGGTTTTTCTGAAGATCTAATGAGATACTGTATAGAAAGAGCTTAGTGATGTTCTTTAAGATAAATGTTTAACAAAGCTTAGCTATCATTATTATAATATGCAAAATACAACATATAATATGTAATATAATAAAGGAAATACCCTTAGCTTCAAGATTCAAACACTCTAATAAACATTTTGGGTATTTTATCTCATTCCACTTGACTGTTACAACAACCCAGTGAAGTAGGTAATATTATTCCCATTTTATGGATAAGAATATAAAAACTAAAAAAAAATGAAAATTATTATAATCAATTGCATAATAAATGAAGTCAAGATCTTAAGTGAAGCCTGTTTGTTCCCTAAGGTCATGTTCTTTTAACTATTCAATATTACTTAGTAAATCTTTCAACCCAAAAGCAATAAGCCCTTCTTCCATTTTTAAAATTCTCACCTGAGTTGAGTTGAGATGGTTCATTTCATATTTATCCTTTTCCTTTTTCTTGCACTGTCCTCACTCTCTTCATATCCATTTCATTTGGTTTCATGCTGATGATAGACAAATTTTCCCCTTTCAAGATGCGAATTAATTTCTTGGGGCAAAGTTTCATGCATTGAGTCTTTTGTTTAAATCACTCTACAGATGAACAGCTCAAGACAGAGCTTGGTACTTATTAATGGCTCAGAAGATTTGTGGTGGTGGTTATTATTATTAGTCTTCGTCTTTCCTGACTCTTTAAAAACATCTACCTGAAAACAATTTTGGTATTTCTAGTTCTATAATTTCTCTTGGCTGCTCTCCAAATACTCCTGCTTTTGAAGTGAACTGCTGTACTCATCAGTATATATTGCCTCTGTATCACATTACATCTCTAGTTTGGCAGGTCTCTCTGGCCCTGATAGCTTCTTTGGTTGTGTAATCATGGTCTTTTTCACATGAAGATCTTTCCAGGTGTATGTCCTGACCTGCTCCAACTTGACCCAGCTCTAGATATCAAGGACCATCAGGCTCAAGTCCATATCACCAAGGCCCCTTTCCAAAAAGAATTGCATATGGCAAGGGATCTCCACCTGTAAATCATTTAGTCTTACTTCCCTAAACCTGGATCACAGGGTACCTGGAGAATCATTGGAAAATTTTGGGTCTCCCCAAAGTGAGACTTTTCCCACTCATCTCCTCTTTGGGGGCTGAGACTACAAATCTCTAGTCCCTGATTTGTACCGTAGTCACCTCTGAAAGCTGTGTCCTATCTTGGGCCCACTGAAGCCCTGGTAAAGGTTTGCCTCTTGCATCTCCTGCTTAGCCATTGGGCTGCATTTCTGCTTCAATCCAATGGATTGTCCTGGAAGAAATATGCTATCCTTTATCCACTAGTGACACAAATCTCCTGTTGCATTTCTTCCATTCACTGGATGAGATGTTAGAACTTCATTTCAATAATTACTTAGTAAGTGTCATCTCTGGGCTTAAGCATTGAACAGAACAAAAATATAAATGACACTTCTTCTTGAAGAACTTTCTAAGTCATAGGATAAACCAAAAGGGGGAAAAGAGTTATAGATGGAGGTATGAAGAAAAGTAAGCTAGAAACAGAAAGAAGTATTTAACAAACTCTCCCTGAATGTATGTACATAACATGTGCAGAGGGGTGGTATGTTTGTGTGAGAATATGTAGTGCTTATAAACAGCTCTCTCTTAAAACTGAATTCTACAGGGGCGCCTGGGTGGCTTAGTCGGTTAGGCGTCCGACTTTCACTTGGGTCATGATCTCCCGGTTTGTGGGTTCGAGCCCCGTGTCGGGCTCTGTGCTGACTGCCAGCTCAGAGCCTGGAGCCTGTTTCAGTCTGTGACTCCCTCTCTCTCTGACCCTCCCCTGCTCACGCTGTCTCTCTCTCCCTCTCTTCTAGAAATAAATAAAACATTTAAAAAAAAACCCTGAATTCTACATAATCTCTATGTTTTAAGTTGTGTCTATGTTCACATGTGTATACATGTCTTTACTGGGGAGTGAGGGAGACACAATGAGGAAAACCAGGAAATGATTACTATGTGGATACTTTAAGCTTTTATTCTCTACAAGGGAAGAGAAAAATGATTTTTAGTTTTTTATGGGGATGAAACCAATCGCAGCATGTCAGAAAGAGTGGGAAAGTCAAGAGGCTGAAATGCAAGACTCTAGTGCAGTAATCCATGTGTGGGTGGCAAACACTGTGATTTTCTTCCAGCCCAAGGGCTACACCTGTGAGTCTCCTTTGTTGGGTATTCTTCATCTTCTTCACCCTTCAGTTTTGGAGTGCCCCAGATTTGCACTCTGAAAGCTCTTCTCTTCTCTATCTACACTTATGCCCTTATTTCATGACTTTCAATGTCTTACCTATGCTGGTGATTCCAAACCACATGTTCCACATTTTCACTTGGATGTCTAGACATACATGTAGTCAGATGAAAAACCGACATTTTGGTTATTTCTCCAAAACTTGCTTTTTCTTCATTCAGTGGCTCAATGTCAGTCTTGACGCTTCTTTTTCACACTCTTTACCAACAAGTTGGCTCTTTATTCAAAATCTGACCACTTTGCTTCCCTCATGCTCTAGTGCAAGCTCCCATCAGCCTCCCCCTTCCCTCCTCAACCCTCCACCTCTCCTCTCCCCACGCATACATTGTCTGCTCTCTACATAGTGAAATAGCATTTTGTTTTATTTTTTTATGTTTATTTACTTATTTTGAGAGAGAGAGAGTGTGTGTGTGAGCAGAAGAGGGGCAGAAAGAGAGGTAGGGAGAACCCCAAGCAGGCTCTGTGCTGACAGCACAGAGCCCAATATGGGGCTCAAACTCACAAACCATGAGATCATGATCTGAGCCCAAATCAAGAGTTGGACACTGAACTGACTGAGCCACCCAGGCACCCCAGAGTGGTTATTTTTTTTTTTAAATGTTTTATTTATTTCTAGGAGAGAGAGAGAGAGAGAGACAGCGTGAGCAGGGGAGGGTCAGAGAGAGAGGGAGTCACAGACTCTGAAACAGGCTTCAGGCTCTGAGCTGGCAGTCAGCACAGAGCCCGACGCGGGGCTCGAACCCACGAACCGCGAGATCATGACCTAAGTGAAAGTCGGACGCTTAACCGACTAAGCCACCCAGGCACCCCAGAGTGGTTATTTTTAAAAAGGAAATCAAATCATGTTACTGTCTTGCTCAAACCCCCCACTGATTGTCTATTTCAGTAGAGTCCAAGACTTATCATTGTCCTCAACAAGGTCCTACATGAACTATCCCCTGCTATTTCTGTCCTCATCTTCACCTCTTTTCTATCACTCAATTTATACTTAATGTACTCAGTTGAATGCAGTGTATGCCACTGCTTTGTCAACTATAGAGGATGCAAATATGAATTGGCTCCCTGCCTTCAGATAACTGACAATCTCATTGAGATGATAAAATATCTCAGCACCTGACCATGTTTTAGAGCTCATCTGTCTAACTCTTTCAATCCAGAAAGGTGAGATGACTCTCTTGAGGCTGCACATCAGGTTGCACTCTAATCTTTCTACCCAATACTCCCCACCATGCTATATTTGCTCTCTATGTTATACAACCATGCCACACAGATCTCTATATTGTTCTTCTATGTGGCTCTTCTATTTTAAAGATGACTATAGTGACCTGCTCACTCTCACTTCATTGAGATTTCTGCTTAAATATTACCTGCTCAGAGGGGCCACTAAAATAGCAGTCTTCCAATACCATGTATTCACTTACCCTGTTCAGTTTTTCTTCATATCACTTACCACTAATTGACATTATATATACACTTAAGTCTTTGTTTGTTAATTTTCCCCCACCCGTCTTCCTTTCCTAGAGACTGAGTTCTTTGAGGATAGAGACATTGTCTGCCTTGTTCACCATATTTTTGAGTGAAGGACTGGATGAGCAAATAAAAGAACAGATGGATATATATGAGAAATTTAAAAAGTATAAGGAAAGGATGAGCCAGAAGTGAGGGATGTTATGAACTCATACTTTATAATCCCTTCTGAGAGGATCTAAGAAGCCAAAGATGAAGGAATAGTCAGATAAACTTTGAGTCTTAGGCATTGGGAGAAGAACACTTTTAAAAAGTTCAGGAGTTGGGAAATAGAATGAGTGCTAGGGAGGGAAATTCAGAAGTTATTTGAGAGGCAGTGATATTGAACCCTGGGGTCACTCTAAGATTTCAGACTAGAGAACAAAAAGGGAGAAGAGCACAAGGTCAAGATTAATCCTTGGGGCCCATTAGTGCCTAGGGTTGGTAAGACAAGGTAGGGCTTCCTTTCTTCTTCTCTGTAGTTGGTATCTTAGGACTAGAGAATGTACCTAACTACAGATGAGTTGGTTGATGGGCCAGGGATGACAAAGGGAGCTAAGTGAGAAGGACACACAAAGGTCATGGTAGTGGGAAATACTCAGGGAGGAAATGTAAAAGGCCAATGTCTCTGTGTTGAACACTACAGGGCCACAGAACCAGGAAAGGGCTGGTTTGAGCCACCACAGTGAATTAGCATGTAGGGCACAAGACAGGGCAGAATGGAGAGTCCAGAGGTGAAGATCAGGTAGGTCCAGGTCTATTTCTAAGAATGGGCATCATTCATTCATTTCCCAAATTTTGGGCAGGAGAGAGGCTACTGAAATTCATGAATAAGATAGGTCTCCTGCCCTCAAGGGTATTCTGGTGTGTGATTGTAGGAAAAACAGAAGAGAGTAATATGAATAAAAAGGGAAGTTGAGCAGTTTGAGGAGTTAAATGGGTTGAAGTAATGAAGTTAAAGAAGTCTAGTGAGCAAGTAAATGATGAAGTAATTAAGGGCCAAGATGGTGTGAGGAAGTTGACAGAATGAGCAAGAAATGAGCAGCCATGGTTGTAAGGACAGTGATGGTGAAAAGAATCATATTTCACAGAATTCTCACTTCTCTCTTGTCTGCTTACTTTTCCACCTGCCCACATGTCCTATTCATTCTTCATGTTATATGTGATAGATAATATTCCCCTTTTATTTATGGATAAGGAAAAGGAAGCTCAGAGGAGCAGAGGGCTTGCCTAAAAGTTCACAGTCCCCAGGCCAGTTCTAAGGTGGGAGGGAGATATTACACTTCAGTGTCATGCAGCAAATCCACAAAGTCCTCTGCCAACACCATTTTATTTCCTAATAAACCATACCCAGATTTTATTGGCCTGTTTCAAGGATAGCCTTACAAAATCTTTCCAACAGCTTTAGTGTTTTCTTTTCTTCCTGGAATTTTATTCAAAAAAAGAACATGGTGTAATAGCCCAATTCTAAAGCTAACATCAGCCTCCTTTGTGCCTAGAATCTGAGTTTCATCAAATGTATCTCTTGAACTCACAGCCTATGTTAATAATTAAAGTTCCTACCACATAATTTCTATGGGTGTGTTTGTTTGTATTGCCCAATAATTGATGTCCAGGGACAGATCTTCCTCCAAACAAGGCTTTGAAGTGTGTGTCCTCTTCTCTCCAGGAACAAAATAGTCCTTTGGGAAAATTAGCAGCGCAATGGCTGTTAGAGATCATCCAATCCAGGTTCCTCAAATTACAGACTGAACCTAAGGTTACCAAAGATTTTAGTGATATTCTCAAGGTTCTATGGCTGTTAGAGCATTTTATTAAATCCATACATGTGTACTTTTGCATTTTTATTGGCACCTATATACCCAGTATATAAAAATCATGAAATATAATTGATCAGCGATTACATAGTTTAACACCCTCATTTAATAAAGTAGGAGACAGAGGTGCGGAGCAGCTAAGTGGTGAGTCTGATTTCACATGGGGAATCCATGAAAGCTGAAATCCAGACCCCCTCATTCCCTCTCTGGGGAATTGGTGTAGGATAATGCTTCTCTAAATACACTCCACAGACACCTCCCTGTGTTAAAGAATATCTGCTTCCCACTCTGGACTTAACCACATGGTGATTTCTGGTCATCGCTCAGGAGACTGAAAGCCTATGCCTGAGAACCTTCTGAGCCCTGACATTACCATTTTCTCAGGCAGGTTTGAGTACCTCAAGCTATGAGAAGATGAATCTTACCTCTCTCCTGGATCTTAGCTCTTTAGGGAAAAGTGACCCAAGAGTCTGTAATTTTCATTAGATTTCCATCCCTTGTTCTTTTTCTCCCATCAATAGCATCCTTTAAACAAATGTTCCTTCTGCCTTTAAAACCCAGTTCCTGTGATTCTTTGCTGTGCCAAAAGAAGGCAATAGGGGGCTCTTGGGTGGCTGATTCATTGAGCGTCCAACTCTTGGTTTTGGCTCAAGTCATGATCTCACAGTTTCATGAGTTTGAGCCCTGTGTCTGGCTCTGCACTGACAGCACGGATCCTGCTTGGGATTCTCTCTTTCTCTCCCTCTCTGCCCTCCCCTCCCCCCCACCACTGTGCTGTCTCTGTCTCTCTCAAAAATAAATAAATAAACTTAAAAAAAAATAGAAGGCAACAGAGGTTGGCAGAACTTGTTCCTCATTTCTTCTGCCTCCTGATCACTGCTGTGGCTCCTTCTCCACTTTGGTCTCATGCTCAGTGTTCTCTCAGCATGTCCTACCCTGTGGGTTCACTGCGGGAACTCCTAAATGCTCACTCTTACTGTGCCTGTGGTAGATATTCACAGATTCGGGAAGCAAATGAAAAGAGATGATGAATTGGAGTAAAGGGGAGCATTCTACCTGCATTTCCAAATGCTTTCACTGTTTTCTCTCCTATTGGATAATACACTTTTGGGAACCAGGTAAATATTTTCAAATATACATTTGCATAAGAAGTGGCTAGGCACATGTGTTTTGGAGTCAGACCACCCACATTCATAGATGTAACTCTAGGATTCACCACTTTCTATCCCGTGACCTTGGGCAAGTCATTCGGTTTCAATAAACCTCAATTTCCCTCTCTCAAATAGAGAAGTTACCAACTTCATTTTAGGTTTCTTGTATAAATGAGATAAGAATGCACATAAGGGTTCAGCAGAGGGCCTGGCATATGGTAACTGGTTAATAATTAGTGAGGTGTCAATTCACATATCTGGCCCTCTCCTAGGGCTTTGCATGTGTCATCTAACTCTTACAACAACTCTTTGTGGTATCATTATCATCTGCATTTTGCAATGAGGAAACTAAGGCATAGAGAGATGTACAACATACCTAAGTTCTTGAAACCAGTAGTGGCAGAACCAGGATTTCAGGCTTTCAGGCTCTAGAATCTGTGTTCTTGACACATATTTTGTACTCCCTTGAAACAAAGTCCAACCTGGGAACTACGTAGGAATAGTACATGTAAATCTCTCAGGACTCAGGTCCCAGTAAGAAACTGCTACCATTCATTCATTCTGGAAAATGAAGTCACTGTGAGTAATTATTATTCATCACCTACATTTCAGGTGGAAACAGATAGGTCTGTTTTCTAATAGCACCTGATGTTCAGTAGCAGCTATGCTTGGAGCCAACAGTACAAGAATCCTCACGACCCTTGCCACTTGCTCCATTTTAGTTTGTCATTCAGCCATTTACAGGAATGTGCCCTAAATTGTCTGAAGTAAACTTCAATTGGGTTAGCACCTGACTAAACTATACCTTTGAAGGAAAGGCAAATGGAAGATACATTTCTATGAAGAACTGTTGGCTGGACATTCACGCTCTGCTTTATAATGGCATGATGCCCCCCAAGAACAAAACAAATGTAGCAGCCTGGCCTCTAGAAAACCAAGCTCAGCTTCTGACACAATATGCCCCCTGACATTTGGTGAGGTGTCTCTATTCCTAACGTATATTGAGCCTCCATAAAGAAGGAAGTAGGATGGTCTCCACAATATAAAGCAAGCATATTAGGACCCCCAACAAAAAGTCATCCCTAAGCATCCAGCTACAGCTGCCAAAGGGAAAGCCAATCTTCTTACCCTATATTATCCTTTCTGCCTCCAGTTTTCCAGAGGGCTCAAGAAAAGTCAGAACTCCCCAGGAACTAAAACTATCTGAATAATTTTTGGAGACAAAGCTTCAGAAACAAGAAAGCAGTCCCCAAAGAAGAAAGAAACATCTTTTAAAGCACAGAACTACCACTGTGAGATATCCAGGGACACACTCAGAAAACCCTAAGGAAAAACTGACTTTCTTGGACAAGCAATCAGATAATAAGACTCCTTTAAGAAGCACAGAATAGTTAAATTCATCACCCTAATTTAATTGTGCAGGTTATTAAAGAGCAGTTCGCCTCCTCTCTTTCTCCGGCGCTGCTTTTGTGTATTAAACTCAGACTAATCAAATTGGGGATTCCAAGAGTACTGTATTAGTCATCCCCATCCCTTTTAATTTGTTTAATGGCCTCCTCTGTGTGTGTGTGTGTGTGTGTGTGTGTGTGTGTGTGTGTTCTGACTGGCTGTGCATCGTGTGTATGTGTGTGTGTTCTGACTGGCTGTGCATTGTGTGTATGTGTGTGTGTTCTGACTGGCCGTGCATTTAGCCTTACCACGACATGTAAATAAAGAATGGATAGGGAAAATTTTGCAGAAAAGAATAAAGCATGTCTCCATCCTAATGTTACATTTGATGCTTGAGTCACTCATGAGACGTGTCCTGCAAGCAACCGTGCTTATTATTTCTGCATAGCAGTCTCCAGACACAGGAGAAGAGAGAGGGCGAAGAAAGGAAGGAAGGAAGAAAGAAAAGGAGTCTGAATTTACACTCACCGCTTCAAAAGCTCTTTTGTACTCAGCCAACTTCTCCTGGCGAAAGATGCAGTATTTGCCAGAAAGTCGCCTGCAAGAAAGCACGCAACAAAACTATAAAACAGTCCATTAAGGGACTCCTTTTCTGCTCCCCCCCCACCTTCTTTTAACAATTTTCCTTTTATGTGAAGGACATATTTTTAGAAAGCGACACTTGGTGCTGGACAATGAAGACTGGGATTAGAAAATATTCACCTCAGTTAGCGAAGTTTTGAGCTCAATTTGGCTGTTTGGGTCAATTGTCTTTTCACCTGGCTCAGGCCACCAAGTCAACGTGAACTAAGAATAGGGAGTTACTTAGCATGTAGAACCCGTCGGAGAGCCAGCCTCTCGGAGCGGTGGTCTGAGGGGAGTGAGAATGGCTGTCTTGTTTGAGTTGTTGTTTTTAGCTCCTCTTACACATTCAGACTTTCTGTCCATTCAGCCCGAGAGGCCACGTGTCCAAAACCTGAAAGGGGCTAGTGCTTTAGAGCAACTTGGTTAAAGTCGCCTTTTCATATGTAGGATATTCCGTGTGGACAGTTCAGGAAATTTTTCTAGCTGGTTCAGGGAATTTTCTCAAACATGAGTGTCATAAAATATTCATATAATCACACAGGTACTAAAACACCAGCGTAGGTTGTGGGGGGTGTGGGAGGGTAGGAAGGAGGAGAAAGTAGAAAGAGACAAAGAGTGATTAGTAACTTCTTCCATCCCAGGCTGCATGGACACCTGCTGAAAAGTCACAAGTCTAGTGAAATGACTGGTTGAATGTTTTGGTCTCCGATGCCAACTGGCTGACTTTTTCGATGAACTGACCAGTTGTTTTGGTATCTTTCAGGAACAACTCTGGTTCAATCTGAATTATTTAGAAGTAATTATCCAATTGGTGGCTTCTCAAGGCCTTTCTATTTCCTTCCTGGGCACCTGCTTTTTTGGTCCATTTTAATACTAATTAGTACCCCCAACCTTGGGAAGGGTAGTTTGGTTTACTTCAACAAACACTTTATTGAACATTTGTCATGTGCCAAGCACTCCTCTAGCTTCTGGAGATTGAAAAATAAAAAGAGAAGGTTGCTGCCATCGACAAGTTTGGGATTTAATGAGAGACGGATGTGATTTCAAAGCAATGCCACAGAAAGAAATGCAGAGTGGCCTGGGATAGTGTGGAGGCTGCTGTAGCATAGTCTAGGCTCTTGGGAATGGCTTTTCAAGGAGGCAAAGACTGGGCTGAGTTTTAAAGGATATGGAGTAATAAAGTTAGCAAAGAATGAGAAAGGAATCGCAGAAAGAAAGAACCACATAAGGGAAGACAAAGAAGCATAAAATAGTGATATTTACAGTTCAGTAAACTGAAGCATAAGATGTGAAGACAGAAACATAGGAGGTAGGGCAGAGAGACAGGATAGACGAGCAAACATTAGAGGCTCTTGCCACCATTTTAAAGCCTCTGTGCTTCATCTCAAGGGCATCGGGGAGTCACTGAAAGGCTAAAGCAAGGGAGTGAAGGGGATCAGACCTGAATTTAGTCAGATCTTTGTATAAATCTTTAGTTAAATCTTTGGACTTGAAGATGATAAAGTTGTGAGCAGGCTGTTGGAACCATTCAGGTTCTGAATGACATTCTGAATTCAGATTGGGTTATAGAAGAAGATTCATGTTTATAAAGTGTGTGGCAGGTAAAATTAGCAGAATCAGGTGATAGGCAGAAGTTGAGATAATTCCAACATTTCTGGCTGGACAGTGCTGTTGATCAGCAGAAGACACTGAGAAAGGATGGTCTAAAGGTGGAGTAGGAGAGAAGTGACTAAGAAGCATGAATTTGGGTACCCACTGGCACCGTGAGGGGAGGGCAGTCAGACACGGACACAGTGGGCTTCCAAAAGCCTTTGACTGAAACCATGTAGTCCCAATAAGGCAAATATCTCCCCCAAGGAGGTGAAAACTTATCTCTTTTGGGGAGTGGCAAAAACACTTAAATATTACCATGGTTTGTATCCCCTCATAGGCCACAGTATCAAAACATATTTATAGCATATTTGTGGTATTACAATGTGGGTATTACAATCCCCATGGTGGGGGATGAGAAGGTAGGTGGTGAGTAAGAAAGAAAATACCTCCAAAAGCTCCTTGGGAGAGTAATAATGAGCCAATGGTTGAGAAAGGCCAAGTTAAACTATGGTTTTACTGTAGGGTATTAAAAGCTAAAATGGAGTTGACTTCAATGACTAAAATTTGAATCTGGTTTGCTTATTGAAATGGCAATTCCAGGACTCCTCCATGTGAGTAGAGCCCAGGAACATACATTTTCAATAAACTGACTAATTGCTTTTTACACCCTGACCTAACCAATGAAACAATACAAGGATTGAGCCACGATTAGGAGGCAGTATCCTAATAGTGGTATGAAATTGAAAGAAGAAGAAACAGTGCAGGAGCACCATATCCCATAAGTGGAATTTGGGAGCATGGATTTCAACTTCCAAACCTTAGAGTGGGCAACCCATCACGCTTCATAAAAGAAGAAAGACAGAGACAGAGGGAGCTCTGGCAATGTTGCTGTGGTTGTTTCAGCTTGAAACATCAGGGGCCTGTGTAAATTGGAAAGGGGACAGACATTGGTTTTTATGGGTGGGGGCAGCCAGATTAATTCTACATAAACCATGAACATGTCAGCATAGAGTTCTTCATTCATCTAGCAAACTCTACTCTGCACCAAGCACTGCCTCGGCTCTGAAATTGTAGAATCCATCAGAAGCTCATAAAAGAAGAAGGATTTATGAGGATTGCCTGAAGATATACAATCAATCCATGTATCTACCCCTCAATGAAGCTAACCCATCATCTCTTGTGCTCTTGCCTCTACCCCCTTCCCTTTTCATTCGGGCTGCTAAAAAAGATGTCAGAATTACCTCCAGTAGCAAGAAGAGGGGACTCAATATTAGGTGTGTTTTTATTAACCTTGTTCTTACTTCCACTTTATGTCCTTAAATAAAAACTAAGTGAGGACCCCTGCATTTATGGCTCATTAAGGGACTTGTAAGTGAGGTTAAGGCATTATGTTATCTGGAAATTACTAGCTAAGCAGGGATTAGTTATCTGATTGACCCATTCGAGCTTAGGGCAAAACTGCATAGAAACAGATATGAAATAGATAGTTCTGAAGAAAATGGCACAGGGAGGGGCAGAGCAGGAATACTTAAGTCAAGAGAACCATTCTTTGTGTGTTTGTGAGTGTGTGTGTTTAATACTTATTTATTTGGGGAATGGGAGGGGCAGAGAGAAAAGGAGACAAAGGATCCTAAGTGAGCTCTGCACTGATAGCAGAGAGCCCAATACAAGGCTCAAACTCATGAACCATGAGATCATGACCTGAGACGAACTCAGGCACTTAACTGACTGAGCCACCCAACTGCCCCTTGGCTAAGGGTTTCTTAAGCCAGCAGTGCTTCCTCTGAATTGGTTCAAGAATAGGCACTTAGCCTCAACTCATCCAGTGAGAAAAAACAGACATTTCCCAAAGTTTGGAAGGAAGAGAGAATCTTCCTTTCTTTCACCTGATTTGGTGTGAGATGCTGCTATTGCTTGCTTCCATGATTCCTCTCCTTCTCGTAAGATTATCCTGAATTTCCTTTGTAAACCCATCCCTCTCATTCATAAATGTGTGTTGGGTGGGATCAGTCTCATCTTCAGGTCCAAATAGGTTGAATTGGATTTTCCATCAGTTACCAAAAAGACTCCTAATTAATACATAGTTCAAAAGACAGAGTAAGAGGTGTGCTTGGGTGGCTCAGTTGCTTAACTGTCCGAATCTTGATCTTGGCTCAGGTCACGATCTCACAGTTTCATAAGTTTGAATCCCGCATAGGGCTCTGCACTGACACTGTGGAACCTGCTTTGATATTCTCTCTCTCTCTCTTTCTCTCTCGCTCTCGCTCTCTCTTTCTATGACCCTCCCCTACTCACATTGTCTGTGTATTTCTCAAAAGAAATAAATAAACTTTAAAAAACAAAGACAAGGCAAGACTGGTGTTAATAAACAAAATGCATCTACTTGCTTCAGATAAGTTACTAGTTTGGGTCTGACCTTTTTAGCAGTCAATACAAAAGCAGAAATATGAACAGCTATTGCTATAGACTGAATGTGTCCCTTCAAACTCTCTATGTTGGAATCCTAATCTCCAATGTGATACCATTTGCAGTTAGGGCCTTTGGGAGGTAATTAGGACATGAGGGTGGAGACCCCATGAATGAGATTAGTGCCCTTATAAAATTAAAAGATGTCCCAGGCAGCTCTATTTCCATTTCCACCTGTGAAGACACAGCAAGGAGACAGCCTTCTCATAGATGTCCTTCACAACCAGAACATGTTCCCTCACCAGACACCAAACTTGTTGGCACCTTGATCTTAGATATCCCAGCTTCCAGAATTGTGAGAAGTAAATTTCTGTTGTTTACAACAACAGTCTACAGTATTTTCTTAAAGCAGCCTGAATTAAGTAAATAGGTGTTTTCAGGGTTCACAATCTATAGATTAAAACAAGCCAGATACTAAGAAAAAGAGCAACTATTCCTAGAAACAACAACCTAAGAAAAATTTCTCCCCTAGGTCTTCATAAGGAGAATGTTATTTAATACAGTAAATAATATCTTCAATAATATCCTTACAATAAATAAAATTAGTTTTGTGTGCCCGTTTGTGTTTTCATATCCTCCTGTAGTGCATGCTGAAGGCATCACAATCAAGTATAATTTAGTAAAAATAACTCCACCAGGGTTTAAAATCTAGCTTTTTGTAGTCCTCAATTAATCCAGGGAGATGTTTCTGATTCTCTGGAGTAATGAATTCCTGTAGAACCTTGGGAGAATCTCAATGACCCCTGGAGCCCTCTCTGAAACTCACAGGAATGATGGGTAAGTGAAAAAGGATCTGTGTCCCTCACTAACTCTTTAACTAGAGTCTCCACTTGCATCTGTTTACATACTTCACTTTCAAAAAAAAAAAGGAGACAGAGAGAAAAGATCTTTACTAAAAAGTTTTTGACCAAATGAACACAAATTTTTAAAGAACCAGTGACCTGGAGAAATGTATAGTCCCTCCATTATTCAGATCCTTACAAACATTGTTCTTTCCATGACTTTTAAGTGTACAGGGACAAAGGATTTGAGATTGTGTATCTTGAAAATACCTAGAGGGTATTTAGCATATATCTGGTCTAAAGAAAATCCATGGGTTTTAGTAGTTGTGTCTAACTGGAAAATCTGGAAAGAATAAACTGCATATTATTTTCTTAGCTCTTCCATTTTTCCTCTTCAGAGAGGGCTGCTCACAGGAAGTCCTTGCCTTTCTATGCTATAGTCTTACTCAGGTGCTCTAATGTGGGAAGCATTGCTTATGTTGTTTATATCTGTGGATAAATATAAATATTACTATCCACCTTATATAAGATGCATAAATTTGTCTACTTCTGGGGTTCAGTCAGCAGGCTTATTTATCTCAAACTAAACCATTTTCTTTAACTTAGCCTTCATCTGTAATAAAGGACAGAAGGTAAAACCCATAGTAAGTGGGACTAAATGATTCAGTCATAAGATATACAGTGAGCTAATTAGGACACTGATGGATTAATTGGTGAGCTTGAGTAGCTAGCTGGCCAACAACTCTCATGCCCCAATTTGTGACCAGAATCTATCCTGGCACCACCCCATTGAGAAATGATCGACTCAGAATTTTGCAGCTGGCTGGGAATGGATAGTGGCAGCACCCCTGGGCTTTCCCTGCTATTTGATACCAGCTTTTTCATAATGATTCAAGTATATTAGATCAGGAGAATCCTGGAGATATGGAGACCCACCCCTTACCTCCCCATGTTTCAGGATGGGGTTACCTGAAGTTACCTTACTTGGCTTTGACCTCCCTTCCACATTCCCCCTCTCCCTTCTCTTCAAGAAAGATGGCCTGACAGACCCCAATCTCTAATCCTGCATGATCACAAGGCATGCTATAACAGAATTTTTATTATATGTACCTTAGTTCTCTATTTCTTTCCTTTCTTGATGTGGTTCAGAATGTAGGCAGTGAAAAGAATATTTACTGAGCCCCTGAAAAGGCTGCTAAGAAAATGTTGACTTTTAGTTGTGATGGAAGCCAAGCAGGTTAATCTTACCAAAACTTGCACAGACTTGGGCAGTTAAAGCTCATAATTACTTTATAAAGAACTTCCTGTACAGGTTGATTAGTTGTAAACCATGGTTTTCTCACCTCCTTTCTTGAAACTGAAATGGACATTTATCTTTGCAGATGGAACCCCTTCCCAGGACAAGGACACATAAATGAGAAATCACCAATGGCAATACTTGTAGTTTAAGGACAGGTTGAGTTTCCCAAACATAAGAGCAAGAGCATTCCCATGCTGACTAGTATGTGATAATTACAAAGGGAAGAGCAAAGTTGGTTGATGTTGTGACTTTCAACCTTGGGGGGCACAGCACAGGGAAGTGTAACCAAAGTCTACAGAAAATTGAGATGTATTTTTAAGAAAGATGAGCACCCAACCTGTTAGGCCAGAGAATGGCAAAGAGGTGGAGGGGAATAGCAGGAATTTATTTTTTGTGGGAAGGATACTATGGAGGGAAAGACCCCCCATAAAGGTTAGCTCACCTCTCCTTGTAAACTAGAACAACAGTGATGGTGAAATCACTCCTTCAGCTGGTAAAACCCACCAGATGCGCAGGTCCAATTCCAACTTGAAGGCACAGCTTCAGCCTCTCCATCTTATACTGATGCCTACATTCTTGGCCCTGAGAAATGCATAGGGGAAAGAGGAATTAGCACTTTGGAATATGTTAGGGTCAATGGTCTTACTAATGTCCAATGAGATGGCCCTACAGCACCGCTGGGAGTCACTGCCCTGAATGACATAGCTCTTAAAAGGTTACGGATAGACCCTAAAACTCTCAACTTCCTTACATAATCCCATTATAAAACCATCAGCCCATGAACTCATCTAAACCCTCTTGGGTCTGTTCATTTTTCCAGACTACATCTGACAGATTTTCTTACAGCCTCCTGCTAAGGGTTAATTTTTTTCTTTTTAACTATTCCAATGATCATGCCTTTTAAAAAGAGATTTCAGCTTTAAAAACTTAGCTGAATTGGAGTGGCATCTGTATTTTTTTTGCAAGCTGATTGATTTGGTTTTTTTCTGTTTAAATAACTAGCATCGTGTCCTTATAGATTCAATGGCCAAAGCTAAAAGAACTTGAAGTTAAAATGAAGGCAAATTTTTCTCTTTATAAAAACAACAACAAAAAACAAAACAAAACAAAACAAAATTTCTCTTCCCAGATACTAAAAAAAATTTTTTTTAAGGAAAGAATGATACAAAATACTTTATATCAGAACTAAATGAGATAGTGCATTTCACAAGGCATCTGCATCTAAAATGACTTACACAAGCTTAAGATAAATGTATTTGATAAGAAACACAAAAAAAGGACTAACCAAAAGGAAAAAATTGATAAGTTTTGGTTATTTTGAAATTAAGAAGTTCTGAGACACCGTTAAGAAAGGAAACCACAGAGTATCACAAAGTATTTACAGTATTTGTCTGATTTGTAGTATTTTATACATCTGCTATATATAAAGATCTTATTTAATTTACTAAGAAAAAGACAATTCGAAAGAAGATACGACAAAACAGGCTCTCCTCACAAAAGAAGAAAATCTAAACAGATTTTTAAAAATGAGGAAAAGGTGCTCAAATTGATTAGTCATCAAGGCAATGGAAAATAAAATAATGAGGAGACATTATCTGGTTACCCACCAGATAGCTACATTAAGAACAAACAACAACAACAAAAATAAAAATACTAAGTTTTGAGGAGGATATGGAACAATGGAAATGGAGATGCAGTTGTTGGGGAAGTAGACTTTGACATTCTCTGCACAAATTCAAAGTCTATATAGTCCACATCCCAGCAACGTGGCTCTTGGGTGTCCAGTCTAGACACACACATGAAAATATGCACCTGGAGCCATTCATATGGTGATATTCATGTGGCATAATGTATACACAGCCAAAGGTGGGACACAGCCCAAATGACCCTCTGCAGAAGAATGGATGAATCAATTGGAGTATAATAAAATAGAATACAGTACTCAAGGGAATGAATAAATTACAGTCACAGACAACAATGTTGAATCTTCAAAATGTCATGTTGAGTCAAACAAACCAGATATTAAAAAAATACATGCAGCATGCTTAAAATTGAAAGTATATAAAGGAAGTGGTTACCGTAAGAGCTAGAGTTGCAGATGCTGTTTTGCTCTATGGGATGCCCTCTTCAGGAGTCTTGCACCTTCCTCAGCTGCTGAGAGTATTCTCTTTTGAAGGCTCACTGCAGGGTCCCTCACTGGACATTACCCTTGGACAAAGGAGATCCTACACCCAAGGTCACACCTCCTCCCTCCCTGGGGGTTTGCTTATGTCTAATGACCAGCTCATGTGGGAATAAGAAAGCCCAGCCCATTTCTCTCAATTTAGGACAACTCTGAAAGACTGGCGCATCTCAGAGACACCTGCAGGAGTGGCAATGGCCTCTGGGACAACCATGCTGTGAACCAGCTTTTCCCTCAGCTCATCTTGTCTTCCTGGTTTTCTTACAGGTGCGTATCCCAAGAGCATCTCTGGTAAACCTTCTGCCTTTAACTTCCTATCCTAGAGTCTTTTTTAGGAAACTCTGAAAGAGATTTTACTGGTTATCTTTGAGGAAAAAATAAGTGAAGGGAGACATTCTTGAGAAGGGACACTTTGGGGCTTCTAGAACACTGGCAATGTTCTATTGTTAGAACTGGGTGGTAGTTGTATGTATGTTCTCTCTATAATAAGCCATTAAGCTGCACATTCATCTTTTCAGATGTTTGTAATAATCGTTATATCTCACACACAAAATTGGATGAAAAATTACTTGTATTTCTCATGGGTGGAGGGGAAAAATTATTTCTAATTTAAATGAAGTGTAATGTTTGAAAAAAGTTTCTCTTTGGGTTTTTCTTCCTTTTCCACAACTGTGTTTTTGGCTGTGACACATATATCTTTCAAGCAACCAGCTTGGAACTTCACATTCATCAGCCATGTTATGATGGTTCTGGAGCTTTCTCTGCACCACAGCATCTCCAACAGGTTTCTGTAGCTGGAAGTGCTGCCTCACGGTGTTGTTGAATGGAACCAGCCTTACAATTCCCTTACTCTACCTATGGGGAAACTGAGGGCTGCTAAAGATTGTGTTGCTGTGTCGTCAAGCAGTTCTGTTTTCTTCACATAGAATGCTTCTCATTCCCCACACCACTGATGACAAGCTTAGCTCTGTGCCATGCTTTGGTCGATAAAGTGTGAGCAATATGACACGTGTCTCTTGTAAGCAGAGATTTTTAAGAGTTACTGCATGATTTGTCATTGTCCCTCTTCCTTCTGCTCTGACACAAGCAATGTCCCAGACAGAGGAGGCTCCATCGACCGGGGACCCTGCACAGAGCACAGCTCAACTACAGTGGACACTGCATTCATTGGCTCAAGCTACTACAACACATACCATAGACCTTGTGTCTTAAACAACAAACACTTATTCCTTATAGTTCTCAAGGCCAGAAAGTCCAGGATCAAGATGTTGGCATATTTAGTGTCTGGTAAGAGCTTTCTTCCTTGTTTCCAGATGGCTGTCTTCTGATTAAATCCTCACATCACACACACACACACACACACACACACACACACACACACACAGCGAGAGCGAGAGCGAGAGCGAGAGGAAAGCACGAGTGAGCTCTGGTCTCTTCATTCCCTTGTAAGGTCACCAATTCCATCATGATGGTTCAACCCCCATGACCTTAATTCAACTTAATTACCTCCCCAAGGCCCATTTGCAAATATCATCACACTGGGAATTTGGGCTACAACATTTGGGTTTGGGGGGACATGGACATTCAGTCCATAGCAGACCCATAGCATAGACAACAACTCATTCTTTGTATGCTGCTGAAATTTTAGAGGCATTTGTTATCAAGACATAACTCAAACTATTCAGACTGATACACAGATCTAGCCAGGGGCCTTGAAATCCCAAGGACCTCATGAAAAGATCTCAGCAACTGTACAGATTCTCATACAATATGCTTTTCCGAAGCCACACTCCCTCCCTTCAATTTACATATTGAAATGCACACATATATAATGCACCATTGCTGGTAAACAGACATCACTTCTAAGTTAAGCTTTTCTGCATAAAAATATAATAATAAAGCCCAAGAAGAGAAAAATTTATATAAAATGGCAGCCATGATTTGATCTTGCTTAAATGTGACTCTGCTTTGAAGAGCTTGGCATAGCCCCTCTGCAAGTAGGCGGAGAAAGTTTGATTAAACTGCCTTTCTTGCTCCCACACCTGAAAACGCTCTGTGACCGCCACATGAAGCTGCAGTCTGCCTCTTCATCTGGGTCTGTCACTTCCAACAGTGGCCGGACACAGCTGACACATCTTCTTGAATATCCAGTGTTTGCCGCCAAGCACCAGGATATAAAACGGCTAAGGAAAGAGAGATTTGCATCACTGGACCTCTCAGGCCAGCTTAATAGAGGGAGAGAAACACGCTCATGGGCTTCCTTTCTCACTTGCTCTGACTCGGTGAGACAGCTGGCAGAAACCTGATCACATCGAACCATTAGAGGCTGCGGCTCTGTCACATCAGGCCAGAATGGAAAGGCTTTTGTTTCAGCCAAATCCAGGCCTTATCACCTCATTCTGTCACTCATACTTCTCAGTCCACACACAAATCCTCCAGGATTTATTGCAGATGTAGCACGCTTGCTGGAAATAATGGTACAAGCAAAGAGGCTAGTTGGCTATCGACTCCAAGCTCTGGGTAATACCAGTGGGAAATTATGTCCACAAAAGGTGCGCTGGGGTGACAAATGAGGAGAGGGCTGGCCCATTGAAGATGCTAGGTCTTAGGCGAAGCTGACACACTGATACCACGCCACGAGCTTTATCTGATTACATTCTGGGGCTGGGGGCTCCCCACACCTCCCTTCTGGGCCTCCCCTCCTCCCACCCATACATTTTTGAGAAAAACACAGGTTGCTTTCCTTGGTGTGCAGCGTACCATGAAATGGTAATCTCCAGAACGACTACATTTATATAAACAATGAAGTGTTTTTATGCCCCACGAAAAAACAATTTTCAGATCTGCTATACACTTTGTTTTCACATTGCCTACTAAAGAAAAAAGGAGAAGTTACAGGAAAGCATTAAATTATAACAAAGGAAATTAACACGATTTTTTTTTTTTTTTTACCAAGAGAGATTAATTTTATTGGCTTTATCTTAGACATGTTTCTTTTAAACTCTGGTCAAACTTGATTGAGGGAAACATTCAGAACCACAGCAATGCCATTCTTCTCCCACATTTTTGCACAAGCTTGTGTGTGTTCATTTTCCCATGTGAAGCTTCAAGCAGGTCCATTTTGAGGTAGCTTCTTGCATTCATTTGTGTTATTTTCACTCAGTGTGATCTTCCTAGAAGCAGGTGGAAATGCTGGGTTCCTGAGTGATATAAAATGGGCGTAGTGTTTGTTCCTCATTAGAAAAGCCCTCAACCCTTGAGTGAGGAAGAATTATCCTCAGGACAGAGTTAGTCCCTTTTTCTAATCTCTTCATTTTCATAGAAACAAAGTGAATTTTGTTTTATCTGAGTCCTAATTGACTGTTAGTGATTCCAGCTGACTTAGTCAAGATGGGCTGTGCCTTCCCATTTCCTTTTCACAGGGCTCTTCCTCAAGATTGGTAAAAAGCAGAGTAAAATGGATAAATGACATTTGAAGACCATTAATGCAATTAACTCCCTGATGTGGTTTTGGGGTGAGACGTTACAGACAGAAAGTGAAATGTTCAAAAATGAACTTTCTTCAGAATGTACTCAATACATCTATTTTATGGAACAGAAAACTTCGACTTTCTAAGATCAATTGGAATAGGCAGCCTATTTACCTCACGCAGAAACAAAAAAATTCCTTATAATTTCAAGAGTTTGCAATTCATTCATTTTACCTATTCATTCATTCCACCTAGGGGAATGATCCCCGTTCTATATCCATATATCCATTATATTTCTTAATGGTAACTCAGTCTGAGAGACATAGCAGAGAACAGGCTCCTGCTTTGGTATTTAGAATATATAAAATTCATTAGAAGATGTCTAGGTAAGCACCTCTCCAGCAAAGTTTCTGTCTGGCTTCCATTCGTTAGCTTATGTCACACAGTCCTTAGGACACAGGATTAATAAAAGATGATTTGCAAGCCGATAAAATTCTACCAGTGTCATCCATTCTTAAAATGCTCTGAATCTGACTAGTACCCAAAGGGCAGCTGGTATTGAGTCACAGAATTGGGACCATTTTTCAAAGGAGAGGTCTTAGAGGGCAATCTTTGGAGAAACTCTCATTCTTAAAATTACCTCCCAGCAGATTCAAGGGGCTCAACCTTTCCCTGGTCCTGATGACCCCATTGTGGAGCTCTGCCTTTCTTGCATGGCCAATCAATCCTGCAGGTCTGGCTCAAACCGTCTGCTCAGTAACGACACCCCCAGATGCGGGGTGAAAAGAAGGGTTTTCTCTGTTTTCGATTTTTGGTGTTCATCCTCCAAAAAATTTCTTTCCCAATGTAACAAAATTTCACTTTGACCAAAGAACAACATACATACGTTTAAAGAGAACTGAACAAGTAAGTTTAAAACTCCATCAGATGAAGAGAAAGGGAACCCTCTTGCACTATTGGTGGGAATGCAAACTGGTGCAGCCAGTCTGGAAATAGTGTGGACGTTCCTCAAAAAATTAAAGATAGAATACCCTATGAATGTACACTATTAGGAATTTATCCAAAGGATACAGGAGTGCTGATTCATAGGGACACATGTACCCCAATATTTATGGCAGCAATATCAACAACAGCCAAATTATGGAAAGAGCCCAAATGTCCATCAGTGGATCAATGGGTAAGGAAGATGAGGTACATACATACAATGGAATACTACTTGGCGATGAAAAATAATAAAATCTTGCTGTTTGCAATAACATAAATGAAACTGGTGGGTATTATGTTAAGTGAAATAAGTCAGTCAGAGAAAGACAGATATTATATGATTTCATTCATATGTGGACTTTGAGAAACTTAACAGAAGACCATAGAGGACGAGAAGGAAAAATAAGTTACAAACAGAGAGGAGGAAAACCATAATAGACTCTTAAATACAGAGAACAAATTGGGGTTTTGAGGGGGGAATGGGTGATGGACATTGAGGAGGGCACTTGTTGGGATGAACACTGGGTGTTTTTTATGTAGGTAATATATCACGGGAATCTACTCCTGAAGCCAAGACTATACTGTATATTGGTTAACTTGACAACAAACCAAAAAAAAAAAAAAAAAGAATCCTGCCCCCCTCTGTAAAGGCAACTCCCCCTTCCTGGTCTCTCAACTCTTTCTTCAGTATTTCTAAATGACATGGGCTTCTGTCAATTTTAGACATTTCCTTTTATCTTCCTATTTCAAAAGATGACCATCTATCCTCTCACCATCTGCCTTCCCTCTCCCATTATTCCAGATCATAGTTCTATCACAATTTTTGGTTAAATCAATATCAGATATCCACATTATTATGTCTAGGCAAATTTTGTTCTTTGTTGAGTCAAGTTGTGAACTTTAATTATGTATTTTCCCCCTTATCCAACTTCTACTATGAATCAACAACCTCATTTTCCATGTGTAAAATTTTCTATATTTCTGTATTTGTGATTCTTCCCAAACTCACAGCCTAAACTATAAATCACTACTCAATATTCTTTTCTACACAGTCAGATACTTAGATATTCTACCACCTCAACTTCCCCTCAACAAAATTGCTTCCTCTTTTAATTTGTAGCGCCATCATCCTGGAATTTCCGATTGCTATTGACTGACAACTCCCTGAGCCTTTTCTGTGTGCTTTGTCCATTTCATGAGTTCCTTGATTCTTCCATCATTGTTTATGTACTCACCTTGTTGTAACTCACCCTCGATTCCTAATGAAAGGTGAGCAAATAACTGTATGTGTGTGGGGTAGGTAGCAAATGAATATGCCATCCACCTAGAGGCTATGCTTTCTAGTCTCTCTTCCAAGTGGGGACACATGACTAAGTTTTTGTCAGTGGAATGTGAATAATATTCCTTGTGAAATAGAATCCTTCTTGACTTTCACTCTTTCTTCTTTTCATTCTTTGGTAATAGTTCTATTGAGGTGGATTTACATAGAATAAAATTCATCTATTTTTGGCATTCAGTTTTTTGAATTTTGATAGTTATATACACTTGTGTAAACTCTACTGCAATTAGGATAAAGAACGTTTCCATCATGCCCAAAATGTCTTTCATATTCTGTGTGGACAATCCACTTCTTCCACTTTTGGCCCAGGTAATCTGCTTTCTGTAACTATAGTTTTTCTTTTTCTAGAATTGTGCATCAGTGGTGTTATCCAATATATATAGTCTTTTGTGTTAGACTTTTTTTTTACTATCACCTACTCTTTTTGAGATTCATCCATGTTGCTGAGTGCATTAACAATTTAGTGTTTTCTGTTGGAAAGTTTTTCATAGTATGGATATACTGGAGTTTCCTTATTAATTTACCAGTTGATGAACATTTGATTGTTCCTATGAATATTTGCAAACAGTCTTTGTATGGACATATACCTTCATTTCTTTTAGATAATATTTAAAAATAAGAGTGTCAGGTTATGTGGAAAGAACATGTTTACTTCGATAAAAAATAATGGGTAAACTCTTTCAAAAGTGACTGTAGCATTATGTGTTGCTACCAGCAATATATGACAGTTTTGGTTGTTCACCAACGCTTGGAATTGTCTGTTTTCTTACTCTAAACATTCTAGCAAGTATATAGTGTATCTTATAGTTTTAATCTAGCATTTTCCTGACAACTGAGCATCTTTTCATGTGCTTATTGGCCATCCATATATCCTCTTTTGTGAATGTCTGTTTAAATTTTTTGCATATTAAAATAATTTTTATGTTAAGTTTATTTATTTATTTATTTATTTATTTATTTATTTATTTAGAGCAAGTGGAGGGGGGTCGGGGTTGGGGAAAGAATCCCAAGCAGGCTCCATGCCATCAGCATGGAGCCTGATGCAGGGCTTGAACCCATGAACTGTGAGATCATGACCTGAACCCAAACCAAGAGTTGGACGCCCAACCAACAGAGCCACCCAAGGGATCTTGCCCATTTTTAATTGGAGCATTTGCCTTATTTGTTTTAAACAGTTATTTTTATATTTTGGTTATAAGCTACAGCAGCCAGCTTCCACGATGGCCTCCAAGTTCCCTGCTTCCAGTGTAATCTCCTCCTGCACTGTGAAAGCAATAGCATATGGCCAAAGTAATGGCGTGTATATTAATCATCTGTGGCTGTCACAACCAGGGACTGAGTGGCTTAAACACCAGAACTTTGTTTCCCCAAGTTCTACAGGCTGGAACCCTGGGATTAAGATGCCAGCATGGTCAGATTCAGGCAAGTGTTATCTTCTGGATTCGTAGATGGCCGCCTCGTGGCTGTGCATAAACTTGGCCCTTTCTTGATGCCTAAGTGTGAAGGGAGAAAGATCTTTCCTTTTGCAACGGTTTATAGTTTTAAGTGTTTAGGGAAAAGAAAGGCGAATTTGAAGTGTGTTGCCAGCAAAATGACACAAAGACAAGACACACAAAAGACAGACAAAGACACAACTCCGGCCGGAGGGAGAAAACTCTCCTCAAGCCCCCTTGTGGATTATTTTTATACCCTGGTAGCTGGATACATACTGAAATCTATGAAATGCATTATTTTACCAAATAAGGACAAAATGCCAAGCACATTCCAAGGACGGGGGGGAGCAAAGGGAGGAAGTGACCACAGCATGTTTAATAAGAGGCCTGCCCAGAACTCCAGCCTCTTCCTTAGGAGGGTATGTTCCCTCGTATGCGAGCAGATCATTAACCTTGGATATCGTGTGCAGGCCTCTTGGCAGAACATCCTGTTTGCAAGCATGATCTGCCCATGCAGAGAGTCCTGTTTGCAGGCACATCTCTGCTTCCTTAACCATTCTTTCTCGTGGTCACTGTCGGGCTCCTACAGAAGTGAGCCTTTTTTAAAACATAATTTCAATATTATTATTACTCACCAGATTTAATAATTGTTCCTTAATAACATCAAATATCTGGCCAGTATTCTTATTTATTTGATTGCTTTAAAAGTGCTGTATTTTCACTATATCATTTTGCAACCATCAGTTTGATGTCTGTATTTATAGATCCAATTCTGCTTTTTGTTTGTTTATTCATTTATTTTGTTTTTTAACTTCGATATATGAGCGAAATCATATGGTATTTCTTTCTCTCTGTCTGATTTATTTCATTTAGCATAATACCCCCTAGGTCCATCCATACTGTACCAAATGGCAAGATTTCCATTTACCATTTTTATGGCAAGATTTCCCCATTTTTATGGCTGAGTAATATTCCATTATATAATATATATAATAAGTGTATATTATATATATCTTCTTTATCCATTCATCTATTGATGGACACTTGGGTTGCTTAGATATCTAGGCTATTGTAAATATTGTTGCAATAAACACAGGAGTGCGTATACCTCAAATTAATGTCTTTGGTTTTCTTTGGATTAATTCGTACACTAAGAATAGACTAAAGTCACACAACTGATAAATTACAATACTTGAAGTTGGACCCATGCAGTCTGACCTATGACCCTGTACAGTAGTCCCCCCTTATCTATGATTTGCTTTACACAGCTTCAGTTACCTGGAGTCAACTATGGTATAGAAGCAGATGATCCTCCTCCTGACATATCGTCAGAATGTCAGTAGTAGTCTAATACTAAGTCACAATGGCTGAAACATTCACCTTGCTTCATCTCCTGATGTAGATATTTTATTATCTCGTATCATTACAAGAACAATGAATACAATATAGTAAGATATTTTGAAAGAGAGTACAGTCACGTGACTTTTATTACAGTATATTATTATAGTTGTTCTATTTCCTTATTATTCATAGTTATTATTATTTTATTATTGTTATTATTTATTTTATTATTATTGTTAATCTCTTGCTGTGCTTCATTTATACATTAAACTTTATTATAAGTATGTATGCACAGAAAAACAGTATGGATAAAAGCATAGGGTTTAGCACTATCCATGATTTCAGGCATCCCTTGGGGTCTTGGAATGTATCCCCCACAGATAACGGGGGACCATTGTACTCTGAACAATTGCACCTGTGCTGCTATGACTGGATGCTTAGATTTTAGAATATTAGCTCTTCCTGAGATCACAGCACATAAATGTAAGAATCACATCACATAGTCTGTTGGTACAACTCTGATCCCTCTCTTCTTTTCGTCTTGTAGTGATGACGTAGGGGATATTGAGGTGATGACTTAGGGGATATTCATGAAGACTGGTTGAGCAGTATCTGACTTTGCAAGGGAGAAACCACAGGATGTAGGAATGATCTAAGCATCCCTCTTTCCAAAATACTGGCAAATGCAGCTTCTGCTGACTATGTCCTGCTTCCCCTCAGCACTAACAGCTCAATCCTTCCCCCCTCCCCACATACAAAGATCCAGTTTATTTATCTAGCATGTGGTGTTCTATATTTAACAAAGTAGGCTGACAAGCTGTTACTTGGAAAATGTGTCCTGAGTGATAAAACTGCTGATGTAAAAACATATCCAAATCGCGCCCACAGGAGAGCAGGTCATCCTCAGGCAAGAACTCTGAAGAAGAAATGTCCCCACTGCTTTTGTTTGTTGTATGGAAACAACTGTCATCAGGAAGGGACACTCCTGAAAATGCCAAGACCTTTGCTCCCACTGACACCCCTGAAATGCTTCTTCACTCTTCCCATTGTATCTCTGCAAGGCTGACCACTGGGGAGAAGATCTGTCCCTGCCACGCCCCTGCCTCTAACACTACCCTAATCTATCAGCTCTCCAGCCCACTCCTCACCAAAACTGCCAAAAAAGCTTTCCTTCTCCATCAGGAGCTCCCCCATGTTCCCCAAGAATGACTCTATCATTCAAAGTTCTTCTCAACCAAGAATCTTTTCTATACCTTAAAGTCAATACTTTGATTTGATTCAGTAAAATGATTCTCAATAAATATGTATCGCATGAGAGAGAATCAATATTTCCCTAAAACAAAAGGAGGGGAAAAAAACCTTTCTTGAGCCTCTGTTTGTGCCAAAATATTGTTCTGGTTGTTTTACTATATTAATACTGACACCAATACCGATTTTAATGCTAACAAATACTAACATTGATACTGATGATGATGTTGACACAAATACTAGTACAAATACTAATACAAATACTGATACTGTTTACCAATATCAATACTAACGCAGACTAATACTGGTACTGGTACTAATCAACCATTTCTCGTCCTCTGCCCCCACATGGATGGACCTCCACAAGAGAAACACTCTTGGCCTCTTACCCCCTTTTTTACCTATTCCTCTTCATGGAGAAGTGAGTAGTTTAATGGATGAGCAACAGCCACTAATCAATTAAAAGGCGTAATCCCTGAAGATTTATTCTCTTTTCTTCTCTTTGTCCAAGCCCCGCCCATAAAAGGCAGTAATCCTGGATAAGAGTGCTGTAGAACCCAGTGTCCTTCAGGTCCTGTCTGAAGGCCTGGAATTTGAGGGCTGGTGGGGAAGCCTATTTGCCTAGCTAAGCACCCGTTCTTAGTCCTCTGAGAGAGGACATAACAAAGGCTGTTTTTTCATGCCACCTGTTATAGGATGACTTGCGTCCCACTCCAAGATCATATGTTGAAGTCTTAACTCCCAGGAACTTTCAGAATGTAACTAACTTTATTTGAAGAAACAGTCTTTAAAGAGATGATTAAGTTAAATGAAGTCATTAGGGAGGCCCCTAATCCAATATGATTAGTGTCCTTACAAGAAGAGGAAATTTGGACACAGACATGCATACACTCAGAGGAAAGATCATGTGAAACACAGAAAAAAAGACAGCCAACTGTAAGCCAAGGAGAGAGGCCTCGGGAGAAACCAATCTTGCCAACATCTTTCTCTTGGACTTCTAGCCTCCAGAACAGTGAGGAAATAAATTTCTGTTGTGTAATTAAGCCACTTAGTTGGGTACTTTTGTTATCGCCACCCTAGCAAACAAATACACCACCCACCATACCAAAGTGGTAAAAATCATGTTGAATTTTTCTCTTGATGAGCGAGCTCTACCAGTTGTGTTTAAGTTCATAGATCATGGGCTGTTGGTGACAAGTATAGACTCACTGGCACCCTGGCAAAGAAATCAAGACAATTTTCTCTGTCTTCTCTTCTTCCCTCTGATCTGGGCATTTGCTACATGGACTTTGGCAACACTAATATTTGATTCTAGAATCATGATTCTTTCTGAGGTAATAGTTGCTCTTGCGTTTATACTAAAAAGAAAAGAAAAGAAAACTATTCACTGTTATTTCTAATTTCCCTCAGATTAGAACTTATCCCATCTCCCCATGGGTGCAATAAAAACTCCTTTGTGGCTCCTGTGTCCAGAACCCTCTTTTCCAGAATCCAGTCATCTTGGCTTTAATAGCACTTCCTCAAAGATGCCTGCTCCAATCCTCAAGATATTAGGCACCTCTGTTAAACATTCTCATTGTACCTTATATTTTCCTTCATAAGCATTATGACAGTTGGAATTAAGTACTTATTAAATGTGATTAATTTTTAAATGTCTTTTTCCCTCCTTGTAGACCATAACCTTCATAACAGCATGGGCTGGGCTTTCTTCTTCTACTTGTATCCCCAGGACCTAGCCTAGTTCCCAGCACATAGTAGGTCTTCAAGACATATTTGTTAAGTGCATGAATTAACCAATCTTACCATATATATATATATATATATACACATATGTATTCTGTATTACATATATATTATATATTACATATGTATTATATATTACATACATTATGTATACACATATACACATGTTACATATATTATATATGTAATATATTATGTATCTACACACATATATGTAATATATGTGTGTAATATATGTATATATGTATGCATAACATATGTAATATATATGTATACATAATATATATAATATATATTATATTTATATAATTTTCTCTTGGACTCAGTTTACTCAAGGCTCAAAAATTCTGGTAAGAACAGCATTTTCATAACATCTTAGGGAAGAGCTCAAGGGTGACTTCATTTAGGGTAGCCAGTAATTCATAAAAAGGATGTTCAGTGAAACGTCAATCTCAGATAAGCAACAAATAATGTTTTAGTCTACGTTTGTCCCAAATATCGCATAAACATTATTTGTCACTTATCTAAATTTTACATTTAACTAGGCATCTAGCGTTTTATTTGCTACATTTAGTGACCCTATATTCAGAGAATCTTATTATCTGGAAATTTAAAAGTAAGCCAACAAGAGAGGTAAAAACTGCAGACTTCTTGAGAAAAGGAGCCAAGAGCTTCCCTTAGTATTTGCTCCATCCATTCTCTCTCTCTCTCTCATAGACACACAGACACACAGACACACAGACACACACACACACACACCCTGTGGTGCCCAGCACAGTGCCTGCCCCAAATGTACCAACGATTGGTTGTTGACCTGAACTAAAGTTTTAAAATTTCACTAAGTATCTCACATGCACAAAGGACTGTGAAGAGAAAAATGCTAGTAAAATGAATATATGACAGAATAAGTCAATAATTGCATAAACCTAAGTCTGGAAGGAAGTAAGGACCACCTGTCTACTGCCTCATTCCCTAGTGGGGGAAGATGTAACCAAGAGTGCTTCTATGACTTGTCTAAGACCTTACAATTGGCATTGGCATATCTGGGGCTATAACCAGATCACCCCAACTCCTCAATGCCCCTTCTACCCCCTACACTAAAGATATTTCTAACAAAGGCAAACTTCTTCTGGCCTAGAAATTCCACACCTACATTCTCAACCAGCTGCCTCAGCTCTATGACCAACCAAGATCTGCCAAGCTATTATGCATATTCTTTAAAGAAATCCAAGTAAGAACTTTTCCCTTTTTTAAGCTAGTAAAGATTACTCTTATAGATGGATGAAACAAAATAATAAGTCAAAAAAGTTAAGGCCTTTTTCACGAAACTGCCTTTCATTTGTAGACATATCAGATTATACCAAAGATTGCTTTATACGTTTTTTTTAAAAGGTGGTAGCTTCGGTTCAATAGTGTTAGTGAGACAATCCCTTAAGCTGTGTCAAAATGCCAGTTATCCTAGATGCCACCCAGATTTGAATAATTTAGAGAGAGACAAAACACATTTAGAAAGAAGGAATCATCTTTTGACGACGGCTGCTTTTGACGAGGCTGCTTCCCCCACATGCTCCCTCCCCCCCCAACATCTTTCTCTCTCTATCAATGGTGACAAGTGTCAATCAAACCTTCTGTGGCTGAAGGAGGGGGAGGAATGGGCACTGAAGCCAAGGGGAGGGAAGGGGGACGAAACATGAAACATTCTCAAACAATTGCTCAAGGAAGATTCCCTATCAGTGTGTGGTCTGGGGGAAAGAAGTGTTTTCCTTTTTTCACTTCTAATCTCTAACTGACTATTTACCTCTTTTTATAAACTTGAATCTCTCTGTTGCTCCAAAGGCTCCAAAACAAATCACTGGTCAGCCAGGATTAAGCTGCTTTGTTGCCAACGATTAGCAAGTTTGCTGTAGTTTTAACATCTTCAGCAGCAGCTGAATGTCAAATGATTCAGGAAATACTGGCCTTGTTTTGACCAAAGCCATATGAATATTTGAAATAAATTGGGAGAAAATACCACGTAAGAGGATTCTAGAACATTCCAGAGAGATAGAATTTAACATGAACAGACTGAGAACTCTAACAACATTTTGTATTTCTGTTGTTTTTTATGTAGCCATTATTTTGAAAAATATTATAGCACAGCCAGCCCCATCTCAAAGAAAAATCTGTAAAACATCTTCTTTAAGACCAGACTCTAGGAAATGATTGCTCCAAATACATGAAATACTTTGTGGTTCAATATCCACGTAGCATTCATTTATTGAAAACCTACTATGTGCTAAGTGCCGTGCTAGAATAGAAATGAATAAAATCCAGTCCCAGTTTTCAAAAGTCATCTATTGTACTAACTTTTATACTCATTTCAGCAGTTAGTCATTAAAAAAAGCCCCCAACAATATAATTACCTGGGATTCTGCCTCTGTTATTTGTGCAACCTTAAAAGTCAAGGACTTTTCCTTCATCCTGTACCACCTCTTACTGCACTTCACATTGATCTTTCAAATGGTAGCTGCTCACACTCTCAACAATAGTCTAAACGTGGAAAGCCTAAGTGTCCATCAACTGATGAATGGATCAAGAAGATGTGGTTCATCTATACAATGGAATACTACATGGCAATGAGAAAGAATGAAATCTGGCCATGTGTAGCAACATGGATGGACCTTGAGGGTGTTATGCTGAGCGAAAGAAGTCAGGCAGAGAAGGACAGCTACCATATGTTTGCACGTATAGGAGGATTAGGAGGAACTTAACAGAGGACCGTGGAGGAAAAGAAGGGGGAAAATGGGGGCGGGGGGCAGGGAGGCAAACAATGAGAGACTCTTGAATGCTGAGAACAAACTGAGGACTGATGGGTATGGAGGGGAGGAAAAGGGGGGTGATGGGCATGGAGGAGGGCACTTGTGGGGATGAGCACTGGGTGTTATATGGAAACCAAATTGACAATAAACTATTTAAAAAATGGTAGCTGCTCATGGTGTATGGAAAGGCACAAATTGGGACTCAGAGGCTCTGACTCGCTCTGATCTCATGGTCATGGACAACCCTTTAATTGGTGGATCCTTGATTTTCTGCATTTATAATATGAGGAAAGCCCTCTTCCATCATCCCTTCCGATGCCAATGTCTGTGATTCCTTGCCCTAGGGGCAAGGAGACTAAATAGAAGGTTGGGGACTCCTATACAAGACCTGTGGTAAAGATATACACACTTGAAATTTATGATTGAAATTTGTGCTGAGTCTATGAAACAGAAAAGAAAGCAACAAGGATAGGGTTAAGCCTGGATCAGACCCAAGATTATACGTGGTTATTTTTAAGGCAATCACTAGCCATCAGTGTCCATGAGGCTTGCAGAGAGAAGCAGATAATCTCATCAGGAGTTTCTGGGTAAGAATGTTTAGGAAGTGGGACTGGAGTTGAAGGGAAAGCTGCAGCCTTGGTAGTTCTTAAAATACTAGCCATGGAAACTAAAATGTACACGATCCCCTCATAATGAGTTTAATTTTGCCTACAAGGACAATTTCTCTCATCTCTATGTAGATTTACCTTTCCTGTTTCTCTCTTAGGAATCTTGTTCCACCATTTCCCTCATTTTCTGTATCTCTAGGCTCTCTCTCACCATCAGCTTCTTCTATTCAGTTACAAACATGCTCAACTCATTCATTCATTCATTCATAAACTATAAATTCTTTTGGATTTTATTGAATAATATCTAGGAATGACATCTGTTTCATCCTTTTCCATTTTTATTGTTTTCAATTCTGTTTCTTGTTTTTTTGCTCTGTCTAGAGTCTCTAATATAGGATTGATTAAAAGTGTTTATGGTGAGTACCTTTACTTTATTTCACACTTTAAAGAGAATGTTTTCAGTAAATGTTTACTTGATATCTTTTCTCAGGCGGGGTATATTCTATTTTTAGTTGGCTAAGAATTTTTTATAGATATGTTTTAATTTTATTGACTTTTCTGTATCTGTTTACATGATGCATTACACTAATAGGTTTTCTAACTTTGATCCAAGTATCCATTTCTGGAATGAGTTCAAATTATGTAGTTCATTTCTGAATTTGCTTTGCTAATAATTTTTGAAGACTACATCTACACTTAAAAGTTGAATTATACTTAATTTCCGTATGATATAGCTTTCTTGTCTGCTGGTATCAATCTTACATTAGCTTATAAAATAAGCTGGAATGTAAAATAATTTTTTTAGAAAAATTCAAAGTTAGAAATAACTATTTGTTGAATGTTTTCTAAAGCCCATAAAAGTCATCTGGGCTTGGTGTGTTCTTTGTGGGAAGGTTTTAAACTACAGACTCAATATCTCTCATGGTTATTAGACCACTCAGACTCTATTAATTTTTTAGCCTGATTCAGTTATTTGCAATAATTTTCTAGGAAGTTGTTTTCAAAATTTTTGGTAGAAAGATATTTATAGTTTACTCTTATTATCTTTTTACATTTCTGTTGCATTTATCATCGTGTCCCTTTTTTCATTCCAAATATTATTGAAGTTGTCCTTCTCTGATTTCCCCCACTGATCCTGCTAGAGACAAGAAAATTGGTCTTTAAAAGAATTAACTTTCAGCTTCATTGATTTCCTCAGTTCTATGTTTATTTGCTTTCTCGTTTATGTTTGTTCTAATGTTAAATACATTTTCTTATTTTTTTGGATTTATTATGCTGTTCTTTTTATAACGAAAATTAGAGATTTAGTTTATTAACTTTGAGCTTTTCCTTTTCTAGATATAAACATTCAAAAGTATAAAGGTCCCTGCTCTAGCTGCATCCTATAAGTTTTATAAGTACTTTATGATTCACATGGTACTTATAGTACAATTTCCAGCAGAATTCTCCTGTAATTCATAAGTTATTTAGAAGTATACTTTACATTTCCAGGTATATGGGGTTTTTAACAATTATCCCTTTTTGATATTAATCTTTAACTGTGGTCTCATATACACTATTTTTTAAACTTATTGGTGCATTTTTTAATGATATATAATGTGGTCCATGTTTATAACTGTTTTTCCTGTGCTTAGGTAGTATTCAGTATTTGCCTGTTAAAATAATCTTTAATTTTATTCTTCAAGTCTTGTATGTCTTAGAAACTTTGTCTGATTTCTGTTCTAGGATTTGTCACAGTAATGTCTCATGCATAGTGGCTGCTGAGGAGGTAGGAGGACTAAGGAAAGACTTCTTGGTGTTGTGACGGTGTTATGTCTTCTGAAAAAACATCTGCATCGATAAGAGCAGCACTCGATGCACCCTTGCCTGCCCACTCCCACTTTGCTGGTGCACAGCCCATTCCACTACCTGACTGGTGTTCCGGAAGATCACAAATCTCTCTACAACTTTGCATTTAATTTATTTCTTACACTTTCCCCCCAAATCCTTCATACATTTAATATTGCTGATGCATTGGACCACTTACCTTGGTTTATTTCCCTGCCATGACTTACCTTTTCTCCTGTTCTTCCCTCCTCCTAGAATGAACTTTCTCAACCCACATACACATCTCAAAACCCTCTGTGTTCATTATGAACCATCTCAGCACTTACTTTGTTTCTCAGCTACAAACTATCCCTATTTTGCATTGCATAATATTTTTTTGTGAACATATTTTATTTCTCCTACTGGATTATTAAGGACTGTGAAGTCTGGAACTTAATCTTGGTCATTTTATAGCCTCACATTACCTAGGAAGGACCCAATATATTAGTGCTAAAAGAATAAACACATATCCATGTTCAAATGCAGAAACATTCATGGTTGTAACTTTACTAATTAAAAACCACTTTGAAAGAGTGTCTCTGCCTGAACATTATAAATGTTTCTAAATTAGAGCAAACTAAATATAAGATATGAATAAACTTCCATAAATACTACTGACATTTTTACATTAATTGTTATGTAATTCAAGGCCCAGATATTCCAGATTTGTTGTACTAAAACAACTTGAATCAATTTGGCTTATTCACACCCATGGCAGGTTTTGTGACAAGTCAAATCACATCTTTTCTTCAGCTGGATTTGTCCCCATTTTCTCCATTATGGTAACTTGAACTGGCTAAAGATGGAAGCATTAAGAGAGGGTTGTGAATCAAAAAAGGTAAGTTTCTACTAATCATTTTAGAAGTTTCATTTAAATGTGAACTTCTCATGAAAATATTAATAATGATGACTTTATGTTAGACAAAATTATGTTTATGATGTCTTTTAAAAGAATTTTTTCCTCAGAAGTCTAGATGGACAGGTGTGCCTTGTAATGGTATAAGGCAGTGGAGACCTGGGTACAGGGCAAGCCCCACTGCCAGGGCCTGAATTCTAACTCCACCACTTAACTAGCAGGGATCTTGAGCAAGTTATATAACTTCCTTGTACTTCAACTTCCTTGTCCATATGTGGCTTAATTATAGTACTTGTCTAATAGTGTTGACTTGAGCAGTAAGAGAATTTATACATGCAAAGCTTCTAGAACAATGTCTTTCTCATATATGTTGGTTTCCTATCATGTTAACGTTGTGATTGGAGATCTGACTACAACTGCCTCTTCATCTAAATGATGAATCCATATGTTTCTAAAATAAAACAGTGAAGACATTTGAGCTTAAAATATATACATGCAACAACTTTGGAGTATCTTGTTTAAGATTCGTGCCAATTCTGATGGTGTCTGATGTTGGCATCAAATCTGTTTTTGATCGTCCAAATAACTGAGTAAGAAAAAATTCTCAGCCAAACGCAAGAGAATTTCTCTGGGAGTACACACCTCCCAGTTACCATTGTTGAAATTCTCTGAGATTATATTTTGGGAATTCCTGTATTCTCCAAATATTTTATTGTTCTTTTTTATTTTATGATCAAATTCACTTGATTTAAACATTTTATTTTATTTTATTTTTCATTTTTTTTTTGAGAGAGAGAGAGAGAAGGCACAAGTGAGCAAAGGGCAGAGGAGAGAGAGAGAGAAAGAAGCGGGGCTTGTGCTCACCTGATGCTCACCCCAGGAGGGCCACAAGCTCACCCTAAGCAGGGCTTGAGTTCACCTGAAGCAGGGCTTGAACTCATCCGATGTGGGACTTGAGCTCACAAACAGTGAGATCATGACCTGAGGCACCCAGGTGTCCCAACATTTTATTTTATTTTTTTATTTTTTAAAGAAATATAGTGCAAACAGAGGAAAGGGGCAGAGGGGGAGAGAGAGAGAGAGAGAGAGAGAGAGAGAGAGAGAGAGAGAGAGAAAGGGAGAATCTTAAGAAATCTCCACACGTGGCACAGAGCCCGACAGGGACTCAATTCTACGGGATCATGACCTGAATCAAAATCAAGAGCCAGGCACTCAACCAACTGAGCCACTCAGGCACCCCTGATTTAAACATTTTAATTAACCACACTTTTCAAGATCTTAGTCATCCATTGTGAATTGGGTATGTATTCCAACTCCACATCTGCTTTTGACCTTTAATGTCAAATGGTATGTTAGTACTGAGATTCTAAGTGTACATTGAGATAATATGCTACTGGGTTAGTTTGCCAAATGAGTAAACTTTGAAGCATAACTTGAAACCTTATTCACCTAATGACTTGAAAAATTAAGCACACCTCTAAAAACACTTACATTGAACTCAGTGAGTTGTTGATTTGCCCCATGGGACTTACTGGTTTTTATCACCAGAAGGTGTCTTCTTTAATAATGGTTGAAATGTAGGTTTGCACTTGGTTGGTGTTTGTGATTATCTCAGTTCACTAAACTGCAAACCTGATTATTCTCCCAATTAAAGCAGCAGTGGTTGCCTATCTCTCAGCAAGATACATGAAGCCACAACAGGATCTTGAATGACCAAGATTTCATTTCTTTCTCAGAATATTTTATATGATTCAGTAATCAGTAAAATTGGTTCTTCTACAATGGGCCTCCTATGTCATTAGTGAGAATTAGCAAAGTTCTATGGCTCTCAAAAGTAATAAAGTGGCCTATTGCTGTGAATGAACCTGTGTGTGTGTGTGTGTGTGAAGACTTATTTTAATTTTAAGGAAGGCTTTCATGCTTTTGTATTGTGAATTAAATCACCATTTCATAAGGTTTATCTTTGTCCAGGAGGGAAGAAAATCAATCTTTCATTAAATCTGTGAGACCAAAAATTGTGCTTACCCAAAGAACTATAGACCTGGCAGATCCAGCAGCTTGTCAAATACAGGGTGTCTGGGGTAGCATTACTCTTCATCTAGTACCCCCATCTTGCAGACATACATTAATATATAATTTAAGGAAGTACCATTCAATGTTTTCTTTTTAAGTTTTATAAAGGTACATTGATGTCAATATTCCTTAGTTAAGTAGCTTGTTCGGTTGGGTTTGAATATATTTGAAGTTAAATCTTCACATGTAGCCTGTGCTGGGAGCAATCACACAGGCTGTAGAGTTGTTTTAAAGGGACCCGTCAGCATCCAAGTGAGTTGCTGTTCCTTGGTGGGCTTGAACTTTCAATATCAAGTCATCTACAATGCTGTGTGTGTGTGAGTGTGTGAGTGTGTGTGTGTGTGTGTACACATCCTATGGTTGTGAGTAGAGATGAAGAGGGGGTTAGCAACCTGAACTGAGAAAACAAACAATGTTGGCATGGTAACAAGAGACTAGACCCTGGGGTTATGCAAATCCCAGCTCTGTCACTTAACTGTCATGCTACCTTGGGCAAGTTCACTGGCTGAACCTTGGTTTCTTGTGTGTAAAGTGGATATCATACTTAATCATGTGGTAGTTGGGAAGATTCTTGATAATGTCTGTGTAGGTGTATCAGTTAGTGTTTGCTGCATAACAAACCAACCCAAACTCTGAAGCATAAAACAAAAATTATTTAGTTTGTTGTGATTCTGAAACACGGTGATTTAGAATGGGCCCAGTGGGGCCCTTGTGGTCTTGGCTGACCTCCCACATCAATCTGTGAACAGCTCTGTTTCTGCCATTTCTGGGGGTGCCTCCTTGTGCTTTCTCATTCTGCATTAGTGCACACTTCTTCCTTTGGTGGAGGTCAAACTCCAAGAGAGCAGAAGTGCCTAAAGCCTTTTGAGAACTGAGCTTTATTTGGCCAGTGTCACTTCTGCCATGGTCTGTTGGCCAAAGCAAGTCACAAGGAAGGCCTAAATTCAAGGAAAGGGGAAATAAATTCTATTAAAGAAACTATCTGTAAAGTGACACTGCGAAGGGCATTGATACAGGGGCACCATTTATTGAAGTCACCAATGTAATATATATACTACAGTATGGATAGAAAGACAAACAGAGACAAAACTGCCCCCTAGAATAGAGTAAGCCACTGATTGATTTTATAAATAAAATCCTATAGGGACACAGCCACACCTATTTGTTGACATATTATCTATGGTTTCTTTCACACTATGGTACCACAGATGAGCAGTAGCAATGCAGATGCTATAGCCTGCGAAGTCCAAGAGACTTATTCCCTGGTTCTTTACAGAAGAAGTCTACTTCCTACCTTAAGTATGGTCTATGGACCAGCAGATTTGGCATCACCTGGGAGCTTGTTAGAAGGCAGAATATTAGGTCTATTGTTTCAGAATCTGAAACAAGTTTCCTCTGGTAATGCACACTAAGGTTTGAGCAGAGCTGGACTGGATAGAAGCTAGATGGGTTGGACACATTCTGAAGAGCATAAGGATCCCAGTGATTACTCCTGAAGAGACAAGGGCCAGCCATAAAGCCCAAAAGCTATAGTTGATTTGGGAGCCAGCCTGGCTGCTGTGCTGGTTCCAGCAGCTCTGTCCATCTTTGGCAGAGATCATGCTCTCAACCTAGAGCTACAGAAGGGAAAGGAGGCCCCATGAGTTCAGAGAGTGAGAATGAGGCTATGGGTGTCCCAGGAAAATCAACTGACCAGAACTGGGCTCTGATTTCTGAGGGACCAGAGGAGGAGGGACCAGGGAATAGCCAGGAGCATGGTCTGAATCAAGGTGGCAGAAGCCAGTTCTATAGCATGGAGTCCTAAAGGGTTAAGAGAACCAGGCAATTCAGAGACCACCCTAGTATTGCAGGTGTTGAGCATGGCTGTCAGCTGAGACGTGCAGAGGAACTTAGACTGGGCCACTGGGCTTGCACTTTGGGGTGGGGCTCCTAGTTTTTTAATTTCTCAAGAATATATGAGTGAAATTAAGTACACATGAGGGTTTCTATGGAGCCATACTGGGGAATCCATAAAACTGGAACATAACAGAACCTTCCTTGTGGATTTCTTGTGAACATTGAATTAATCCATATGAACCCTTAAAACATTGTCAAGAACATACAAAGCTCTCAAGAAATGTTATGTAAATTATAATCATTTTCTTCCTCCTCATTATCATCATCACCATTGGAACAAGAACCTAAAAGTCATCTGGGTTTTAGACAGCTCCTGGGATCAGCTTTAGTCCTTGATTCTCTCTTGCCTTCATCCCATCTCTCACCTATCTCCTCTCAGCACACCACTCTTAGGGTGTCTTTCTCTTTCTACACATTATCTTTCTCCTCCTCTGCTCCTTGTGTTTTCTGGTCAGTCAGTACTTTGAATTACAAACATCGTTGGCTTGCCATGCGAAGCTCACCTGCAGCTTCATTGCCAGCTGGAAAATTCTCTTCAAGTTTCTTATCATGAAAGAGTCTGGTTTGTCCAGCTTATTCTGCATTGTCCATAGATGGTGAGATAGCCAGCCTGTGACTGATTCCCTGGGGTCAGATGTCCATCCCTGGTCCAATCAGCTATGTCTGGATAAGGGTGAATGGCTTTCCTTGGAAAAGGGTGTGGGTGGGAGAGATACTGAAGTTTGGTCTTCCCTACGGTGGTCTGGAGGATGGGAAAGGAGGCTCTCAGGATGTCAATGACAGAATCTGTTGCTTTTATTGTCAGGGTGAAGGTAAAAGCTAGAGATCAAGTGTGCCCGAGTTTCCAGCTGGAGGCTGGTTAAGATTCCAGTTTGGAAGAACTATGAAAAAGAATCAGGATACATATGAAAGGGGCCATATTACCAGTAAAACAACTCTGAAAACTAGACATTCAATCCACAGTTAGAGATCTTCCACCATATGCACAGACCCTTATTGAAAACTTCAGATTATCAAACACCATTGAGCATTTACTATGTAGCACATTACCTATAATAATAAATATTAGTATTATTATAAAAATCAACATTTACTGGATGTTACCAAGTGCCAGGTAGTAAGACAAGGCCTTAACATGCTTTTCTGATTTAGACCTCACAACAAATTGGGATCAGACAGGGAGACCCTCAAAATGCCTCATAGCCTATATGGCTCAGATATCAAGAAGTCTGGAAAGATACCAGCTGGAAACAATTGGTAAGACCACAAAGTAGGAAAGGGTTTAACATCAACTCTATTGGTATTATAATAATATATACCAATATTAATATAATAATAAAGGTATTATTATACCTTTAACGAATGAGAAAATTAAGACACAGAAAGAAAGACACATGCTGGCAAGTCATTGTGCTGAGTATTTGCAGCTAAGACATGTAATTCCAGACTCCTCACATCCTTACCTACAAAATTTGGAGCTCTGAACAGTCATACTTATTCCTGAATTAACCAGAAATGAAGTAATGGTAGCCATCAGCCACAATATTAGTTGGATTATGTATAGGCCGATAGCTGGAGTTTTTATTTAATGCAAGAACCACTGTTTTCAAGTCCTAGGATAATAAGAATGCTACTCAATTCCTACTTCAAGATCAGCCTAAACATTGCACTTCCCTTGCCGCCTTTGCTGAGTGTCCCCACTCTGCTCCATACACAGAACTGGAGACACATCTTCCTTGGTATAAGGAATACTTTGTTCATGCCTCTGTCGAAGTGTTTCCTACATTGTATGGAACTTAAGTATATGTACATTTCCCCCCCAGAAGGCTGTGAGCTCCTAGATGGCAAGGACTGTGGCTCTTCTGACCTTGTGTTCCAAGTATGACTATAACATTTAGGACATAGTCGGTGCAGAATGGATGAAAGAATGATTGAATCGCTGACCTAACAAATTGCTCACGGTAAAGGCTATGTTCTCATACCATTCAAGTACTGTAAAAAGTCAGATAATGTCACTAAAAGAAATGCAAATATCTAATAAAATTTTCTATTTCATTTATTCTTATTTTTATATTATTTATTCATTTATTTATTATTGCATTCTATTACATCTTTGGGGGGAAATGCTCAAATTTATTGACAAGGAGGATTATAAAAATCATTGGTCTCAAAATGCACCATGACATTGTTTTAAAAATATGAAAAACATAGCTGTTTGTTTAAAAACATTTTTATTAGGTGTTACTTCCTCCTTCTCCTGTTCCTGACCTTCCCTGTCCACACCCCATAACATCACGCAGCACTAAGATGCCACTTCATTTATTTAGATTCCATTTTAGCGGATTAGTCATTTACCTAATGGAGCTGGCCTCTCTCGTATGGAAAGCAAACATGTTGAAAAGTAAATACAACTGAAGAGATCAAGTAACCACGTCCGGTGGCTGCACCTGCCATTCAGACCACTTTCCCTGGGCAATTTGAAAAATATCTGGCAAATTTCTGTATTTACCTTCTGAAGGTGGAGTGGAAAGAGCACTGGAACATGAGTTGGGAAATCTGGGTCACAGCCAGAGCTTTGATCTCTTAAGACCAGCGTGACTGTTGACTGGTCACTTTCCTCTCTGGGTCTCGTCTTCCTGGTCTTTAAATGGAGGATTAGACCAAATTCCCTCTAAAAGTCTTTCCAATCTTAAAATTCTACATTCATTCAGGTAATAAATGTTCATTCAAGATTCACTCTGAGGAATGTATTTTGCAAGGCATTACTGGGATATGGAGTTGCGGACAAGATGGCTTCTGCTCTCTCAGGGCTTGAAAGTAACCACGTGGACATAGGATCAAAAACGAGCTTGAAATGTGTGTTAAAGTCATTTATTTTAAGGCTATCTAGTTTATGTTATATATTTTCATCTTTTTCTCTTTCTTCTCCTTCATTTGGCTAATGGAATTTAACTACTATTTCAAGTCTTAGAACACGAATCATAGATTCTCTAACCTCTTGCCTTCAGTAAAGCCACAAAAGAACTAATGGTTAACCTTATTCTCTTGAGCTTTCCAAAGTCAGCACCAGAACCCAGTTCTGAGACCCACCTGTTCTGACATGGGAAGATGTGAGGACACTATAGACTGCATTTGTACTTCACCTAAATTTATTTTCTTTCAGTTATGGTATGAAGCATTTCTCCAAACTTCATTCCAGTCTTAATTTTTTTAATGTTAATTTATTTTTGAGAGAGAGAGAGAGAACACAAGCTGTGGAGGGGAAGAAAGAGACAGAGGGACAGAGGATCCAAAGCAGGCTCTGCACTGACAGCAGAGAGCCTGATGTAGGGCCCAGACTCATGAACCAGGAGATCATGACCTGAGCTGAAGTTGGATGCTCAACCAAATTATTTTTTCCCACTAAAAGATCTTAAAAGGTCACTAAGCACCAAAATTCTAATTTCCAAGAAGTCATTTTATTCCACCACCCATCTGCAATAAAATAAGTATCAGATGTATGCTCACAAGATAGTGCCATCTTAACGTCTGGAATAGAAATATATGGCAATCATTTTGGGGTAGGTGATTAAACATCTTTTTTTTTTTTAAGAAATAAAAGCAATATTTTAGTAGCTACTTTGGGAAAAAAATCCATATATGGAAATCCACACTTATGTAAAAAATTTATTTGTAATGATTCATTTTCCAAAAAGATTCACAATAAAGTATACTTATTAAAGTTTATTAATATAAATTTTAATAAAATCCAATCTTAGTGGCACTTACCTATTATGAAAATTATGATCTTATTATACTTTATTATATATTATTATATTACAATACTCTTACTTTACTATTTGCCATTTGCTGTCTTTTTATCATAATTAAACACTCTGTTTTTCTGTGGGAAATCACTGAGGATCTGAATGTTATGGAAAACCCTGCAATATAATGTATTTGAAATTAAGTAGAGATGGGAAAGAAAAATTTTGAAAAAGACAAGTAGTTGGCAAATGTCCCCATGCTGTACATGCACCAATCTCTGCAAAAATGCTTACAATCACTTTTTATAATCATTAAAATAAATCCACTTAGATATTCAGGAAAGAATGCCTTGTTTTATTCAGTGTCCTACCAACTTCATTTTAAAATCTGTCTGAAAGGCATATTAATATTATAATTACACATTTAATGATTTATCATGGCCTTACAAGTAGAAAGCATTTCTTTTTTCTTAGCAAAACTTTATCATTAATAAGCTTAACAATATACTGATAATTATTCTTAGTTATAGATTTAATTCTATGAAAGTGCTTAGGTTTATCCCCTTTTCCCAGCTGTAGAGGACAAAGTAAAGTCACATATGCTTTGGTAGAAAAGTGGTTGTTATGTATGTCAGGGCCAGAAGAGAAAGAACATAAAATAATTTTTTTATATCAGCAAGAAAGGTATACTTAGGGGCAGTGGCTTTCAATATTAAGTCGTACTTTAGAACGACCTGGAAAGCTTTTAAAAATCTTATTCCAGAGGCTTCACTCATTCCAATTAAATCAGAATCTCTAGGAGGTGTGGCCCAGACACCAGTGTTTGGTCAACCTCTCAGAGAGGATCCCAAGGTGCAACCAAGTTGAGAACTGGAGCTATACGATACACAAAAGGAATAAAACATCTGTCCTTTGACTGCCTTCATATCTCATTTCCAGTAGACCACATTTCTGAGGTGACCAAATAAAAACATTCAGCCACCTTGAACTTTCGGTCTTTACAGGCCCTGTCTCATAACAGGCAAGGGCTTCAATCTCTGACCTGCTGGGATCTTGGGCTGATAGCAATCTCAGAAGGGCTCTTCCAAGGAAGAGCTGTGCCCTCTGAGGAGATGAGGGCCATCCACTCCAAGTCCCTCCACCAGCAGCAGGGCATCCCCTCGGAGGTCATCCGCTTTGTGTACCTTGCTCCATGTGTAGCTGGGCTCGTGTGTGGATGCTTGGACAAGGGTAGTGACGGTATCACTCCATGTCCTACAGGAGCCCTCCCATGTGTTCATTCTTCTCCCCTTAAGACCTATTGTGACAATTGCCTGTCAATTACAAGTCTATTTCTTCACCTAAGCGATGCACAACATTTGTAAAGAAGAAAAGAGAGGTGAAAGATACCTGAGTCAATATCAAGGTAGAATTCTGATAAAAAAAAAAAAAATGGTGCTGTTGACATATAATACTGTACTATAAATGAAATAATATACCTAAATGTCCTTTCTTGTCTTGATTCCAAGGCCACATATAGAGTTTATTTTTTACTTGGACATAATGCACTTTTGACTTTCTTTTTCCACTTCTCTCCCAACCCCCTTTAATGCCATTAATGCTTTCTCCGTTTACTTATAGAGATTTATCCAGTGTGTCAGGATACGCCACTTTCATACTACTATTCCTGCTAAATAACCGATGATAATTTCCAAATACATAAACAACTCTGTAGGTCTTTATTTGAGCCGATTTCAAAAACAAATGTTAGGGGCGCCTGGGTGGCTTAGTCGGTTAAGCGTCCGACTTTTCGCTTAGGTCATGATCTCGCGGTTTGTGGGTTCGAGCCCCGCGTCGGGCTCTGTGCTGACTGCCAGCTCAGAGCCTGGAGCCTGTTCCAGTCTGTGACTCCCTCTCTCTCTGACCCTCCCCTGCTCACGCTGTCTCTCTGTCTCTCCTAGGAAAAAAAAAAAAAAACCCACAAAAAACAAATGTTATTTCATGTCTTCAAAGAACATATTTAATGGCAAGCAGTAAACAGAAGCAAAGAAAGAAAGAAAGAAAAAAGAAAGAAAGAAAGAGGGTATTATTGTATTATCCTATTTCCACCAAGTATCAGGGACAAATGTAAAGAATAATTGTCTGAAATGAATAGAATTTAAGTAATCCCAGAGGCTTGACATAAATAGTGTATTTTTCAAAACTTGAGCCCCACTCCAACAGAATAAAAAGTATCTAATACCACAATCTTCAGATCAGAAGAATTTATTGGAAACAGGCATTAGAAAACCCACTTAGTGAAGACATTACAAGTGGATTTTTGCTATACAACCTTATACAAAATGATCAAGTTCTCTTGATCTCCCAGTGTTTTTACCTGTACAGTGATAGTAATTCTTGAAAGTTATAATTGCTTCACAGAAGAAGAGCACCTCTGTGGAGTCAGAAAGATGTGTCATTGAACTCCACTTCTGTTAAATACTAGCTGAGCAATTATAAGCAAGTTACTTTATCTTTCTGAGTTTCACACTTTTCATGTGAAAAGTGAAATAAACCCTTAATTATTTAACGGATTAATAAGATAACATGTTTAAAGTGCCTATTTAAATGCTGGGAGCCCTGTAAGCACTTCATAATTGACATTGATTATTATTTCTCCTAAAGTTGGAAGCTATTGCAAAGATTAGTAATTCTAAGAGCCAAAAATTCTTAATTTGTTCAATAAATATGTATTGTGCCTTGCTGCATAGAAGCCACCATGTAGAAATAAAAAAGAAATGTGTACCACATTACTTTGCCCTCAATAAGTTATAATTTATTTTTTTAAGTTTACTTATTTATTTTGAGAGAGAGAGAGAGAGAGAGTGTGTGTGTGTGTGTGCATACACTCACGTACACTTGAGCACATGCAAGCAGGGGAGGGGCAGAGAGAGAAGGAAGGAGAAAATCCCAAGGAGGCTCCTGGCTGTCAGCACAGAGCCCCACTCAGGACTCGATCTCACAAAGCATGAGATCATGACCTGAGCCAAAATCAAGAGTTGGATGCTTAACTGACTGAGCCACCCAGGTGCCTCATAGGTCATAACTTAAAAAAGACATATGACACTTACACAAGCAGTGTGTTGGGTACCAAGTATTTTAAGAGAGCAGGAGTTTCTAGCTAGAGCAATTTACATTCTAGAGGGAGAACTGGCCTTTGAGTTAGACCTTGAAGGAGTTGGATGGGCCAAAAGTGTATCCAGGTGGGACAAATATGAATTATCCAACAAAGCAGCCCAAAAAATGGACAGAATTTACTTAACTTGGTCATATTTTTGACAGAAGTGACCAGAAGTAATTTGATCGCTAACCAGTTATTGTGACTCATCCTAGAATTGTCAATTTGATTACAGATTCAGTCAAAGTAAATTCAAAATAAATTAATATTAAAAAAAAAAAAACCAAGACCTGTAAGCATTCTATATAACTCTAAGAAATGTCATTTGTGAACAGTGAGGCAGAAAGATGCCACATGATTGAAGATATTGGGTCTTCCCAAACTAAATGATATTGGTTTGACAGTCTCTTTTAAGAGAACAAATCAAAGTGACTTTTCCGAGGGAAGCTTCACTGGATAAACATTTGCCATACATTAATTTAGCTCTTTAGCAATTAATTCTATTTTAAGAGGGCAGGATTAGTATTTCGAAGAATACCAGAATATATTCAAATGATCTTATGCTGTATGACTCTGTACCATATGTGATCAAACTTAATTAAACTGACTTAAAAAAATAGATGTCATTGTTTGCCTACAGTGTGTATATAACCCTTGGAACCTAAACATTCCAAATATTGGAAATGAAGTCATAAAAGTAGTTCAACCGTGCAAAGATCTAATATCTTTTTAAAGACGTAGACCTGAGAGAAAGGGATTAACTGTTCATATGGTCAGAGTAAACAAGCCACTTTTGGGCCCAACAGATGGAGGCTTTGAATCTGGGAAGGAGAAAGCAGAGAAGAATGAAAATGCAGAGCTTTAAGTGGCCATTTGAACTATGTTTTAAAAACCTTCCCTGCTCAGTGTGAGGCTGCAGGCTCACCATTACAGGTATAAAAAAACATGAAAATCCTTGGGGTCTAAGATTTCTGACCCAGAAACATATGACTATAGTATTAATTCATGAGTAAGAATGCTTGGTTTTACTATGCATAGTTAATTTTATAAAAACTGAATGAAAAAATTATCAGATTTTGTTTTCTCTATTTTCAATCATTTGTTTCAGTTCCTTTATATTTATCTTGACAATACTATGCTTTGCAAGAAACAAAAAATTTTTATAATCTTTAGAAATGAACCAACTATAAAAATCAATATTTGATAAGAAATTTCAAGCCTGTGAATTCTTAACTTGGTCAAATGGAGGTTTCTTTCTCACAGAACAAACACGATTTTCTCCAAACAAACAAAATAATTTATTTTCAGTGGTATCATGTTAATATTTTCAGTTAACATTTCATCAAATTATATTGAGAAAATGTACTAGACATGTATGTATAACACATATAACACAACCTAAGACAGCTAAGTGCCTTGTAGTTTCTGTAGTTTTGCTTGAAAAATAGAGCAAAAACAAAGATTTCATTTGTTCCCTGACACCACAAGATAATTTGGGTCCTGTGAAGGAATCTGTCTAACATTCTATTCATTTTTAGTCAAAAACAATTTTATGTTATGAATCTATCATTTATGAAATCAATATTTCTTACGCAATTCCCAAAAGTGGCTGTTTGTTAGTCCATTCAGGGATAAAATGTTGAAGTGCTGTGAGGGTGAAATGAGAAAGCAGAAGTAAAGCTCGGGCCCTCTAGCTCCCATGACTACCTCTAGGCCGGTGGTCTTACCTACACACACCCCAATCTTTTCCTCTTTTCTCATGATTTTTTAAAAAGTTTCTTTGTTTAAGAGAGAGAGAGAGATGTGGGAGGGGCAGAGAGAGAGAGAGAGAGAGAATCCCAAGCAAGCTCTGCACTGTCAGTACAGAGCCCAATATGGGGCTCAAACTCATGAACCTTGACATCATGACCTGAGCTGAAACCAGGAGTCAATGCTTAACCAACTGAGCCACCCAGGTGCCCCATCCTCTTTTGTCATGACTTCTCCTCCCTTTAAGATTAGCCTAACCCAACACTTTTTCTCTGGAACTCTACTTGATTGCCCTTGGTCCAGCTAAGCTAGCTTGACCACTCTGTATTTATCTCTAGTGGTTGGACTTGGCTATACAGACTGGGAATGTAAAGTTTGCATTAAAATGATCATTTGAGCCAACTGGGTGGCTCAGTTGATTGAGCATCCAACTCTTGATTTCAGCTCAAGTCATGATCTCACAGTTGGTGAGATCGAGCCCCAAGTTGGGCTCTGTGGTGACAGCATGGTGCCTACTTGGGACTCTCTCTCCCCTTTTCTCTGCCCTTATCTGCTTGCACATGCACTCTCTGTCTCTCAAAATAAGTAAAGAAACATTTAAAAATAAAATAAAATAAAATAAAATAATCATTCAGGGGTGCCTGAGTGGCTCAGTCAGTTAAGCATCCAACTCTTGATCTCAGGTCTCGATCTGAGGTCTTGATCTCAGGGTCCTGAGTTTGAACCTCCCATTGGGCTCCATTCTGGGTGTGGAGACTACTTTTTTAAAAAAATCATTGAGCCACTGTGAGTTACTTATGAGCTAGTTATGAAAAGAAAAAAATAGCTAATAGCTCTTAAATGTTCCTTAGGTGGCAGGCTCTACTCAGTCCTATTATATGGGTTATCATTTCAACCTCCTAACTGGTATGCATTATCATTATTCCCATCCTACAAATGAGGACACTAATGCTTGAGAAAAGATAAGCAATCTGCCCAAAGTCATGTTTCAAGTCATTTGCAGTGAGGGAGCACTTCAACCCAGATTTTCCAGACTTCAGAATCTGTTCTATTAATCTCTGTGATGTACTACCTTTCTTTAGGGTTTTATTCTATGCCCAAGACCTAAAACTGCTTTGATATATAAATTTTATTTTATAAGAAGGATTTATGAAAAGAAAACAACTTCATTGTCTTTTAAATCTTTTTTAATTTAAAAAAGTTTTTACTTAAGTAGACTCCACACCCAACGTGGGGCTTGAACTCACTACCCAGACATCAAGAGTTGCAGCTCCACTGACTGAGCCAGTCAGGTGGCCCTCATTGTCTTTTTATTTATTTATTTAAAGAAATTGTTAATTTTTTTAATTTATTTTTGAGGGAGAGATAGACACATTGTGAGCAGGGGAGGGTCAGAGAGAGAGGGAGTCATAGAATCCGAAGACAGTCTCCAGGCTCTGAGCTAGCTGTCAGCACAGAGCCTGACATGGGACTTGAACCCAAGAACCGTGAAATCAGGACCTGAGCCAAAGTCTAACCCACTGAGCCAGCCAGGCGCCCCGCTGAGCCAGTCAGGTGGCCCTCATTGTCTTTTTAAAACAATGAATTGCAGAGCCTGCTTGGAATTCTCTCTCTCTGCCCCCTCCCCGTTGCACTCTTTCTCTCTCAAAATAAATAAACTTTAAAAACAACAAAAACAAGGAAGTGGTTTTCTTATCAAATGCTCAGCCATTATATAAGGAATTTTCAGTATTTGCTGCCCTTATTCATTTATGTCTATGAAAATCAACATGATGTTGTTTACCACTCTCTAGTCAAACAGCATGAACAGACATTACAGTAAGTCAACAATAAAGTCCTCAAAATAGTTTGATTTAAAGTATCTCTGGCACAGTCTTCATAGCTTAATGATAATTCAAGTCAAGGAAAGGCAATTATTTATTTAAGGATTCCATATGAACAAAGCATTTTTAACTTGAAAATTAAGTTGTCTTTTTTCCAGAATTAAAAAAAAAGATATGTATACATACATACATGTACATATATGTAAATGCACATATAATATATTATAATTTATGCGCATATATAATATATATTATAATTTATGTAAATATATAATATATATTACAGAATATATAAAAAAGATTTTCTCATTTCTTTGAGAAACATAAAGACGTAAGAGTGACCTTGAAAATACCAAAGATTAAGGAAGTTAGGAAGGACATGGATTTTCTATTGTTTTGAGGCAATCTTTTTGGAGTCAAATAGAAATGGGATGAGATTCTGGTGTGACACCTCTATCTGTGGGACCTTACACAAACCACATAACTTCTTTGTCTTTTAATTTCTCCATCTGTAAAAAGCAGCTTATTGAAATAATTAACTGTAATTATGTATGTGAAGGTGTTGGCACTTGGTCAGCTTTTTTTAAAAGTTAACTCCTTTTCTCTTTCTTTTGGCATTTTATATACATTTATTGAACCCTTGCTAGTGTTCTACTCATGGTTCGTTCCCTGGGAATACAGAAATTGAAGACAGAATTGAACCTCCAAAACAGTCCACAATTTAATAACAATGATCAGAAGACCAACAAAGAAAACACAACATCCCTGTGCTGCACAGAGATGAGGACAGCCAGGGGTGAGGAGTTGGGGTAGGAGTGGGGGATCTCAGAGAAGATGAGTCTGCAGAGGGTGGTCCAAGCTTGTGAACACCCCTAGAGATTGAGAGTGAGGTTCTATACCTAGTTTCTCCTTTAAACCTCACAACAAACCTGCAAGTTACATAGAACTGTTCCCAATTCCCAGACAATGAACTAGCAGGGTCTGGGGAGGGCTTCCCAATGTTCATAAGTGTGCATACCAGAGAATAAATAAGGATGGCAATAATAGGATACCATGATTCAAAGGCATGGCAAAAGAAGGTAATTGACTAAAACCACGTAGCTGGGCCAGAATCTCAACATAAGTGAAGCAAGGGATGGACTCTAACTCTATTCCAGGATGGAGTGAGTAGTGTTCTAAAGACACCAAAAAGCCTCATCAGAAGTCTTTGGGGTGGTGAAAAGTTAGGGAATGTCTGCAGGAGCTAAGAAAGCCTCCTCACGTTATCCCACATCTCTCTTTTCCCTCATCCAACTCAGTCCAGGAGAGAAGCAAGCACTCATAAGAGGCCGCTGAATAAACAGAGACTGCCTAGTTTCAGTACAGCTCATTTTAAATAAGAGAACAAACTCAAACACACGGGGAGGACAATACCAAGTGATGCAAATCAGTCAGCTTTATGTTATCATACTGAAAGACTAATATTACCCATTCGTTAGGAAACAAAAGCCAGGGTGAGTGAACGAACCAGTCAACCCTTAGATTTTCTTGTCTTCCAGGAAAGAGTTACATATGTCAACATTGACTCAGTAGGGCTGGTTGCTATTTAGAAAGAAAGCCATGTTACACCCACTAAGGTTTTTGTTCAATTTATGACAATATTCTCTAAAGAACATCAGCTTCTGTCTGCATAGTTAAAATTATGATCTGAGTGGAGGTAAACAAGAATTTTTTCCCACTTCTACAAAAATTAAATCTCTCTCTCTCCCTGTTTAATTTTCTAAAGGACTCTAATACCTTTTATTTCTTAAATGTCAGTTAAGACTCTGAGATAAAAATGCAAAGAGGTTTATCAGCTCCTATAACAGAGATTGGGCTTGTCTTAGGCGTGGCTCGACTGGCGGTCCCAGTGAAGTCGCCGGGCCCTGGTTTTCCTGTCTCTTAGATCTTCTCTCTTTCCCGTTGGCTCCCTTCTCTGCTTGTTTTCGCAAGATGGTGGAAGCAGCCCCAAACTTCATACCTCTCACCCTCACATCTAGCAGGGAAGGCAAGCCGTCTCCCCAAGAGTACCTACAAAAGGTTCTGAGATACATTGCAACTGGAATAGCTTTGGACTGTGCCCACCCCTGAAGAAAACAATCATTATGGCCACAGGAATGCAATATGTTGACAATCCAGGGAAGGGAGAGGTAAACAATGAATACAGGGTGTTCATGAAATATGGTTCAAAGATTCTTCAAAGGACAAAAGGAAGAGAATACAAGTAAATCAAGCTGGTCTTCAAGGGGATGTTAGGTGAGAGAGTGTCACCATCCTTTCAGAGGCTGACTTAAAGCAATCACACTACTTCAATAGCAAGCTGTATTTCTTTTAAGTTTGCTTATTTATTTTGAGGCAGAAAGAGAGAGAGGGAAAGAGAGAGAAGGAACAAGCAGGGGACGGGCAGAGAGAGAGGGAGAGAAATCTCAAACAGGCTCAGTGCTGGCAGCCAGAAGGCCAACATGGGGCTCAAACTCACGAACTGTGAGATTATGACCTCAACTGAAATCAAGAGTCCGATGTTTAACTGACTGAGCCACCCAGGTGTCCCAGCAAGCTTCATTTTAAAATGATGTTTTCCTTGTTTTTATAAATGTCACTTTTTCTATTCACTTATTTTCAGGACTTTTCTTCTTTGCCATTCCCTTGAGTGTGAGTGTACTTAAAGACCTGCCCTGGGATTCTTTTATCATTGTGTGTATGATAAAAGAACTCCACCCACCTCCATGGCTTCAAGCACTGTTTAAATCCATATCTCAAATTCAAGTCTCCTCTTCAGTGCTCCCAAAGAACGCCCCTTTCTTGAACCCTCAAGTTGCCCTCATCTAATATTTATTAAGTACCGGCAATATGCCATTCACCACTTGATATGTTAGGGTAACAAGAAAGTAAAAGTGGGATTTTGTTCCTGCCCCCAAAGAGTACTCATTCCGGCATGGAAGGTCAGCACTAGGTGAGTAGTTGCAAATGTAATTAGTGCCATGAAAAAAGAACGAGATGGACTGGTGGTCCCTGGACCCATACTGTGAACTGTTTGCTGGATGCCTCTGCTCAGCATTCTGCAATGTCTTCACAACCGTATCTTCTCCCCCAAATCATGTTCTATATTCAATGTCACATTTATTGAAATCACCAAACACATAATCTCTCAGATTGGAAACCTTTTCTCTTCTCTCACAGTTCACTGAATCTTACTGAATTTTTTTCTCCCTGTATGCTAACTCTAGCTTCAATGAACTTTAGACTCCTTGAATTTGATATACTCTTTCATATGCTATTCCTAACACCTGGAGTTCTCTACACAATTCATTCTTCTTTTCCCCCTTTCTACCTCCAAGATGCTTTGCATGAACTCCTTAACTCACTTTACCAGAACTAAGATATTAAACTATACAATATCATGGGTCATAGTTTTTTCTATTTCTTAACCATAAGAAGAGCACTTAGAATGTAGAAGATTACCATTAAATATAAAATGAATAAATGGATAAATAAATGAAAGATGTCTTCACTACCAATTCCTCCACTGGAAAATATTATTGGTAAGCCCAATAGTTGGTCTTACCCATTATTCCCATCAGGTAAGACCATTATCACTATGGTGGTTTTATATTGTATCAGCTTGGTTCAGCTGAAAATGTGCTTCCCAGAATCCCTGGTTAGAGTTGGTCAAAAAGAAATGTATGGGAGGTTGAGAAGGCAAAAGTGAGGCAGTAGCCACTATACTCTTGAAGATTATTGTAGTTAGTGGTGGTAAAATGCAGTTGCATGGGTATCAGGAAATTCCAGTCAGTTCCCACTGCCTGATTTGCAGACCAAAAGCAAGCCTAAGCCCGTCATCAGGAATCTGGCTTCAGACTCCCAGAACAGTGCCCACGGAGAGCAAGGGGCTCCCAGTCCTCTTCACCCTCTTATTCCAGGAGCTGAGAGTACCAAGCTTCCAGACTTTTCTGCAAGCTCCAAATGGTCCATTGGCATCTATGCCTCACGGTAGCTGATGGATGCCTCTTCTCTGACCCTCCAATTCCCCTCTACAGACCTTTCATCCCCAGCCCTTTCCACACTGTATAAAGTCCATGCTTATGATACATCCCTTAATCCATATAATTAATAGACTTCTGCTTTTTTTTTTTTTTTAACAGATCTAAATGATTTCTTGAATATATGCCACCAAATTCTATAAAGTACATTATCTGGTGGTAAATTGCTTTCAAATTAAAACTTCAGAAATAAGCACATAATTCTTTTATAAGCACATAATTCTTTTTAAGGAGTGTTATACAGTGACAAATCAAGGCACATAAATTTATGACAAGTAAATTCTTTTGGCTAATAATTCCTAAAAAAATGATACTAACAAAAGTGATGTAAAATTTTCACTGTGAGATTGTGATTAAACTACATTTTACAAAACTATGGCGTAAAATGGCAATAACCCCATTCAACAGCCTGGATTAGACCCCTTCAGGAGAGGCTGGTCATTTATACAGACTTTATTTTTTATTTTTATTTTTTATACAGACTTTAAAATGTACAAATAAGGTAATTCAATACTGCCCCTGAGAAATACACCTCTTAATGTGTCCAACTTTTAGGCCACAGTTTTGAAGGTCGGAAGTATGGAGTTGGCTTGAGGAATTAGTCGGTTGGCACTGATGAACACATTTACTGCCTTGCCATCTTTAAAATAGGTTTTCAGAGTATCCATGAAACTTCTGGAGTCCTTTACAAATTCTTTCTTTGGTCTTCACCTGCCCTGCAGTTCTGGTATTGATATTTCTTGAAAACATTATTCACTGTATCAATAATTTCTTTTATTGTGCTAGTTAGATCCTTGATCACCTGCAGAAACTTCACTCTGTCACTGGTCTCATGTGAGATCTTACTAAGAATCTGGGTAGGTGTTAATGCCTTTTCATCTAGCCCTAGAATTCTGACTTTGGGGGTTCAGTCCTATCTTCTTCTACATCATCAGCCGCCATTCAAAGAAAGGACTCTGTGAATTAATGTCTACATTTTTTCCTTTAAAATCTTCATAATGATGTCTTGGGTGAAACCTGCATATTCTTCCCTGTTCTAATGCAGTAGTCCTTGCGTTGAGCCTGTCTGAGGAATGTTCTTTAGTTTGCTTTCTATATCTTACTCTAAAGAAGGTGTCTCAGACAAAGAAATAGGAACTTGCCCATGTACCGCCATGATCCCAAGTAATTTTGAACAGGGCCAGCATAGTATAACATCTACTAGAACTTAAGTGCTTGGTACTGATAATGAAAATCCATTACATTTATAGTGCCTTATAGTTTTTTAAAAATGTTTTACCATGTATCAATTAATCTTCACAATTGCCACTAACACTTGTTTATCACTCCCTCCTGGGTATACAGCACTGTACCGGACCTTTATTACTCTATCTGATCTTTGCAATGTATCACAATGAAATCAAATTTTCACATGTAATTAAACAAAAATGTACATTTTTCTTAACAGTGGTCATCAAAATGCCTTTTAGGACAAAAACTATAAGAGGAGATATCTTGATCAACAACTTGGAATAGAGGTTGGAATCCTGAATGTGTGGTTGTTAGCAGAAACCCAAGGAAAACAGAGAAGGTCAAGAAAATTGGAAAAAATCAGTATAGTAGAGTGGAGTTTAAATGCAGAAAGAGTGTCCAGAAAAACCTCACTGATATGATGACCATGAGAGATAAGGACCTTAAAGGATTCTCAGAAAACCAGGGGAGGGTTCTGGAATTTTTAGATTTGAGCTCATTTTCTTTGTATCTCAAGGAACAGGGAATTCCTATTCCTGTCATATTATTTACGTACAGATAGGGAAATTAAGGATAAAAAGAGGGGCAACTTCAACTCATAGAGTTGGACACAAGTGTGTCTGCCTTGAGTTTCTACAATGGATCTGAGGTCATAGGCTTATACTCCAGCCCAGACGTACTTGACTCCATGCCGCCTCTTTCAGCTAGACCACTTGTGACCCCTGAGGACAGAGAGAACTAACCTGAGCCAAGGAAGAGTTAACAAGCCTGTTTCCTGTATCAATGTAGAGCCAAGAGCAGCAGTAGCTCTATGTGAGCTTCCACAGAAGTAGTCTAAGGGATTGACAACAACAGTGTCTGATCTTTTCCTCCCTGCTCCCAAGCTGAAGAACGGTGTTGAGCTTCCCAGATGTCAGGGGACAGGAAGCGAGGTGTCTTAGAAATATTTCCAGAATGTAAGAGATACAAACAAAGGTCCTGGAGACCCTTGGAAAGAAACAGATCATGGGCCCCCTTCTTTTTCCAGCCAAAGGAATGCCCAGAAGGGGGACACAGAGAAACCTCAGCTTCTGGGAATAAACGAAGGGCTGTGTTCCCAAGAGGAGCTGCCTCTGACTGTATTCATTGCTGAGAAATACACAGAAACACCAGGGGAGCTCTTTTTGGCTTATGGAGAGAGCTCAGCAGGTGTCTTGCATGTCCGCCACCCCCCGTTGTGTAAACCTAGATGCCTAAGGAAATAAAACCCCCATAACGAACAATAGAAGCTACTTGCGTTGGGTGCTTACTACATGCCAGGCACTGTCCTGAGAATTTTCAAGTATTATCTCATTTAATTCTCATGCTACAGCCATGAGGTGGGTGACATCATACCGATTCTACTGATGAATACATAGAGAATCAAAGGAGTAAAAAATAACTTACCTGCTATGTGTCAAAGACCTCTGGTGATACAGAGCATGGCAAGGTGTTGACTTTCCCCATCACTGAGAAGACAAGATAATCATGTCCCCAGACTGTTCTATTAGAGTGAGGCACACATGGCTAGATAAGGAATGCACAACTTGCCCCCTGGGAAATGTGATGAGGATGGATTCTGAGAAACACTGGGAAGAGGCTCAGCTCAGTTCTAGACCATGGAGTGATAAGGTGGAGCTTAGGTTTCTAATCAAAGGTTGCTGTGTAGCCAAGTTCTAACATCCAGGTTTGGATGGGGGACCTGCATCTTCGGTTAGCAGGGCATCGAGAAGGTTCCCCCTTTGGGATTCTCAGTGGGATTGAGAGCCCACACTGCCTACATGCCGACCTTAGCTTGGCCATCCCATGGCTTTGTGATCTTGAGCAGGTTGTAAGATGGGCTAACAATAGCATCACCTTGACAATACTGTGAAGATTAAAGAAACTGTATGTGTGTTGGCAAGTACTGATTCAAGCCTCACAGCCTGCTGCTGATAGCCTATCACCTGCTGCAGGCTGAGTCTGCCTCCACGCTGCACGCTCCATGTCCCCACACCACAGACCTAATACTCATCAGGCTCGTGTATGAGAAATGATGGAAACGTACCACCTTTGTGACTGTGCTCAGGGAACGCGATTACTCTCTCTGCTCCCTGGCCAACGATACCACAGTTGAAGAGTGACTTTAGAAAGGAAGAAGATGTATCCAGAATCAAGACTAGAGTGAAGAGAGTGAGGTGCCTAGAGCTCAACACTGAGGGAGGCACTCATGCACAGGACCATGCAAGTGCTGTGTCATGGTTTTATTTATTTATTTTTAAATGTTTATTTATTTTTGAGACAGAGAGAGACAGAGCTGGAGGCGGGGAGGCGCAGAGAAAGAGGGAGACACAGAATCCGAAGCAGGGTCCAGCCTCTGAGCTGTCAGCACAGAGCCCGACGCGGGGCTTGAACCCACAAACCGTGAGATCATGACCTGAGCCGAAGTCGGATGCTTAACCGACTGAGTCACCCAGGCGTCCCAATGTGTCATGGCTTTAAAGAGAAAAGCCAAAGGGCTAGGATTTCAACATTTGAATTACTGGTGGGTATACAGTTTATATAGATGTATTTATTTGTTAGGTAAATTGTATTCCTCAGAAGTTGTTAAAGTGAAAAAATTAGCTTAATTTAAATACATTGAGGAAATTTTTTAAAAGAATTAACTTAATTTTTATTTTTTTAATTTTGTTTTTAGTTTATTTATGTATTTTGAGAGAGAGAGAGTGAGCGAGCCAGGGAGGGGCAGAGAGAGGGGGAGAAAGAGAATCCCAAGCAAGATGCACACCATGAGCACAGAGCCTGAGGGGGAACTCAAACTCACAACTGTGAGATCATGACCTGAGCTGAAATCAAGAGTTGGACACTTAACTGACTGAGTCACCCAGGTGCCCTAAAGGAATTAACTTAGGAATGCATTTGTAGAACCAAGAATTCATTGGAAAATAATTGATTGTTTACCAGGAACTGAATTTTCCTTTGTTGTGTTCAGTTATACTCTCTTGTAGAAATCAGCTATGTATGGGGTGCCTGGGTGGTTCAGTCAGTTATGTGTCTGACTCTTGGTTTCAGGTAAGTCGTGATCTCACAGTTCATGAGTTCGAGCCCCGCATGGGACTCTGCGCTGATAGTGTGGCGCCTCCTTGGGATTCTCTCTCCCTCTGTCTCTTCCCTGCCTGTGCTCTCTCTCTCTTTCAAAATAGTAAACCTTTAAAAATAATAAAATAAAAGTTGCCATGTTTTATGCATATGATAGCAGAAGAAGTAAATTTATGTCAGGATTTCCTTGTATTTTCTTACATGCAAGCAATGCAGCCATAAGGGAAGTAAAGTATCAAAGAGTATCAAAAAAGTGCCATGAAGTTTTCTATTATGCTGTGAACTAGGTTCCAAAAACATCTTGAAAAGATGCAACAGTGCTGAACAGTGTGAAGTCTACAAGAAAGAGTCTTGCTAGCATTTTGGCTACTTCATAATTCTCAAAGAACCATCCCTTATCTTTTTAAAATCTGCTCTTTTGGGGGGCACCTGGCTGGCTCAGTTCACTAAGCATCCAACTCTTGATTTCGACTCGGGTCATGATCTCACAGTCATGAGATCAAGCCCCAAGTCGGGCTCTGTGCTGACAGTGCAGAGCCTGTTTGGGACCCCCCTTTCTCTTCCCCTTCTCTCTTCCCCCTCAAAATAAATAAATAAACAAATATTTTTAAAGATCTGCTTTCTTTTTCTGGTTTACTGGTCGTTTTTTTTATGTTATTTTCTTCTTCCTCCTTGAGTAAATTCTGTGGGGTTTTTGTTGTTGTTGTTCTTTTTAACTTCTTCAGTGGAGAACACTTAACTTATTAATTTTGATCTTTTTTTTAATGTTTTATTTATTTCTAGGAGAGAGAGAGACAGCATGGGCAGGGGAGGGTCAGAGAGAGAGGGAGTCACAGACTCTGAAACAGGCTCCAGGCTTTGGGCTGGCAGTCAGCACAAAGCCCGACGCAGGGCTCGAACCCACGAACCGTGAGATCATGACCTAAGCGAAAGTCGGACGCCCAACCGACTAAGCCACCCAGGTGCCCCAATTTTGATCTTTCTTTTGGGTGTACACATTTAAGACTATAGTTTTAGCTGCATCCCTTTATTTTTGCAATAGTGTATTCCTTCCCAAGTTCTAAATATTTTATATTTTCATTATATTCCTTCTTTGTTTCATAACATATTAGGGGTGTTTTTTAAATTTCCAAGCATGTAGATGTGGAAAGAAGGATAATCTTTGTGCCTAATTGTTTTGTTTTGTGGCTGAAGAATGTGGTCTGTGTAATATTAATTCTGGTATGTATTTATTAAGTTTTCCTTTGTGACCTTCTACAGGATTGTTTATATATATTCATTAGATCACCTTTGATCATTGTGTTATACACGGATTAGAACTGCCCATGTAAGTTACAGATTTATCAATTTCTTTCTGCAATTCATTCAGTTTTTGCTCTATACAGTTTTAAGGGATATTTTCTTTTTTTTAAATTTTTAACATTTTTATTTATCATTGAGAGACAGAGAGAGACAGAGCATGAGCATGGGAGGGCCAGAGAGAGAGGGACACACAGAATCTGAAGGAGGCTCCAGGTTCTGAGCTGTCAGCCCAGAGCCCAATGCAGGGCTTGAACTCACAAACCGTGAGATCATGACCTGAGCAGAAGTCAGAAGCTTAACCGACTGAGCCACCCAGGTGTCCCTTAAGGGATATTTTCTTAAGCAAATACAGATTCATGATTTATGTATTCCTGGTGAATTTTTTTCTATGTAATGATTTTTTTCTTTAATAATAATGCTTTTTGTCTTAAGGACTACTTAATTATAATTTTTTTAAATCTTTATTTATTTTTGAGAGAGAGGGAGACTGCAAGTGGGGGAGAAACATAGAAAGAGGGAGATACAGAATCTGACACATGCTCCAGGCTCTGAACTGTCAGAATAGAGCCCGCTGCAGTGTTCAAACCACAAACTGTGAGATCATGACCTGAGCCGATATCGGACACCCAACCGACTGAGCCAGCCAGGTGCCCCAAGGGCTGTTTAATTTAAATTTATATTATTATACCAGTTATATTTTGATTTTGATTTTGAAATGTATGGCACATCTTTTTCTATCCTTTTATATTAAAAATTTCTGCCTAACTCTGTCTTAGATACACCTTTTATTAAAAGAAAAAAACATATAACTGAATGTGTGGTTTTATTTGTAGTTTTTGCTTTTAAAGTCCAATCTAGAGACTCTGGAGAGATGGTAGTGACAGGTTTTCTGTCTTTTTTGGATCTCCACATGAAAGCAGACATAGCGATTAAATAGCAAAACCAAAACAAACAAACAAACAAACAAAAACAAAGATCCGTGCAAAAAATTACAACAAAATTAGCAACAACGTGTCTCCGATTATGGCAAATGGAGACAAACTGTCAACAGCCACAAGAAACACGTGGTGTCAGCATCTGTGCAGGACAAAGTAGAGGGCAGCAAGTAGGGTTGTGTCTAATGTTGAGCAGAATGCCCAAAACAAGCAATAGTTATTTACTGGAAAGCACAGTGGGCCAATTTGGACCACCAGACGACACTGAGAATGAATTTCTCTCTCTCTAATACCAAGTGGCTGAAAGGGTTGGAGCAGTTTAACCTTTATGAACTCTCAATCCTGAAATGGGCTTCCTTTCAATAAAGAAATCATGCTGTGGAGAAACTACTAGAAGTAGAATAAAATTGAGCAATTTAAGGAAAATTCAGATTAAAAAAAGAGAAGATTCAGTCCCAGGTGGAGTAAACAAGACAGTCAGGAAATCTTAGGAAGCAAGCAGCCATATTTTTAAACACTACATAAAAATAACAGAAGAGGGAGCTTTGTGACATTAGAAAAGCTTTCCTGAATGCCTCATTCTGAAAGGTCAGGATAACCAATTTTATATAAAAATGAGCAACAGAGAAGTATCAAGGCAAATCGCATGTAAAGTTATAATAAGAAATGAGGCAATGTGGAACATAACAGTTCTAGAGATGATGAAAGCATGCCTGAAAAGTATGCTCACAAACAGATCAACATGCAACTTGCCATTTCAAAACTAATTAAAAGACATCAAGAAAATTATACCGGATATTAAAACATTACATAAATAAGAATTTTTGAAGCTGAGACCTGAAATGATAGAACTTAGGAAAGAACTAAAAGTAAGAGAAAATATGCTTTAAGAAATTAAGACTAAAATAGAAGGATATAGTGTGGAGAAAACACACAGCAAATGAATTAAAGGAAATAGAAAATGAAAACTATTTTTCTAATCAGAGGAAGTAAAGATACTAAACACTTTCAAGAGAAAGTGACAAATACAAAAATGGACAAAGAAGATCTAACATACAGATACTAGGAGTCTCTGAAAAATAAAACCAGAGCAAAAGAATAGAACATGTGCAAATTTTTTAATTAAAAAAACCCTGAAATTTAAAAAAAATGTCACTACCTTACACTATCAACTTAAAATGACCAATATCAAGAAAAATCCTAGCAAAATCTATAATCTTTCAAGAAAAAGGGGAAAAAAATCCTTTGGGCATCTACTAAAAAAGATCAAGTGACTTACAGTGGAAATAAATTAGTTTTATACCAGACTTTTAACAGGGATATATTTTATCCCTGAAGAAAATAGATAGCATCACTAAGAATAAAAGTGTGAGCAATGGTTTTCCTATTCACTAAAACTGACTTTAAAGTACACTGGACACAAATGATTTGTTATCAACATGCAAGAATGAATGGAATAGTAATCTAAAGGGCCCTTCCTGAGGAATTTACTACAGAATAAGTTTCAAAATCTTAAATAAATGAAGGACAAAGACTAAATAAGAACTTGAGGAGGAGAGTATATTATGTAATGGATGTTTGGATAATGCAGATATCATAATGTAGATTACAATGTGATCAGAATGGCAAGAACTATGTCACATGCCAAGAACCTGGAGCAAATGTTACGTTTCATGATAAAGCATTTAATTTGAAGTCATGAACAAGTCAGAGATGCCCCATCACCTCTTCTATTCAATATCATACCAGGGGTCAAAACAGGTTTGAGGTCAGGAGGAATTGAGTAACTTTCGCAAGGTCAAGGTCAATTTGAGTGTAAGTAATGGAGTTAAGACTGCTATCTGCATCCGGTGAACAGCAGCACCTGGTCTCTTACTTACTACTCCAGTCTCTCCATAAAATACTGTCATTTCTCTGTTTGAAACTGAGCTGGTATATTTTCACCTTAAAGTCAGAGTAAAGGAAAAATCATGTAATCTAAATAGATTAAAACCAACCAGTTATCTCTACCAAAAATATTATTCTAGAACTAAGCCAACGTTATTTTTTAGTAAACATATCTAGTCTGCTGCCAAGAAACACACAGGTGACCAGCAGGCACTTTCAAAACAAAACAAAACAAAATTTAAGTGTGAGAAACTTGGAGAGTGTGCTGTGTCCTGAAACATGAGTAAACCCCTAATGCCCTATTTATGGAGTAGGTCTTGCGTTGATACATGAAGAAGCTCTTTTAATTAACTGGATAGGAATTTAATATCTTCACATATGCAAGGCAAGTCCACTTGTGCCGGCAACCAGATACACCAGGCTTTGTATATTAGTTCTGCTCTTTTGGCTTCTGAGTGAACTTTCTAAGTCATGGGCATTTCAAGTTGTCTTAAGTAAATGATTATTTGACTCAAGTGTTCCTTGGGAAAATTAGGATATGCTAACCAGTGGCAGAGAGCACAAGGTGACCCAATTAATTAAAAATATAATAAATAATAATAATAATAGTAAATCACAAGAGCCTGAATAAAAAGAGCCGGGAAACTAATTTGCTGAATATCCTGTGGTCCTTACTAAATGTGGACAAAGAGATCTTCAGAGCCTTGCCAAAATGTGAGATTTGCTATTAGAATACCGTGCAAGTGCCTGTCTGTTCTTGCACGACTTTTTCAGAAATCATTTCCAATGGTGCCCTACTCAGCTAGTTTTTATTTTCATCTTAGTGGTCCCCTGAATTCTCAGTTTAACAAAAGTGAGAACAGTTTTCCTAGAAACAGAATATTATTTCATCTGATATTTTCCTTCAAGAAATTTAAGAGTGTCACACTTAGGATAAACATAACACTTCCTACAAAATTTCTTAGCTGTACCATTTATATCTTTAGCATTTTATCACCACTTTATGTATTTCACAAGGGTCCACAAACTCTGTCTCTGTTTATGAAATTATATAACACTAAGAGTAATTGTCATAATTCTGATTTATCTGTAAATGATCTCCCCATCAAATTTCATATATGATTCTTCATGCAAAAGCGCTACAAAGCTTTTCTGTTTTTATTTCTGTCTTTTGTAAAAGTTGACGGTGATTACTACCCAGGGGAGACATACAGTAAAACAGTCTTTGAGTGGAAATAAATTTGTTTACTTTTTAAAGATTTAACTATATTTCATATACTAAATTCTTTGATTTTCATTTTTTCCCTCATTCAGCAAATTTTTATTGAGTCTGTACTGTGTGCCGGACTCAAATTAATATTCTTTCTTACAAACCAATCTTTTCACAGGATTACAAAAAACAAGATCATAGAATTTGACAGATGAAAGGTGCCTTGGGTTATATTTCAACACACTGATTTTAGAGAAGATGAGGGGATTTTGCAAGAGATTGCAAAGGAACTTTGCAAAAGTAGTATCAAGCCTAAGAGAAATTAGCTGTTTGGTGCCTGGATGGGGCTGACACCCAGACCTCTTGACTTTGGTGCCAGGACTTTCTCTGTCATGATTGACTTTTTAAAATTCCTAGTATGTTTGTGGATGAGAAGTTCATCTGAGTTCATGTATTGTACCTGGAAATGGTTACTGGTTATTTCTTGTCACAGTGCTTCTACTTCAATAGAAGAGAAATAAATCCTCATGAAGAATGTTTATAATCATAGTCTAGAAACTTAAAATTACTTGCTTCTTTTGATTCAATAATTCCACTTTTAGGAGTGTATCCTAGAGAAATAATCAGAGATACACACAAAGATTCATGTGCAAGTTTATTATTGCAGACCTTTTATCAAAATCTCCTACTGTAAGTTATGTGACATCTATCTGGTAGATTATGATACAGTTCCAAAAGATGTGGAGTCATGGAGCAAAATCCACTTCATTTTTAAAAGGTAACTTTTTTAAAGGTAAGTTTTTAAAAGGTAAATTGCCTACAGTCTAATTTCAGTTTAATAAAATGAAATTGGATGTGCGAGGTGGTACATTTTAGACAGAAAAAAGTAGAGAAAACTTGTAAGTGTGATTATAACCACACTGATGAGTTGGGTCCATTTTTGAGTAATAGAATTACCAGTGGGTTTTAGTCTTCTTTTATTTTTTCTACATATCCAATTTTATAAAACAAACACATATGCACATATAAAAGAGGAGGAAAAGGAATGTTATCTTAAGAATACCTTCTATTCGAGGTACACTGAACAGGTGGCCAAGCTGAACAGCCACCCACAAGAAAAAAATTTGAATTAAGTGAAGCCATAACACCCTCCATTTCACACTTTTGGATGGTCTCCTCACTACTGGCCTGCCGTAGTGCTCTCTTTCCTATCTGGATAGAAACAGGGGGCAGAGGGCACTCACAGAACCATAAGTGCTCCAAGAAGGTAACGCTTGGCAGCCTGGTCACGTGGTTCCTGCAGGGAGCTGTCCCCCTCCTCCAACTCCTCCTCACGCTCTCCACCCGCCCACCCTGGCCTTGAGACCATGAGGCTAGCCCCATCATGCCCTTGCATGCCCGTGTGTGGCCCCAGGTCCTCCCATGCCACCCTGCCTCGCACGTCTCTGTGCATCTCCTAATCTGACCCAATCTCACGTGCTCCTTCATGACTCCAGACACTTCCACTGCAGCCTGGGAAAGGCTGCTTGGTCAGCAGCAGCATGCCCTACATTGGCCACCTTTTCTTTGAGTATCTCCTTCACTTTTGTCCTCTAACTGAAACCTGACTGTCTCCTGGAGCCATCCCTTGTTTGAGAGGGGCTGGTTTTTTCTTTCAATTTTTTGAATGTTTATTTATTTTTGAGAGAAAGACAGGGCGCAAGCTGGGGAGGGGCAGAGAGAGAGGGGGAGACAGAATCTGAAGCACACTCCAGGGTCCAAGCTGTCAGCACAGAACCCAACATGGGTCTCAAACCCACCAACAGTGAGGTCATGACCTGAGCCGAAGTTGGACACTTAACTGACTGAACCACCCAGGTGCCCCAGAGAGGGGCTGTTTTTTCATCCTCTGCCACTGGGCTGGAGGGTGAGTTACCTGTCCTCTGTGTTTCTCACTGTGGCTTGCAAAACACTGTCACCCCCCCCCCCCCGAAAAAAACCCAGTTCTGGTGGAGTTCATGCCATCAGCATGTACCCTGTCTTGGGAATCCATTTCTTTAATGTCTGCATTGTTAGCTTCAAACCTGATGGCATGACAGGGCTCCGAAAACACGTATGTGGAATAAACCCACACTTATGGCCTCTCCTGGCTGTAGGTCGTGGAGGCAGTGCCTCTGTACAGGTTGTGCCATCACATCCAGGGTAAAATGATATCAATCATAAGTTGAAATGATTAGAAGAAGAAAGGGTTTAATGCAGAGCCCACCGCCTCACTGACTATTGTGTCCCAAAGGATTCAGAAAGGAAATGAGCCATTGTCCCATCAGGGCAACTCCAGTGAACCAAAGAGAGAGCCCTGGGGATCTCAGCCCTGGCACAGCCCAGGCACACAGCAGGCCCTCCACACATACTTGTCTGCTGACCCAACAATGGGTTTCAGTGCCATGCCACACAATTTAAACTGGTGTAGCCTATAAATTCCCGGAGTCTGACATTTCCCATTCACTAATCCACAACTTAGCAGGTCATGTGATCTTTGTGTTCGAATAGTTTACTTCAAGACTGGACTGTGTAGGATCTGTCCCAAAGAAGATTAGAAAACAGATGGACTTACGAGTTAAGACATGATTGCTTACTTATAACTCCAAAATTAAAGCATAAGGCTAAAGCACACTCTGAAAGCATATGGTGCTTTTATTTGACTGGATGACTATTTCCATCTCTGATGGTTTCTCCTGCTCACCTTTATTTATCTGACACATGAGCCCAAGAGCATTGCGACTCATTCTCTGCAGTACTTGCTATCTTCCAGCAAATACTTATCAAGTGACCTCCATGTGGCAAGTGCTATGGGAAGTGCCAGGGATGTGACAATATATAAGACTGATTGTGTCCCTAACCTGTTTACCTTCTACCAAAGTGGCAGATAAGCATCTCACAGATTTTTATTTTATTTCCTTTTTTTTAACTAATTAATTTATTTTGAGAGAGAGAGAGAGAAAGAGAGAGAGAGAGAGAGTAAGTGGTGGAGGGCCAGAGAGAGAGGAAGAGAAATAATCCCAAGCAGATTCCATACTTTCAGAACAGAGCCCAAAGTGGAGTTCAGTCTCACGAACCATGAGATGATGACCTGAGCCAAAATCAAGAGTTGGATGCTTAACTGACTGAGCCACCCAGGAGCCCCTATTCTGATTCCATTTCATCCTGTTTCTTTTTAATAGCCTTAGAATTATATCATAAAGTGATAAATACCATTTTAATAGTGGAACATTAACAAAGTAACTTTACACCCAGTATCTTATTTGATGCTCAAAAATACCCCATGGAGTAGGAAAGGAGAGGCTAGTTTTACTGTTGTTACTTTACAGATGAAAAAGGCAAGGGGTTGAACAGAATGATATTAACTAGAGTCATTCCAAGGGTACATAGAAACTGAGACACACATTGGGTGGGGGGCATGGCAAGCAGGAAAGGGAGAAGACAGGGGTTAGCATCTGCCAGAGAAAATACAGTCCATACACACTGCCTGCCATCACCCTTTGAAATTTCTTAGACTGATCTGTTAGTTGGTTGGTTGGTTTGACTTTTACAGGACGCATATTGCTACCACATGCTCTTGACCTCCATGCCTGCACATCTTGCCTTGGAAGGTCTGTTGACCAAGTCTACCTCTGATCATCCTTTTTTAAATATTTATTTTTATTTGTTTATTTTTATTTTAGAGAGACAGACAGCACAAGTGAGGGAGGGACAGAGAGAGAGGGAATAAGAGAGAATCCCAAACAGGTTTCATTCTGTCAGCACAGAGCCCAGTAGGGGGCTGGAGCCCACCACCTTGCAACCATGACCTGAGCCAAAATCAAGAGTCAGATACTCCACCAACTGAGCCCCGCCCCCCCAGGCACCCCTATCTTTGATCACCCTAAACAGATATCCTCTCACTGGCATTTTGTGGGAAGACTCCTGGCAGGGTGTAATCCATCAGTCTTAGGAGCAGGGAACAGGATGTCTGTCCAGACAAGTTTGCCAACGTCCTCTGACTTTGTGCCCCATGAATACAGGCACTGTGTCTTCCTTCTACTAACTCCCACCAGAAGCTTCTAAAAGCACCAGGCAAGTGATTACTGAAGAGGTCTCCTTAAGATCAAATCACCATAATTAAATACAAAAATATGTTTTTATTCGGAAATGATACCAAAGCTCTGAAAACTAGATATCTAAAATAGAAGGAAGAAATCTTATAAAACACAATCAGCAAGGCTGGGCATATTTATGTCTGTATCTTTCACGTTCCAGGGCAGATGGCCTGGTCCTGGGCCGTCCAGCTGACTGCTATTATTTTGGAGAATGTGCGTGTACTATGTTACCAGAGAAGTCAGGGAGGGGAAATTTCTATTAGATTATCTAGTCCGAGCAGCCCCTTTTGCAAAGTTCTTTTTCTCTATTGTTAAAGTGGCTGTGTGTATCTATTTGTGGTTTTTAAATTCTAAAGAAATGTAAAAAAATAACAAAAAGCCAAACAAAGGAATGTGGACTCAGTTAAGGTAAGCATGTGCAAATGTGGGGCCATCTCTCCCGTTCTTCTATAGATTTGGAGTGTAAAAAAACATCAGTCACTCAGAACCCAGGTTAGCCTTGAATGTTTTTTGCTTAACTTGACTATTTAAACTTTTTAAGTTGGTTCTTTTCCATTCTACATCTTAGGAAAAAAAAGTAGAATATTTTTAGATGAAAGAAATAACATATTTTGTGAACAGGTGGGGAGCTAGAAAATTCCAGTCACCAGGTGTCACACTATCAAACAGCAGGTGTAAAAAGTGGAAAAATAACCTTCTAGGGTATCTGAGGAAAATTCCAAGAAAGGCCAGACAGCAATTATCCTAACCCCTGGCAGCCATTTTGCTTTGCAACTTAACTACAAAGAAAATATAACTATTAAAAAGATATATGCTAATTAGGAGCGTCTTCTAATCCAAACCCAGGGAGAAGCATATAGAAAGCAGAGTAGAAGCACACAGTACCTGTTTTTTTGTTCTAAAGTTATTCTCAGAGGCAGTGCCCATCCTTTATTCACTTGCTTATGGAAAGCCTGCATATCTTTCCAGTCTCAGAATGTTATCACTTCCAGAAACTTTCTCTGGTTCCAGTCAAATCACCAACACTGTTCTAGGTAGTAAGGGATCAGCAGCAATCAAAATAGATACTGGCTTCATCATACTGAGCATCTAATGGAAAGAAAGACACCACACATTCAGCAACCATTCATTGAGTGCCTACTATGGGACAGGCACTGTTTCAGTGATACACATTAACGTGGTAGACATCAAAGCCACGTTAATTTAGGAGGGGAAAAGAGGAGTTGTAGGGTGTGTGTGTGTAAATTTATGCAAGTTATAAGCACATATGTAGTACCACAATTGTTCATAAATTATATTAGAATTATTTTTAAAAAAAGCAAATAACATTTCGATCGTAATTTACAGTGTACAAAGCACCTTCACATCAGGATCTTATCTGATGCTCAAAGAAGCCCCTTTGGATGGGGAGGAGAGCTAGTTTTAATGACTTCTTTTTAAAATTTTTTTAAATTTATTCTTGAGAGAGAGAGAGAGAGAGAGCACACAAACAGAGGAGGGGCACAGAGAGAGGGAGACACAGAATCCGAAGCAGGCTCCAGGCCCTGAGCTGTCAGCACAGAGCCCGACAGGGGGCTCGAACTCACCAATGTGAGATCATGACCTGAGCTGAAGTTGGACGCTTAACTAACTAAGCCCCTCAGATACCTCTTAATTACTTCTTTTTACAGATGACAAATGTAAAGAACCAGCAAGTGGCATAAATCTATAAACACATGACCTGGAATGTACTGCAAATTCAGAAAGGGGCTGCCTCTAGGGAGGAAGGAAAGATGAGGCGTGAGGCAGGAGAAAGGAGGCAAGGTGGCTTCAGATTTGTCAGCAACATTCCATTTCTTTTATTTAAATGAAATCTGAAGCAGAAGGGGCCAAAAGTGAACCTCAGTTAGTTCTTGGTGATGAGTAAACAGTTCCTCTATGGAATACTGTTTTTCTGCATTTTGAAAAGAAAAATCTCTTCAAATAACAAAGACGGAAATAAACTATGACCAAAAAGGGAATTGATAACATTCTCAGAATCCTTACACTTCCCTGCATGTCGTCACCGTATACTGCAACTGATAAAGTGTTATTGAGAAGTGAAGGTGGTAGCCTGCATTAGAATCAGCGATTAGCATCTAATAAGTGGTCTTTTCTTTTTCATTTCCTTTCCTTTGCTTTTTCTCTTCTTTTCTTCTTCCCTACATTCAGCAATTACACTATTCTGATTTATATAACCATTACAGCAAGTAGATTACAGGCCTTTGTCTGTTCATAGACTAGCACATCCTGAATGCAAGTCTCTGTCTCAGTCACCCTTGTATCCTCAAGGACTGGCACCATGCTTTGTTAACAGGGATGTAATCAATGTTTGTTGCAAAACACACACACACACACACACACACCACAAAAACCACCACTAGGGATCAAGCTCACCATATCTTTTAAGTGTGGCTTTCTTAATTACAAGCCCTCCCAAACTTGTAAGCAAGACTGAGTTGCATTATACTTGGAGAAAAACGAAGACTTAGTATTGATTTTTTCCCCTCGTCCAAAGAGAGTGCAGGTGTTTAAGCATTTATGAAATTGATTGACTCCCCTCTAGCAGCCAATTGATAATATGTTTAATCTTCAGAGTGAGGCTGTAAAAGGTTTGATTATATTAACAATACTAATAGTCATGGGTTCATAAATCTTAAGAGAAAGGGTGCATATGTCGCATACAATGCATGAAAAAGTTGTTCTTTTATCATGGATAACTCACTATTGTGTGGAGACCTAGTTGATCAGCTATTCCATTATTTGAATAAGTATCTGATGTCTTGTTTTCTTTCAAGAAGGCAGGTGCAGGATGAAGCAGGAAGCCTGCCAAGAAAGATGATAAATTACCATTTGGTGCCTGCAACCAGGCAAGCCTATGATTGCAGGCTGCCAGGAATTAAGAGGAAAGTAACCAGAAACGAGAAGGGAAATGACTTCTGACTACAACTTCAGAGGTGTTTACTTTCTGTCTTCATTATCTTTGTGGTATTTCAAGGGTCTCTGTTAGTTTTGTAACCTGCAAAATGAAGGGCTGTTTTAAAACAATCATATGCTACCTCAAAATATTATGTTACACCTGCCAAAGTCAAATAAAAAATCAGAGTTGAGAGAGAACTGGTCAGTGAAAGCAAGTAAGCGTCCTAAGTAGACGCATGACAAGGGAACACAAAGGTGAAGTGTGGCTGCTTGGAGTCCGTCTGAGAGTAAGCATCTGGGCTGGACCCTGGGGAGGCATCCAGTGCGGCTGCTCACACCAACCTCGCTGGAGAAGGGCACACTCATCTTGTGTTTCCTGTTCCAAAACTCAGGAAAAAATTAAGAACCATAAGTAGCGATCATAATTATGGTTTTTGGGATCAGTCCATTCCATTAACATCTATCTACCCACAGGTTATCTTTTCTGTCATCCTATGACAAGTTTATAAATGAGTTTTTATTTTTTTATTTTTGTGTGTGGGGGGGAGATCACAAGTGGGGGAGGGGCAAAGAGTGGGTACAGAGGGTCTGAAGCAGGCTCTAGGCTCACAAGCTGACAGCAGTGAGCCTGATGTGGGGCTCAAACTCATGAACTGTGAGATCATGAGCTGAGCTGAAGTTGGGCACTCAACTGACTGAGCCACCCAGGTGCCCCTATAAACCGGTTTTTAATATTCATGCAGTGACTATTGGAATCACCATTGGCAATGGCTGCTCTTCATTGATTAAATTCAACAAGGATTTATTGAGCACCTAAAAACTGCCTGGCACTCAGCTGGGTGCTGAAAATATGCAGATAGAAGACCCAAACTCTCCACTGAAGTCATGGTGTGGTAGGGGAGACAGAAACCCAGCTCAGTGTGCCCAGCACAGTGGTAATGGTACCAGGAGTGAGGTGGGAAAGCACAGAAGCTGTATGTTGGGAGCCAGGTGGGTTCAAGAAAGGGCTCCCAGGAGGGGTGACATTCAGATGTCCTCTGGCAAAAGGTGGGGGGGGGGGCGGTCCTCTAGGTGCTGGGGAAAAATGAGCTAGAGATGTAGACATGAAGAGCCTAACCCCTTTTAGCATCTCAGCTTTATGTCTGCAGCTCAGGATAAAAGTGTGGATGGTGAGATACGAAGTGAGAGCTTCTCAGGGTTTAATGAGAAAGAATTCTGGATTTCTGACTAAGGACTTGAGACTTTATACTGAAATTAAGGAGAAGTCCCTAAAGGATTTAAGCACAGGAGCCATGTGATCCATAAGCATTTGGCAGCAAATTTTTATGATACAATATGGTGGGCACTCTGAGAGAAACATTTTCTAAGTATTATGCAAACATAGAAAAATGGCTATTCGGTCTGAGACAGAGAGAGAGAGAGCGAAGTAGTCACACTTCAGATGGGTTTTAGAGGATCAGTAAGCGTATACCAGACACAAAGGGAATGGAAAGCATTTCCAGTAAATTGGAGCAGGGGTGTTGGGGAAAGATTGAGACAGAGAGAGAGAGAGAGAGAAAGGGAGGGAGGAATCAAGGGAAAGAAGGAAGGAAGGAAGGAAGGAAGGAAGGGGAAATTTCCACAGAACTGTGAAAAACTAAAGAAACCTCAGATTAGGTCATGATTACTGGTTTTCTGTTTTTAATAACTTTACAACATTTAGATCTTAAAAATGAAAAAAAAAATCCAAAACATGTCAGCTTGATACAGTAAGGAACATTAACCAGTACTCACTTAATTAAAATTGAACCTATTGCTCTTCTTTAATTACAGCAATAACAAAGTGAGATCATTTTGACAGTTTCCCGGAGAAGGGTAGGAAAGAATTATGAAAGAGAGAACAAAACCAAGAACCCAGAAGCGCGAATCATTTTATTTTCTCTGCTGAGGACAAAGCAGTAATTCTGGAAGTGTTTGTTTCTTTCTCAGCTCTAAATTAGCCAGAGGGCACCTTGTCGTGTGTCACAAAGGGCTGTGTAACTTTCACTAGCCGCAGTGGCCTCCCCTGCAGAGTGGGACGTGGGCGTAGGGAACACTCCTCTCCATTGGAGGGCTCAGCACCTACACTCCCTGTCTGCACTCAAAGTTGGAAATCACTTGTAAACTGAGTACAGCAATAGCTTAACCACAACAACCGAACAAGCCACTTTGAAATCGCTGTCCTTGGGAAGATACAATGTTCAGATGCAAATTTCGCATACTGCTGAGACTAAATCCACTCTTTGCATGCCCATCTGTGACGTGCCTAACAGGCAGCGCTAGAGAGTGGCTTTGAATCAGAGGAAGAGCAGGACAGTGAATTGCAGAGGAGCAGACACCCATCCGCTGTGATCCTGGCTCTGCTTTTGTGCCTCTTGTGGGACTCAGCAAGACACTCTCTTTGAGCCTTAGTTTACCCATATGTGAAATGGAGACAAAGACTCCTATTTCCCTGGATCTTTATGGGAAGATAAAAAACTACGACCAGCATTTTAGAGACTGTGGAGTAAATGGAAACTCTGGGTTGATGACAGCAAGGCTGGATTGCTAACACCATGATGAGTAAGAACCAGGGCACCAGCCATCAAAGGAATGGGTCACTTGGAGCTAGTCTTCCCCACTGGCAGGCTGCAACTGACGTTTCTTTCCAGGAGGTTCTTTTAAATAGTCTGACTTATTTCTGCCATGTGGCTAGCTTTTGGTAATTATTTCAAAAATGAACACAGCACTGATATTGGCCACACTGCTGTGACTAATTGCCACCAGAACAGCATACCTTTGGCTCCACCACCAACTCTGTGATGTTGGCCACAACCCTGAACTCTCCTGGCACATTTTCTCCTCTACGAGATGAAAGATGTGGACTCCTTAATTTCATGTTTGTACATCTGTCAAGTTTACTAGTACACAGAATGCAGTGACTAATGACCTAAGAGGTGAGAATAGAGAGGTGGTGTGAAATTGGATGACTAAAGTAAGCATGACGTTAATGCGATGGAAGAGGAACATGCTGTCCTGAGCTGTAACATTGACTGTGACTGTGTTATTTCTCCCTCTTTAGCACTGATTCAACGGTGTTGACCTTAAAGAAATGCTCAGGTAGTCTCTAGAGCTGAACATGTTTAGAACAAGTAAGGAAATGACCAGAACACTGAGTGCCTACTATGTGCCAAGCACTGTGCGAAATCCCTGCACCGTCCTTGCCCCCCCTGAGTCAACTGACTGTGGCCCATGGCAATTTCACACCTTGATAAAGGGCAAGAAGCTAATCGGTGATGGCACCTGGTGTCTGCCTCCAAGGCCTATGCACCCAATCATTAGGTTGAATTGCCTCCCATGGGAAAACTGGATTTCGTTTATTACATCTTCCATAAAGAGCACCCTTGTTTCCTTTCATTTTTTTCTTTTTTTAAATTCACTTATTTCTAAAATAAAATAAAATTTATTTATTTACATTCAAGTCAGTTAACATACAATGTAGTATTGTTTTCTGGAGTAGAACCCAGTGATTCATCACCTACATATGACCTTCAGTGCTGGCCCCAACTAATGCCCTCCTTAAATCCCATCATCATTTAGCCATCCCCCCCTGGTCCCCTCCAGCAATCCCCAGTTTGTTCTCTGTATTTAAGAGTCTCATATGGTTTGGCTCCTTCTCTATTTTTATCTTGTTTTTCCTTCCCTTCTCCTATGTTCATCTGTTGTGTTTCTTAAACTCCACATATGAGTGAAACCATATCTGTCTTTCTCTGACTGATGTATGTCACTTAGCATAATACTCTTTAGCTCCATCCATGTTTTTGCAAATGGCAAGATCTCATTCTTTATGATCGCTGAGTAATATTCCAGGGTGTGTGTGTGTGCGTGTGTGCGTACACACATATATACATCCCATCCTTTTTATCCATTCGTCAGCTGATGGACATTTGGGAAGAGCACCCTTGTTTTCTAACATACCACATGGGACATGTGCTGTGGGGACCTCAGTGGTTTCTGTTTCCTACAGAAAGCAAGCTTGTAGACAGTAGCAGAAGATCAAAACCAGATAGAACTGTAGACTTTGAATGACTGAAAGTCTCTTTCTTTAGAGGGAATTTAGACACGAGTCCATCGGAACCTTTCCTTACACCCAGGAGAAAACAGGCCCAGGTCGGGGGGACAGACACACGGCTGGTGAGAGGTCATGGCAGGACCCCTCAGGCCTCCTGATTAGCATGTGACCCACCTCTCCCTGCTTCTTGACTGTCACCCAAGCCTGCTTTCTGCTCGGTACTTGGTCAGACTCTCTGCTTCCATGAAATCACAAGTTTGTCGTATTCACACACGAAGTTGGGTTTTGTTCATTTGTCCCAGCTTATTTTTATGCTCCCTGTGTGTTCCCTGTTAGACGCCAGGCACACGAATATTTTTAACGCAGGTTGTTTTCCTTCTTACATCTTAACACCTGCTGACGTTGAACTGTCAGGATATTAGTCACTCCTGCTATGCTGGTGTGACTCAGTCTTGGTGCATCTGAGAGCTCAGATTCACATCTCCAGCCTGGACCCTCCAGTGACCCATCAGGGGAAGCCTCTGCTTCTTTTTTCACTTAGGGTCACTAAGGTTAAAAAGAAAAGGTAATAACAGAAGAATAAGAATGTGTTGCGTGTACATAATTTACTACCTAGTTGAAATGAGAAGTAAAATGCTGATGGCCATAATGATTGCCTTCAATAATTATTTTAAAAACAGATATCATTGAACATTGGTCAATCCCGCCGTGATGGAGAGTGGGAAACCCTAACCTCTGGGGACACGCCTCAGCTTTGTCATCTTAGTTCCACTAACTCTGTTGTCTTGAGTGCCCCAGTGAACTCTCCTGGCATATTTTCTCATTGATGAAATGAAAGGTTTGGATTCTTCATTTATTTAAATAAGCTTCATGCCCAGCGAAGAGCCCAATGTTGGGCTTGAACTCACAACCCTGAGGTCAAGACCTGAGCTGAGATCAAGAGTCCAACCTCAACTGACTGAGCTACCCAGGTACCCCAGTTCTGGACTCTTTAATTCCTCATTTCATGACTGGAAATCTGTCAAGTTTGTTAATATGCAGAATGCTATGTCTAAAAGTCTAAAGAGTAAGGATAAGGAGGTGGTATGGAAATAGGACAAGTAAATTAAGAAACCAGAAACTGGGGAAAAATAAAAGAGGAGAAGCAGAGAGAGAGGCAGAGGGAGGGTGCAGGAAGGGGAAGAAGAGAAGCCTCAGTTTCCTACTTGATTACTGAATGGGTGTGAGGCAGCATTGACTTGTTTGCAGATTCAGGATGACACCCTTGTGCAATGTCTCCTGATGCTGGCTCTTTTAACTTCCTAGTAAAAGTCCAAGAAGGGAAAGCAGAACTGTAAGTGGTCAGTGTGCTGTCTAGGGTCAAGGAAAATCCTCCCCAGAGCATCCCTATGCCCTCCCTTGCTTCCCCATCTTCTCTCCTTTCCAGACCCTTTCCAGGGTATTACCAAGGCCTTATCCCAGGACAGAAACCATTCTAAGTGCTTTGCTATTCATTCATCCATTTGTCAAGTGACAGAGCAGGGTTCAGAGTCAGACAGTGTAGCTGCAGTGTCTGTGTTTTCAAACATATACTTGGCTGTCTGGAATTAGACATTCCTGGGTCTTTACATATGAGATGGTTAAACTTGGGTGTATCTTTTTTTTTTTAATTTTTAATTATTTATTTATTTTTGAGAGACAGAGCATGAGCTGGGGAGGGGCAGAGACAGAAGGAGACACAGAATCTGAAGCAGCCTCCAGGCTCTGAGCTGTCAACACAGAGCCCGATGCGGGGCTTGAATTCATGGACCACGATATCATGACCTGAGCCGAAGTCGGTCGCTTAACCGACTGAGCCACCCAGGCACACTGGGTGCATCTTTAAACCAAGCCTCATCTTTAAATTGAGAACAATAAAACCTACTTAACTGAGTTGCAGTGAGTATTAAATAAGTATGATACTCAGTATACATGAAAGGTTTATTTTTTTTCTCTTTCCTTTAGAAGTCTCCAGCTAGGTCTCTCCATTTTGCAGCCCACAGAGCTGTAACTCCTCTTATGGGTAATCCCTCATTCGCTATCCTTTCTCATTGTGGCTAATCTGGGAACCTGATTTATCATACACAGGTTTATCTGTGCATAGAAATAGGTATTTGTTGGGGCATCTAGGTGGCTTAGTCAATGAAGTAACTTCAGCTCAGGTCATGATAATGTAGTTCATGAGTTGGAGCCCCATGTTGGGAGCTCTGCTGTCAGCACGGAGCCCATTTCAGATCTTCTGTTGCCCTCTCTCTCCGTACCTCTCCTACTCATGCTCTGTCTCTCAAAAATAAATAAACATTTAAAAAACAGGTATTTGTTTTTCTGAGTGTACCTGTGAGTATGCACACGCATGCTATGTAGAGCCATATTTTTATATGTATTGAATAAATGAATCTTTCTCAAGTTTTAGCATTTGCTGCTGAAAAAAAAAACCCAAACAAACAAATACAGCCTGTTCAGATTTAGTAAGCAGAAGTTTCCAGCTGTTATTCTTTCGATCTAGCCAGACACTCTATGCTCAATTTTAGTTTCCTTTAGTTTCCTAGGTCCTGACTGATTTGCCAGAAATGAAATCTTTTTCCTCCTGATAGCTTAACTACTTGGTTCTACCTACATTTCACACATTTTAGAGCTTTCTTTTGTAAAAAAAAAAAAAAAGAGAGAGAGAGAGACAAGAGACAATTTTTGGGAAAAAAATCACTCCTTTTTTCCCCACGTCTATAGTTTATTTAAAAGACTTATAGTGAATGCCTTACCTAAGTTCAGCTGAGTTTTAATCCTTTATTACCAATTCTGTATTTTTATTGGTGTATCCTATATCTCCATTTTCCTACAGCTGACTACTGGAAAAGAAGAAAGTTATTTCTGAGAATAATTCATCTAGAAGCATTGGGAATAATACTTTTATTGAAAATTAAAAATAAGAAGAAAGAAAACAAGGTAATAGAATTAGAGGAAAAGGATATAAAAGTTACCTTCTGTACCATAAAAGAATATCATGAATAACCTTACACCAATAAATTTGAAATCAATATTAAACACATTAATTTTTGGAAAAATTGTAAAAAGTCAGTACTGACACAAGAAAAACAGAAAACTTGAATGCCCCAATCTATTAAAGATAATGAAATCGTATCCATAAAATCCTTTGTCTCCCCTCAAAATAAAGTTCTAGCACAGACAGCTTTATGCCAAACTTTATTTTTTACATTGAAGTATAGTTGACACACAATATTATATTAGTTTCAGGTATATAACATACATTTTGGTCATTATATACATTACATAAGCATAGTCACTATGCTGTCACCACACAACATTATTACAATATTACTGACTATATTCCCTATGCTGTACTTTTCATCCCTATGACTTACTTATTTTATAACTGGAAGTTTGTGCCTCCCAATCTCCTCTCAAATGTTAAAAGAACTTTACTTAAAACTTTAATCTTTTTTTTTACTTAAACTTTAAAAGAATGTTGATTTCAGATGTGTTCCAGAGCACAGAAAATAGAGGCATCCAATTCATTTTATGAGGCAATGAGTTTTATACCAAAACTAGTTAAGGACATACAAGCAGATAAAACTTGTAAGCTAATTTCACTTCATAGAATAGTGCAAAAATCCCAAATAATATATCAGATAGCTAAATCCAATAGAATATTTAAAAATGTATCATGGTCAAGTAGAGTTTTTTTTTTTCAAAGAGCAAAATAGAGAGACATTTTTAAAATGTTTATTTCTTTATTTTTGGGAGGGAGGGGGGAGAGAGAGAGAGAGAGGATGAGTAGGGGAAGGGCAGAGAGAGAAGAAGAGAGAGAGAGAGAGAGAATCTCAAGTGGGCTCTGCACGGGGCTCAGACTCCTAAACTGTAAGATTATGATCTGAGCCAAAATCAACAGTCGGATGCTTAACAGACTAAGCCACCCAGGCGCCCTAAGAGAGACATTTTTAAATGCCATTTAATTCATGTTAAGGGACTAACAAAGAAAAATTACATGTTCACAACAATAGATATTGGAAAAATGCAATGGATGTCAATACCAACATAAGTTTTTTAAAAAGTTAAAAGCACAAATAGGAAAGAACTTCTGTAACCTGGTAACAAGCTACTTCCTAACCAAAGACCTAATGCAAGCATTATACGTAATGAAAAACTTTCCACTCATTTCTTTGTTTTTAAATTTTTTTTAATGTTTTATTTATTTCTAGGAGAGAGAGAGAGAGACAGCGTGAGCAGGGGAGGGTCAGAGAGAGAGGGAGTCACAGAATCTGAAACAGGCTCCAGGCTCTGAGTTGGCAGTTAGCACAGAGCCTGATGCGGGCCTTGAACCCACGAACCGCGAGATCATGACCTAAGCGAAAGTCCAACGCTTAACCGACTAGGCCACCCAGTGCCCCTCCACTAATTTCTTTAACATGAGAAAGAGACAAGCACGACTACTCTCTTCATTATCATTACTCATCTAGTGTTTGTGGAAGATCATAACATCCTTTCTAAATATTCCCTGTCCTCTCTACGGGGCTCATATCTAGAGAGCTGTTCCCTGGGATCCTTTCCTTAGCAGAATGGACTTCCCACCCCATTGCTATCAAGTGTGGCCAGGCCACAGCCAACAAGAAGCTTGAAGAGTTACTGCAGGGTTCCACCATTGCTCCTTTCCCTTTGCCATTGGAAGGCCGTTTCTGATAGGAGATGCTTCTTTTATGTGAATCCCTAAGGAAGGGAGACAGATTTGCAGTCAACGGCAATCAGCTTGCTACTGATGGCTAAATATGATCAAGAAATAAATCTTGATTCATTTGTAAACCTGGAAATTTGGGAGTGTTTCTCATCATGTCATAACCTAATTAAAAGCTGACCAATACAGTCCTGAAGAAATGTTCCAAAATGAAAGATTTTCTAAATTAGATATAAAGAGAGAAAGGATAAAGGAAAATTTTTCATAATGATTTACCACCAAAACCCAAGACATGCAAAAAACAAACAAACAAACAAACAAACAAACAAAAACAAACTGTGAGAACCAATAAAGTTCAGGGAGGTTGTTATATATAAAATCAACCAAAAGCGTCAATAAGTTAACTCCAGCCAAAACACAAAAATGATACTCATCTCTCAAAGAGGTGGCCCATACTTCCCCATTTCTTATGTTTGGGTCACCCACAGCAACTTCCTTCCAAAGAGGACAGTATGAAAAGGGAATAAAAAGAGTGACTTTACAAGAGAGAAGCCTGACAAATACACCTCAGCTGAGTGATCAAGTTTAACATTAACACTAAGTCATGTTGATACTATCTACCCTTGGTATGCTGCAATGAGAAGGGACTTGACTTCTGTGGTCTTCCTCCCCAAACCCACAACCCAGCCTAATCATGAGGAAAACATCATTCAAATCTTAACTGAGGGAAATTCTACAAAATGCCTGACCAATTGGTCAAAGTCATCAGAAATAAGGTCTAAGAAATTGTCACAGCCAAGAGAAGCCCTAAGGAGGCATCACTGCTAAATGTAATTAGTATCCTGGATAGAAGACTAAAAGAGAAAAAAATGGCACTGGGTAAAAACTAAGGGGATCTGAATAAAGAATAGACTTTAGCTAATAATAATATATTAATATCAACATAATAGTTGTATGAAACACACCAGACTAATGTAAGATGCTAGCAATAGGAAAAACTGGGTGGGTCTGTCTTCTCAACTTTTCTGGAAATCTAAAACTATTCTAGAATAAATTTGTTTGAAAAACACCAACTTCAATAACCAACAAGCAAATGTAATAGGAAATAAAATCCTACTTGCAGTAGCAACAAACTAATCTAGGACAGAGATTTTCCAATTTTTTAATTTTAGGGCCCTTTTACACACTGGATAATTTTTGAGGACCCTGATATGAAGAATTTTAAATTTAAATTATTATATTAATAATTATAATACAGTGATTATATACAACATACATAATATTATTTAATGAAAAATAGCTGTGTTTATAAAAATTAATGATAAGAATGGCATTGTTTTACATTTTTGGAAATCTCTAAAGTTTGACTAATTGTCATGTCTGCTTCTGCATTCAATCTATTATACCACATGTCATTTAGCTTCTGGAAAATGAGACTAAAAAAATAAATAACTTCTTGGGGTGCCTGGCTGGCTCAGTTAAGTGTCCAACTTATGCTTTTTGTTCAGGTCGTGATCTCATGGTCTGTGAGTTTGAGCCCGACATTGGGCTGCACACTGACAATGCAGAGCCTACGTGGGATTCTCTTCTCTTTCTCTCTTTTTCCTCTCTGCTGCTCCCCTGCTTGCATGTGCATGCACGCGCGCACACACACACACACACACACACAGGCTTTCCCTCTCAAATAAATATATAAACTTTATAAACATATCTGATCCTGATCAGGATAATTTTGAACTCTTGTTTTAAAAAAAAAAGTTTTAAGTTTATTTATTTGTGAGATAGAGACAGCATGAGGGAAGGGAAGGGACAGAGAGAGAGGGATACACAGAATCTGAAGGGGGCTCCAGGGTCTAAGCCTTTAGCACAAAGCCTGACATGGGGCTCAAACTCACAAACCATGAGATCATAACCTGAGCCGAAGTTGGACACTTAACCGACCCAGCCACCCAGGTGCCCCAATTTTTAACTCTTTTAAGGGATACAACAAAAGCCTGAATAAATTAGAAACTAAATCATTTTCATGGATACACTGACAACATTGTTTAAAGTATATTTTTTCCTCAGAATTGCTCAATGAATACAAAAAGTTACAATCAAAATTCCAGCAAGACTTTTTGGGGGGTAGGGAGTAGAGGCGGTGAAGGAATTTAATGAACTCATTCAAAAATGAAAATATTAAAATAGAGATATACAAATAACAAATTTTTAAGGAGAACAAACAAAATTTTTATAAGACCACTCAGTTTTATTAAAAGCTATTGGTTTTTATGTTAAAGTGCTTTGTTCTCATCTTATCAGAATGTAATTCTAAGAAGTTGTGAAACTAACGATAAACGATAAAACATTGGCTGAAGGGGTTGCTATGAAACAACAGTATTTAACTTATAGTGTCAATACCACCTGCCCTGGCCTCCAAAGACAGAAATTGAACAGTGGGAGCAGGAAGTCACGTCCCTCGGCTGAGGGCTTGGGGACACCCAAACTGGCTCCAATCAGTAGATGCTGGAGAGGCCCCGCATGGCTTAAGTCGGCACTCCATCAGCTGCATGACCAGATGAAGGGGAAATTCTCAGTGGAATTCTAGAAGGCTTGCACTAGATCAGCAAGTATTCACTTTCAAGGCCCTTCTTCAGCTGTTCCGTGGATCCCTCCAAAGTGACCCCACCCAATGGATAGATGGGGCAAATAAGCTTTCAGAAAAGTTGGTTCAGTTCATCTTCAGATATGGTGTCAGCAAATGAAGGGCCAGCTTTCTTCCTGATCACCAGGGCCAGCTCCCACATGTGAGACTCCCCCTGGCTCTGATGGACATCACCACTTGCCCAAGAATTGACTTGAATTCGGTGTTACCTTTCACCAGGAGTCTTAAAATGTATCAACTAATTTATGTAACATACTTAAGGTAAATATTTGTTCATTGAGAGACCAAAAATATTTCTATGCAAGATCACTTTTCAAGAGCAAACCACAACTTTTAATTACACTAGTGAAGTTCATAACTATAACTGTTGTCTTTTATCTTTGCCAGAAAAGAAAAGAAAGTTAGGCCAAACCATTTTCCTTTTTCCTTTCATTCTTGCAAATTTGAGTTTGAAAGCCATAGGATCAGGTATCGATTATTACCCCTGTGTAAACCAGACATCCACGTGGGATGTACTATTGTGTGCTATTCCAATCTCTAGCCAAATGTAGATCTCAGCTCCTCTTTAGTTTCCCAGACAGAATCCACTTCCCAAAAGTACAACTGATTGATAGATATTTTACTCAATATTTATGTAAAATAGTAAAGTCTTTGACATCATATATTCCACAAGAGAGCACAACCTCGAAAATACCTGACTTGTCTTTTCTTCTAGGACCCCTACTTGCTCTGTCAAATAAGTATTCTACATTATTTTGCTCATCACCCTGTTCAATCTTCATACCTTGCTTTTCTTCTTCTCACTTTCTAGGATCTTCCCTAGGATCTACCCCCCAGCATAGCCCTGTCTCAAACTGGGAAAATGAGTTGCATCCCATGCCTTCCAAACTTTTATACTCATTGTCTGGGTGCTGGGCAAGCAAGAAGGCCTCTGACGATCACAACCCACTTCCTAGGAAAACAAAGAGGATTCTAAATAATAGCTCAATGCAATTAAAATAGTAACATCAAGAATAATCTTACTCAATGGAGGTTCAATGAAAAGTAAATAATGGTTGGCCATTTTCACTGATTCACCCTTTCTGCTGCCAATTGCCATTCTGCCCAAGATCTTGCTATACTGAGGGCAGTACCAAGATGTTGAGGTATGTAAAGCAGTTAGGAAAACATGAAAAAAATCTTAACTTGGTCAGTACTTTCTATAAGCTTATTTTATTGATGAAAGTTTATACTTTTGAAAGGTTGCTGCACATAATGTTCATCAATTCAAATATTTTTATGCCTCTATCCTGAGCCAGAAACTTAAATCTTAAGACTTTGAATACTCATCTCTTAACAAAAATCTTACCTGCTATTTTTATTACCATCATATACAGCACTCTGTCATGTTAGAAATGTCTGATTTGTTAATTTATTGCCTTCAAAGGGATCAACTAACCCTGGTTCATGTAGATTGTAGAAAACCCTTTAAGAGCCAAAAGGTTATAAATGTGGCACCATTCACTGTTATTTAGGGTGCTTGTTTTTACCTACATTAGTCAGGGTTCTCCAGAAAAACAACGAATAGGGTGTGTGTGTACATGCACATGTGTGAGTGTATAATATCTATCTATCTATCTATCTATCTATCTATCTATCTATCTACCTACCTACCTACCTATCATCTGTCTATCATCTATGTGTCTGTTGCAGCTTCACTCTGTAGACAATCTATTAGCAGAATCCCCTCTTCCTCCAAGGAAGTCAGTCGTCTTTTCCTTATAACCCTTAACTGATTGGATGAAGCCCATTTGCATTATGGAGGGTGTTATGGTTTGAAAGCTCATGTCTCTCCAAAATTCATATGTTGAAACCTAACCTCCAAGGTGATGGTGTTGTGGGGGAGGGGGTTGCTTGGGAAGACGATTGGTCATCATAATGGGGCTCTCATGAAAGGGATTAGTGCCCTTCTCAAAGTTCAAAGAAGTTGCCGGATATAAAATCAACCAATGCATCAATAAGTTAATACCAGCAAAAACACGCAAATGACACTCATCTCTCAAAGAGGTGGACCATCACTCCCCAGCTTTGATGTTTAGGCTGTCCAGAGTGACTTCCCTCCAAAGAGGAGAGCATAAAAAGGGAATAAAAAGAGTGACTTCACAGGGGAGGAACCTGACAGTGATTTCTCTCACCTTCTTTCTGCCATGTGGAGATCCAGCAAGAAGATGGCAATCTGCAGCCCAGAGAAGGGCCCTCACTAGAACTTGACCATGGTAGCAACCTGACCATAGACTTCCAGCCTCCAGAACTGTGAGAAATAAATTTCTGTTGCTTATAAGTTACCCAGTGTACTTTGTTATAGCAGCCTGAACTAAGATAGAGCATAATCCACTTTGCTCAGTCTACCAACTTAAATGTTAATCTCATGTAAAAAAATACCTTTAGAGCAATATCTAGATGTTTGGCTCAGTATCTTGGGTACCGTGGCCTCACCAAGTTAATAAATAAAATTAATCATTATGTTACCAAACATAAAAATAGGAAATATTTTCTATGGGAAGCTTCAGAAACATTTTTGATTATTGATCGGGTCTTTTCTTATGGTAAAGAAAAATGGGGGCGCCTGGGTGACTCGGCCTGTTGAGTATTTGGCTTTGGTTCAGGTCATGATCTTGAGGTTCGTGAGTTCTAACCCCGTGTCAGGCTCTGTGCCAACAGACAGCTCAGAGCCTGGAGCCTGCTTTGGGTTCTGTGTCTTTCTCTTTCTCTGTCCCTCCCCCACTCATGCTCTGTCTCTCTCTCCCAAAAATAAATAAACATTTTAAAAAATTTAATGGTAAAGGAAAATGAAAACAGCTATTTTCCAAATATACCTCTAGAAATCTTTTTTTTCCTCCACTGCACAAAAATAGGCTTTTAAAAACATCTTTTTGTCTCCATTAATAAAAAAAAAAAAAAAAGAGGAAGCAAAAGCAGTCCAAGAAGGTAACATTACAGATGAAGCATTATGGAACGTGCAAAAATGAAGCCTGCACTGTCATCTGGAAGGAAGGCAAAGGGAGCATCGGGGCGAGTTTTGAGGATGCTGGACTGCTTGGCTCTGCTCGTCACTTGGCTCTGGCAGGGCATGTTGCATCCATCGTCAGCAGGAGTGAGCTGTCCCATGGCCTTTTGGTGCTTGTGGATTCGAAACAGCAGGCAAAGGCAGGTAAACAGGACAGCCTCCTCTTTGGCTGTTCACATTAGCAACTTGGACATTTCACAAAGGCTCTATGTGGAGAAAACACCCTGTGGAGGAGGGTCTGATTACACCACAAGACAATGATTTTCAAGTTATTCCATAGAAACACCTCTATTATCAGAGGCAAATGACACATGCGTGAATGAGTGCACAGACCCACACACAGAAACCAGGAGGAAGAGCCCAAAGGATCTTGACCCAAAGAGAAAATGTCTTTGAAGTCTTCTGTTTGGGCTTTAAAATGTCATATGAATGTTTCATTTTTCCATATCCTTTTTTATTTAAAATAAAACATCTTAAATTGATATCTGAAATTGACAAAGTTCCCTAGCATTTTATCCTGTGCCTTGGCATGTCACCATCATAATCTGTGGGCGTGGAGTGAGGTGCTGACAGAGAACACAAGAGTCAGTGGCTGGTACCAAAGGAATCAGTTCACTTGTTCATTTCCTCCACCACCATCTTAGTTCAAGTTACCACCGGGCTTTCCTGGGGCCACAGAAGCATGACCTCTAAGCTGAACAGTCTGTTTCCACTCAGTCCACCTCTCCACTCTGTACATAGAGTGTATCCCACTACTAAACACCCTTCCATGGCTTAGCACCATCAGTAGAAAATCAAAATTCTCAAAAGCAAGTCCAAAGCCCTCATGGTCTGGCCTCCATCAGTGCATCCAACCTCATCTCTGACCACAGTCTCCTTATTCTCTGTGTCCCAGACAAACTGACCTCACACATGCTAGCTTGTCTCTTCTCCACAGTCTTGGATCAGTTAATGTCCTTCCTGAAATACTCTTTCCTTTCCTCTTTTTTTGTTTCAACCTCTTGAATAAGTCAATTTTCTCTGAAGCCGACACATCGTGTATCTCCCACCCACTGGCGCTGAGCTCCTTCAGGAGAGAGGTAATGTCTGCTTTCTCTACCAGTCTGTTTCTGGTGCTTAACACCTTCCTTGACATGAGGTAGCTGCTCAATAAGTGCTTTATAAATGACAGAATGAATGAGCTATAAAATCGTTCATCTTCTTTCAGGTCCAGTAAACTAAAGCCAAGAGAGAATAAGTAACTTGCAAGAATTTTCAAATGCAACACATATTTTGTTAAAAGTCCATTCTAATCATTAGGATGGGAGAAAAAAAGTTAGCCTGAAAGCTTTGTGCCAACTTCATCTAAGGAACTATTTAAGTAACTTTGGGGATAAAGAAGAACTTTTGAGTGGCAGAGCCTTGTCAAAACCTTGTGACAGCGGCACCTGGGTGGCTCAGTTAGTTAAGAGTCCAACTCTTGATTTCAGCTTAGGTCATAATCTCAAGGTTTGTGAGTTTAAGCCCCATGTTGGGCTCTGCACTGACAGTGCAGAGCTTGCCTGGGATTCTCTGTCTCCCTCTCTCTCTGCCCCTCCTCCGCTCATGTTCTCTCCCTCTCTCTCTCTTTCTCAAAAATAAATAACATTAAAAAAAGAAAAAAAAAACTTCTGACAGAATATAAGAATTCTCCTGAATTCTGACACCTGACTGGTCCCAATCAGAGCCGTCGCCTGAGAACATTAAACGACATGGCAAGGGCTTCTTACCTTTCCGAAATTTCACAACTGCTGTAGATATAAATAATTATTTGGAGTTCTTGGTTTTTATTCCATCATGCCTATTCAGATACATAGGGAAACAGATTGTTTTGCTCACAAGAATAATCATCCCTTGCCCATGATCTTATACTGGCTTGAGACAAATATGAAGGAAAGAGTAGTGCGAACTAGAAATAAAGCATAGAGCATTCATTCACTAATCATTCCATTGGCTTTCTGGAGATCCACCTGCTGCCTAGAGATGACAAGGAGACGTGACGAACGCTCCCTAACCACAGGTGGCTCAGGGCCTTACTGGGAACATGGGCATCATGACAGAGGCTCCAACAGTCTGTGATTTGGGTCTGGTTCCTGAGCTTTCTCCATCTGTTTCCTCACCTGTAAAATTTGGGCAAGTGACAGTACCTACCTCCTAGAATTGCTGTGGGATTAAATAAGATAATAACCATAAAAGGCTTAGCAATGCCTGGCACACAATGATTTATGTCTGCTGGCATGCTTTTGCTTGTAAGGGGCAGAAAACCTGACTAGTAGTGGCTTAAGTCACGTAAACATTTGTAATTCTGTTGACAAGAAATCTGGAGGCCGACTGTCCATCACCTGTTTAACAATAACAGGGATATTATCCAGTATTTCTGGAACTCCCTTGACCTGCCTATCCAGAGCAAACATGGCTGCCGCTGCTCTGAACTGGGACTTCTCACAGCCCTCTCGTTTAACAGTGATGAGTAGATGGTTCCTGAGAAGCCCAACAGATTTCTTTTATGCTCCACTGGCCAGAGGTATGGATAAAGTGCTTAGCACAGGACCTAACACTAAGTAATCAGCACACTTCAGCCATTCATCACTGCTAGTATTATTATTACTATTACTTTGTAATCAAGCGGTAAAACATTTGTAGTTTCTGTTTATAATTAATACTCAACTTTTAGCTTCTAAGACCTTAGCTTTCTAAGGTCTGACATAAAGAAGAAAAATAAATGGATTAGCGAGTATGGGAGTGAGTTGAAATAAGGTATTCGATGGGATAGCAAATAGGAAGGATGGTGCAAATAAAACAGGATGGAGAGGGTACAGTAGGGGGAGGGGGGCAAAGCTGGAGAAAGCACAGAATCACAGAGCATCAGCTCTGAGAGTCCTTCTCATTATCCAAATGAGGAACCCAGGACCCAGAGAAATGAAATAACTTATTCAAGATAATACAGAACTTAAATTAGAAATTGGGTCTTCTAAAGCTTAGACTTAAAAAGAAAACTGTAACGAAAATGCATTCTCAAGATAACAGAGAAAAAAATCCCTAAAATAGACTTGATTTGTGGGATCAGTCGCTGTCAATCTGCCATATTTTTATCCCTCCACCCCAGCCTAGGAGGGGTTAATAAGTAGAAGTTTTCTGAGTGTTAACGACAGAGAATTCCAAAGTTTCTTGGGTTAGCTGAGTGACACAAAAGCCTGGTGGACATAACTTGCTTTCAGACTTGCTCATGTATAGCGTGTGTTTTAGTCACAAACTGAACTTTTGATTACTTACCCCAGGTAACAAAGAGGAATCTCTAATTCAGTACTCAAATAGGTGGTCTGGGTTCCAATCATGGCTTGTTTTTCCTTGAAAAAGTCCAGTTTCTTTGTCCCTCTGGAAAGAGAAACAGCCACTCAAATCGTAATCCAATGATATTTAATAGCATATATTGGCTTTGCAATTTGTCCAAGGACTGGGTACATATGCAATAGATCAGAAGTGATGTGGCAAATGCCATCTCAACATAAAGACATAAATATCTGATCATCTTTTGGATCCTAAAAGTGATGGGATAAACTTAACTCTCAGAGAGAGAAAACACAAAAGCACATCAGAGGCAATGACAACCAGGGCTAAAGCCTTAGTAATAATAATAGCTAACACATAATCAACACCTTCCGCGTGTCAGATATTATGCTAAGACTCTGATGTGCATTGTCTGTTGAGTTTAATCCTCAGGATGACCCTCTAAAGTGGGGACAGTTATTGTCAACCCCACCTGGTAGATGAGGAAACTGAGGTTCAGAAAGTATCACCTAAGTGGAAAATGATAGGCCAGGATTTAAACATATTCAATTGTGTATGATAGAAACCAGACTTCAGTAGTTTAACCAGATGAGTGTAATCTTTCTTACACAAGAAGAAATCCAAGCGTAGAGAATCCAGAGCTCCCACATCAGCTCAGTTTCCTTCTAGCTTCCAGCTGTACCATCCCTAGCTTGTGGCTCTTGTCCTCGGGGTCAGGAGCTGGATGGCCGTTCCCTCTCTGGGTATTGCATCTGTCATGAAGCAGGAAGGAGAAAAGCAAGGGACAAAGGACATACCAGCGGAATCTGTTCCTTTTTTTCAGGAAAATGGTAGCCTGTCCAGTAGAATTCTGTTTCTAACTAGTTGACCACAACAGGTTAACACAACTACTCTAGCTACAAGGAAGAATGGAGATGAGCATATTTTTAACCTAGCATATTGTTGCCCTAAATAAAACTGGGGGTCTGTTACTAAGAAGCAGAGAAGGAATATTGGGTAGACAATTAGCAGTGCCTGTCGCAGATCCAGATGGCTATTGAATACTCGAGCTCAATAAATAAATGTGTCCATAACCTCTGTGCCAGCACGAAATCAGATATTCTGCCCCCACCCCAAAAATGTTTGAGGCCAACTTGTCACTTCAGTGATAGTTTTGGCTACACTGCCTCTTCTGAAAACCCAGCCCTGGAGTGCAGAGGAAGGAGGCCTGAACGGTGTCCCACCCTATAATCGCCACTTGCCTCCCACACCCTCTGTCAGTGCAGTAAATGGCCATCAAGCCTTCTGCTCCCTGATGACCAAACACCGAAAATAATTTTCTTTGAGAAGACTTTGTTCCACCTAATTTGTGAGTAAAATTTCCTAAGGGCAGCAGTGAAAAGCCCAAGATAATGAGGAAGTCTTCAAACTCAGGGGAACGGATGAGACCTGCTCTCAGTTACCATACACCATTAATCAATTGTTACTAGGCAGAGTCACGGAGCCCAGATAGAGGTCAGCAGATCACATGCCCCACGGCCTGCCAAACGGCCAGTGTCCTGCTGCTCCAGCGAAAGCAGAAGTGACTTTGTAACTATTCCCGCTTAGCAGAATTCACAGCCTCCACTGATTTCTCATCTCCACTCTTCAGTTCACACTGCAGAGAGCCACAGAGCAAAACGAAGTAGGATGCTAAAGGTGGGGGCTAAAGGGTCAGGGCTAAAGAGTAAGGCGGGGGAGTGGGCCACACAGTTTACAAGAAAAAAAAATTGGAAATACACATTACATTTAGCACTCTATGCAATTTCATTTAATGTGTCCTTCTGAAAATTCTAAGTACTTTTACTCATGATTTTCAAGACACATTTAAATTTAATCCGGCCTTTCTTTCTTTCAACCCAAACCACAGATGCTATACTTCATCATTTTCCACAGAGTGTAGTATTTTGACTTCTCAGGCATTTTCTAAACCAGATGCCATTATGTCAGACTTGTAACAGATCTTACCCTTCATTGACTTCAGTTTGATATTGTTTATAGGGAAGGCATTTTGTTTATAAATATCCTCTGATGGTTCTGAAAGTAAATACATAAACATCTCCAACTGTTTCTGATATTAGCAAAACCCCAAATCCAAACTCCCCATTAGTTCATTCTTCCTCCAATTCTGAAATTTTCTTAATACTAAAGAAAAATACGAGAAAATAAAATTTAAAAAAACAAAGAAAAATATGAATTAGAACAAAAAATTACTTATTACAAGGAACAGGGCAATTTTTATTTTATTTTATAGATGATTCCTTCTTATCATGGTTCACCGTGTTCTTTTTCATCATAAGTAGGACTGGGTCCTTGGCAACAGGCACTTTTAATGGAAATACACAAAAAAGCATCCAGAGAAACAAACTGGACAATGTTAAGTTTCTGTTTCTATATCAGCTTAAATAATGGAGCAACTAGAGCTGTTTCATTATATATTTGGAAGCTCCCAGTTTTGGTTTATGAAGTGAGAGAAAATTTGTTTTGTAAAACTTTCCGTCGAAGCAGAAAAATCTATGTAGATCTAATTCACCATGACAAAAGGTGGAGGCAAAATGATTTAATTTAGGATCTCTGATGTCTATCTTTGTTTAGGCTAAATCTTTTGTAACATCACCCCTTTTTTAAGTTCTGGAAGTCAGAGAGCATGTCAGATGAAATACTGAGCAATCTTTCTGGACAGGGCAAAAGATAATCAAAAGTTAAATCTTGCATGCATTTTGAGCAGCAATTCCACTTTTAGGAATTTTCATCACAAAAATAACCAGAAAAGTACATACAAGGATATGTAAAATAGATTCAGCATGTTCATCACGAAAAGCATTTGCAATAGTGAAACTTGGAAGTCCGGAAAAAGTCCTAATATAATGAATTGGTTAATTAAATTATGATGGTACAATGAAATTCTATGTAGGTATTTAAAATGGTATGATAACAACTATTTGTCAATTTGGCAAAGATGTCCACTTCCACTGAGATAGGAAAAAAAATCCAGACAGTGTGTGCAAAGGGATCTAGTTTTTCCAAAAAAAAAAAGTGCAAAAAATGTAATAAGCTAAGAAAAATATATGAAAGGATATGCTCCAAAGTGTAAACAATGGTGATCATTGGGTTATTAGGTCATAGATAATTTCTACTTTTTCCACAATAGACGAAGCATGCCAAGGTCTTAGCATTATATCTGACACATGGAAGGTCTCAATACATATTAGATATTATTATTATTAGGGTTTTAGCTCTGCCAGCCATTGCCTCTGATGTGCCACTGTGTTTTGTCCCACTCCAAGTAATTTCTTTTTCCTTTCTTTCTTTTTTTTTTTTTTTAACAATAATGCGAAAACTATGTAAGAAGTGATTTCCATTTTGAGAAAACAAAAAGCTGGGGGGAGGGGAGGGGAGAGGTTCCTTCACCAATGCTTGCCATCCCATCTGGGTTAGTGACATGCATGCAAAGGGCCTAAAGAGTGAAGGGGAGGGAAAGTGAGGAGGAAGGCTTCACCACACTAAATGAAAAGCGAACAGTATGCATATCAGCATCCTAAGATGTACCACTCTGCTGGGAAAACCCAAGACAAAAGAATTATCGGACACAACAGTTCAAAGCATATTGCACCTGTCAAAACGTCTGTCATCTTCTATAGAAATGCACCATTCTGAGAGAGAAAAGGGAAACTTTAGCAAAGTCACTCAGGAACAACAGCTTACTTTGTCTCCTTCCTCTGACCAACTCCTCCATCTGAAAGCCATTTAGCGCCATGCTAAAGATTGCCGGGAAGGACCGGACAATAGGAAGGTCTCTTTCATTGTCAAGGACAGTTACACTTTGAAGATGACGCTCAAAAGAGGTTAAAATGGGTCAACAAGCAATTGTTGGGCTTATGCAAGGACATGTGAAGAGAATATTGTTAAAGTCACACGCAAAAAAAATCGTGATCTCAAAGAATTCAACTTTAACCTAGAGGAGGTGTGGGAAGGCAGGCACTAACATGCAATACTGATTTCACCCCAAAGAAAAATTAAAGTTGGGTGGGGGGAGAGATCTTGTTAATAGACAGTTTGGAGATGGCCTTTGTCATTCCAAACCTCTACCCACAGTGTGTATTAGAAACATAAGTGTAATTTGGGGCAACGTGAGAAAAATGTGATTTAAGAAAAACTGATACAAAATGTGCAAGAAGTGATAATTCCAGGCAGGCTATGTTTGTAAGACTGATATTTTGTGGATACTCTTTAGGAAATATATGTAGCATTTCGTTGGATGACAGGTAAATGGCTGGGAGTCATGGGTATATCTAAATGGCAGTTATTGCTTTTGTACAATTTCTTAGACATCCTTAAAAAGAAAGCCCAGAAACCCCTCTGAGAAGAGCTGGTCTAGAGAGAAGATCTAGGTTTATGGGCTGGTTCTGCCTTGCTTGGGTCACATGACTTTAGACGAGTGCTCTAACCTCGAATTCTGTTTCCACCTGCGCCTAAGGGGGGAACAACTATAAGCCACAGGAGTGCTGAGAAGATTAAAGCAAAGACTGCCTCCAGGAGGAATGAAAACATACGCCTCCCCAAAAACTTGCCCACAGATGTTTATAGCAGCATTACTCGTGATGACCAAAAAGTGGGAACAACCCCAATGGCCATCAATGGAAGAATGCATCAACACAGTGTGGTAGAGCCACATGGTGGAATATTGCTTGGCCATGAAAAGAAATGAGATACAACACCTGCTTACAACATGGATGAATCGTGACAAAGTATGATAAATGGGAAAAGCTGGCCGCAAAACACCACATATTGTATAATCCCATTCACACTGAATTCCCAGAATAGGGACATTTATAGGGACAGAAAGGAGATCAGTGATCACTTAGAGCAGGGGCAAGGAGGAGGGTGGAAGATAATAGCTGAAGAAAACAGAGTTTCTGTGCGAGCACATGAAAACTCAAAACTTAGATCATGGCTATATAGATCTATGAATATACTAAAAACCAGTAAAACGTACACTGTAAACAGATGACTGGCATGATATGTGAATTATATCTTAGGAAAGCTATTAAAAATAAATAAATAAAAGGAGCCAAGCAAGAATGACAGTCAGATCTTCATGGAAAAAACAAAAGAAAAGAAAGGAGGGTGGACATAAAGGAAGCAGAATAGCACTTGGTCCATAGTAAGTATGCACAAAACATTGACTCTCAGTATTATTTGTATGAATAAATATGAATCATTGTATATAGCTTTGGAAAAGAGTATTGCTATGTAGTCTGACGAATTGAGATTTCCAATGTAATCTTAAATTACTTATCTCTGAAGGTTTTTGTAAATGCAAGTGTATCCCTTAAAATCTAAAGACAATCTATGCCTAAATAGTCTATTTAAAAAGAAATTTTTAAATGAAATGCAGCTTTCCCTCTCCTTTAAAGAGTTTGCCATTTAGGTATACTAAATTATTTATGATTGTCAAATCTTCTTGTAGATTTAGAAGCTGACTAGCTACAGAATCAAACATGAAAAAATTGAGAAAGGCCATCCATTCTTAAATACACTCATAACTGGATTCATTCTTTAAGGGAAAAAAAGCCTCTATGGACCATTTTTCAAAGGCCATGCATTTTATGCCTAGATAAAAAAAAAAAAAAAAAAAAAAAAAAAAGTTGTTGTTTCTTATCAACTTTCACAATCTCAAAGAATTCAAAAGGATGAACATAGTCAAATTCACTCCTTTCTCCTATGAAAACTCAAGTCTTCTTTCTTCTTTACATGCCAACATAGATCTACAGGTATATTTCATTTTATAAATAAATGCTCTATACTTTCAGCCTTGCTCAAAGTAGATTTACTAAGAAACAAACAAAACTGAGGCTTCAGGGCTTTCCATTTTCAAAGGTCTTTCCAGAGCCATCTACCTAACGCTATCTATAATTTTATATTCTATTCCTTAAAAAGCCCCCCTCAACATGTAGAAGATTTAGGTCCCATAAAAGTGGATCTTTTCCTGATTGCTACTTCCCATTCTATTCACTACTTTGTTCCTTCTTCAAAATCAAGTTCAAATCCTGCCACAGGAAGCCTTCTATGATTGCTCCAGCTCAGACGGACTTCTCTCTTCTCTAAGTTTCCACTGTGTTTATCCAGTAGACAACTTCAAAATCCTTTTTCCAAAACCCTCCAGGTTGAGTTTGGGAATTTAAATGTTTTTGTATATAATAGTGTATAAAATCCCCTATATTATTATGTAATGGTATATACATTATGTTTTATGTAAGACTACCCATCAAGGTCCAAGGTAATCCCCCTAATCAAATACATTAATGCATCTCTGTCAAAATACATAACTATTTACTCCAAGTGAGACAAAGCTATACAATGCCTCACCCTGGTTTGGGTCATAACCAATACCAAATGAGTTATAAAAATTTTTTTCAATTTTCATGGGGCAACTTGGTGGCTCAATAAGTTAAGCATCCAGCCCCAGCTCAGATCACGATCTTGCAGTTCATAGGTTCCAGCCCTGTGACCTGCTCTCTGCTGTCAGTCCAGAGGCCACTTCAGATCCTCTGTCCCCCTCTCCCTCTGTGCTTCCCCTCCTCACATGCACTCTTTATTTTTCTCTTTCAAAAATAAATATTATTTTAAAAACTTAAAAAAAGGATTGGCAAAAATTTTAAAAAAGAAGAATTTCAGGGGCGCCTGGGTGGCTCAGTCGGTTAAGCGTCCAACTTCGGCTCAGGTCATGATCTCATGGTTTGTGGGTTCGAGCCCTGCATCGGGCTGTGTGCTGACAGCTAGCTCAGAGCCTGGAGCCTGTTTCAGATTCTGTATCTCCCTCTCTCTCTGACCCTCCCTTGCTCATGCTGTCTCTCTCTCAGAAATTAAAAAAAAAAAAAATTTAAAAAAGAAGAATTTCAATGTCACGCATCATCAGGGAAATACAAATCAAAACCACAGTGAGATACCACCTCACACCTGTCAGAATGGCTAACATTAACAACTCAGGCAACAACAGATGTTGGCGAGGATGATGTGGAGAAAGAGGCTCTCTTGCACGGCTGGTGGGAATGCACACTGGGGCAGCCACTCTGGAACACAGTATGGTGGTTCCTCAAAACATTAAAAATACAACTACCCTATGACCCAGCAATCGCACTACTAGGTATTTATCCAAGGGATACAGGTGTGCTGTTTCAAAGGGGCACATGCATCCCAATATGTATAGCAGCGCTGTCAACAATAGCCAAAGTATGGAAAGAGCCCAAATGTCCATCGACGGATGAATGGATAAAGAAGATGTGGTGTATATATACAATGGAGTATTACTCAGCAATAAAAAAGAATGAAATCTTGTCCTTTGCAACTATGTGGATGGAACTAGAGGGTATCATGCTAAGTGAAATTAGTCAGTCAGTCAGAGAAAGACAAATATCATATGACTTCACTCACATGAGGACTTTAAGATACAAAACAGATGAGCATAATGAAAAGGAAGCAAAAATAATATAAAAGCAGGGAGGGGGACAAAACATAAGAGACTCTTAAATATGGAGAACACACAGGGCTGCTGGAGGGGGGAAGGGTGGGAGGATGGGCTAAATGGGTGAGGGGCTTTAAGGAATCTACTCCTGAAATCATTGTTGTACTATATGCTAACTAACTTGGATGTAAATTTTTTAAAAAATTGAATAAAAATTTTTTAAAAAGAAGAATTTCCAATTTTCAGATTTGAGATTCTTGAATTATGACTAAAGGATTACAGACCTTAACATTATTGTGTCATTATTTCATGTCTTACTGCTTAATGGCTCTTCAGCACTATATTGTAATTTGATAGAATGAAGGAATGAAAGAACTGAATCCTATACCAGGTCAAGCTTGTCGAGGAAAAGGATTATGCCCTTTGCAGTCAATATCCCTAACATCAAGGCCAGCGCCTGACACCTGGTGAATGCTCAGTAACTGCTGATTGAGTGAAATCACACTTCTCAAATCTCTCACAATGACTGCCTAGGCTAGTAAGTACCCAGTAGACACTTTACAGTTGATCGCAATATCACTGACTTACAAAATCATGTTTGTTCCCATAGGAGTGGGAAAGCCCTGGGTGGTGAGGATGGAGGAAGCAAGAGGAGAAAGAGCCTAGACACAGTGACAAAAGTACCGATGCAAAGATTTGTACTTCACAATGACCTGGCCTGTGCAAGAGGGATGCCACATACTTTCAAGATTCTGGAGCATTCTTTGTAATATCAAATCTTCTCCTGACAACAACCTCTTTCCTGGGTCCCTGTGTGACTTAGAATCCTTAACATCGCATAGGTAGTTTACAAAGACGTTGCGCTGTTCTGTCCCTTACCTGGGTAGTTCCAGACTTTTACAGAAAATTGGGCTGAAAGATTAGATGTGATGCTCGATACTGCCACAGAACAAGCCATTCTGTGCTCTAAACTGAATTTTTCTAAATTGGAGGTTGTAAATGGAATGATTTGTTAATTTATCAACTACATACATTTTTTTAAATACAAATGTCTGTAAGCAGGGGTCTTGGAGGTAATCGTCATTGCGGCATATTGCTTGGTTTCTCTGTTTCAGTTTCCTTACCAATAAATGGGATACTATGACTTACCCCCAAGTGCTGTGATGAAGGTCAAGAATATAGCACATAAAAGTTTCTCAGAGAGGGACACCATGAAATGGTCACCAGAAATAGTACTCACTGGCATTGTGAGCAACCATTGGATGAGAAGTCCTTAAATTAGCCCTGCCTAGAGGCACCTGGGTGGCTCAGTCCGTTGGGCATCTGACTTTGGCTCGGGGCATGATCTCATGGTTAGTGAGTTCGAGTCCCACATCAGGCTCTGAGCTGACTACTCAGAGCCTGGAGCCTGCTTTAGATTCTGCGTCTCCCTCTCTCTTTACCCCTCCTCCACTCACACTCTGTCTCTCACTTTCTCTCAAAAATAAATAAACATTAAAAAAAAATCAACCATACATAACCAATGATAGTTTGTGCCAGTTATTGTTGATATTGGTCATAAAAGAATAACTTGAATTTGCATAATGCTGTTACATTTCAAAATGCTTTGAGTTGACAGAAAACTTAATTCCCAAATCACCTTTGCTGTAAACAAAACAAGTCATCCCAAATTCACAGTGAAGAAAGTCCTGCCAAATGATGGTGTGACATTGAGTTCAGATTCACATATTCACATTGAATTCTTGGTTCTCCAGACCCAGAGGGATCTCAGCACCTTAGCTTTTCCTTGGCTCCCCGCTCTGCAACACCCCATCTCTTCCACAAATCTGATGCCAGCTCTAGTAACCTTGAAAAAGTGCTGCCATCTTTAATGAACTTCAAAACCACCTTCTCTTCCCTTATTTTCTGAGCCTTCATTCACAGAGATAATGTTTCAAACAAAAAGAACTGTGTGATAATAGTCTCAGACCCCATTTTACCCTTCAAAGTGTTGAAATCTATATGTCGTCAACCCATAGTTACCAACTCCCACTCTGTACCTTGTTCTCAGGAGGAAAGGGATATGAATAAAATTTCTATGCTTACCTCACTTAGACACCCACAGCATGGTATATTTATGGATTTATAGACGGTCTCTGTTGTAAGCAGAATACACACATATGTACATACATGTCAGCTTTAATAATATGCTATACGATAATGTAGCTTTATACATGAAATAAAATTGCATAATATAATAATATAGTTTTTATTTATTTATTTTTATTTTTAAAAATTTATTTTAGCCAGAGTACCCTATAAAGCTTATGTATGTGTGTGTGCATATGTGTCTATATGCATTCACATACATATATATGTATCTTACAATTGCTAAAAATAAAGTTTCCTCCATCTATGAATCAGATATAATAATAATAATGAGTACTTCATAAAGCCACTATGACTAGATGAATTAATATATGCTAAACACTTAGAAGAGTCCCTAATACATAATACACACTCAATAAATGTTATCTGCCTTTATAATGATTTACTTTATATATTATTAAAGGATTCCTCACTTGTGAACATTATGCACTAAAGGGTGTGTTACATATTTAGTTTCTTCAATGTGCCAATTTAAAAAATTTATCAATATCTATTTTCTTTTTTTAAGTTTATTTATTTATTTTATTTTTTTAAGGTTTTTTTTTAATGTTTTGGTTTTTTTTATATCTAGGAGAGAGAGAGACAGCGTGAGCAGGAGAGGGTCAGAGAGAGAGGGAGACACAGAATCTGAAGCAGGCTCCAGGCTCTGAGCTGGCAGTCAGCACAGAGCCCGACGCGGGGCTCAAACCCACGAACCGAGAGATCATGACCTAAGCGAAAGTCGGACGCTTAACCGACTAAGCCACCCCGGCGCCCCTATTTATTTATTTTAAAGAGAAAGTGAGAGCAAGCAGGGAAGGGCAGAGGGAGAGGGAGAGAGAGAAAATCCCAAGCAGATTCCACACTGCCAGCATGGAGCCCAACGTAGGGCTCAAACTCACGAACTGTTGAGCTCACGACCTGAGCCGAAACCAAGAGTTGAACACTCAACCAACTGAGCTACCCAGGCACCCCATCAATATCTATTTTCTCATGCAACTTTCAGGAAAAAAAATTTTTTTTTTTTTTGCTAAAGTAGAATCTCATTTTCCTTAGAAGACACTTACAGTATGTGGTAAAATGTCCCATAAGTTGAATCACATACTGCTGAAGAAATATAAGCAAGTTGTAATTTAGAACCTTAGTAACAAGTATTGTAAACTAAAGGACCTTATTCTATTCCTCAGTGACAGTACTATAAATAAATACATATTATTTGTATCCTAAAATTGATTCACCCTCAATTATGGCTGTTTAATTCAGCATTGTTTTCAGAAATAATGGCATTGAGAAAGATTTAACTTCATTTACATGGGTGCATTTGTGTCTACATTCTAACAGAAAAGTAGTTGTCATTCAGAAGAACTGGAACAGCCATAGCCCATGACTGTCACAGTCAAATTGAAAATGCTCCTCATCCATTGCTATGAAAGCATGGTCATGGGTGGACTGACCAAACTTCTCCCAACCACGTACATCCAAAATGAAAATGAGAAAAACAAATAAATAAAAAACAGAAATAGCTCGTTACATTCCTCCAAGGAAGAATATGTTCCTGGGGGTATTTATTAAGGGCTGCTTTCTTTTTTTTTTTTTTAACGTACATTTATTTTTGAGAGACAGAGCACGAGCAAGGGAGGGACAGAGAGAGAGAGACAGAGAGAAAGAAAGACAGACAAAATCTGAAGCAGGCTCCAGGCACTGAGCTTGTCAGCACAGAGCCTGATGTGGGGCTCAAACTCACCAGCTGTGAAATCATGACCTGAGCCGAAGTCGGATGCTTAACTGACCGAGCCACCCAGGCACCCCAAGAGTTTCTTTCTTTCACTCTGCTTCGTTCTTCACAACCTTGAAAATAAATCCTTGATTTGAACCTTACCAGTTTATATGAATTTTGGTATATTTAGAATAGAGTTTAAGTTTTCTCACATGTGTGTTCCATAGGACACTAGTGCTGCAAGATAGTGAGAGGTGCTATTTAAAAATAATACTTATACGTGTACACACACACACACACGCACACACATAAATCAGGATTTGCTGACCAAATAAAATAAAAAAAACGCTAGGCTAAACAGAGTTATATCATTTTTTGTTATGTTAGTTTCTGGGGATGCTTAATATGTTGCTGTGATTCTCTTCTCCACGAGGGAGCATACTGGACCACATCCCTCACACATAGTTTTCTGTAGCCTCTCCATCTCACACAGCATCTCTGTAATTCCAGTGTTCCATGGGACACACTTTAAGAAACCTCTTTAACATATGGTATACCATACATTTCACATCTTTTGCTTGTATCCCTTTTCTCAATGATGAATAGAAATGCTTCTTCTGTACTGTATGTTTAGTGGATTCACTATTTTGCACTTCCACAAATGAGAGAATCTATTTACCACATCACATTCTTTACTCCTACAATTAACCATTATACATGTAAATGGTAAAGCAATCAACTCTTGGTTTCCGCTCAGGTCATGATCTCACAGTTTGTGAGTTCGAGCCCCCAGTTGGGCTCTGCACTGATAGTGTGGAGCCTGCTTGGGATTATCTCTATCTCCCTCTCTCTCTGCCCTTCCCCCATTCTGTCTCTCTTTCTCTCTTGAAATAAGTAAATAAACTTTAAAAAATGTTTTTGGCTCACTGTTTTATAATCTCTTGAAGCAATAGTTTCTTGATCTGAAAAAGTCGTACTAACTCATTAGATAGCAAATTAAAATATCCCAGAATCACAATTTTACATAAACCCAGAAGTTTACCCACACATTTCTCTCTAACCAAATGGCATGAAGGTGAACTTATCATTGTCATGTGAACTCTGGTAAGCAGATGCCACTATCCCCTCAGGAGACAATAGCGACCACCACTGATAACCTGTATGCTCTCTCACAATAAAATCATGTTAATAAATAAATAATAAAAATCAAAATGCATTTCTTATGAAACCATAGTCTGGAAGAAGGTAAGCTCTAAAGTTTGGGGATCTTTTTTTCTTTAAAGTCCATTACCCTTAGCAAATGCTAGGAAATCAAATCATCCTCAAAGGACTAAACAGACTTCTAAATGTTAAGCAGTTACTGGTTATTATATTTCATTCTTATTAAAATTTGAGACGTAAATTTGGACTTTAGACTTGATAAGTCTTGAATACAGGCATACTCTACATATTAATTTGAACTGAAGGGGGAAATGCAATAGGATTTATGAACTCCATTTATCAGACTCCCTGAATACAAGCCTGAGGGGAAAAAGGAATTTGAGTGCAAATCTCCATATGGATGTATTGGTCTCATTGATCTGCGTTTCTCTTTCAATGCTGAAAGAAAGAACACTACATTTAAAAACACAAAATAAAATCATTTGATAAAGTCAGTCTCTGCATTAAATCATGGTGAAAAGATGCTGTGTTCAACCTAAGTTCACTGAAGTAAAAAGTAGTGCCTAAAACGACCAATTTGATAGAATGTTAGCTAAGGTTCTCCAGTGTTTTTTATTAGAAATAAGAAAACTCAGTATCTCTTTTGCATTAAACTTAGTTCCAAGTATTTCAGGACCTCAAGGGAGGTTCTAGCTTCAGGTTTCTGACATAAAAACCTTCATATGGTCCGAAGAATTCCCCTAGGCACAGCAGGAGTAATCAAATTTCATGTTAACTATTAAATTACAGGCATTCAATTATGTTTTCCAAACCTCTGTTTAGAAATTCAAAGGGCCCTTAGAAAACATCCCTAAACCAAAGCTCACGTTGGCAAGTGAAACCGTTTACCTGCAAGAGCCAAACAAAGACGGGTCCTGGCAATCCCTGCAGGCACGTTGCGAAGTGGCACGCGGTGTACCCCATCCCCATTGTGAGGCACAAATTCTTTGTGACACTGGGAGACACCGCAGAACAAAAATACTATTAGAAATGCTTCAAAAGGAACATTTTTGGCTGCGATAGAGACTTTTGACATTATTTATTAGGTTCAAAACGGTCTCACAAAAGCCTAACAATGGTTCTGTGGAAACCAGTACATCTGAGGCCCTTTCTGTTGTTCTGGGCAGGCATTGATTTGAAGATGGGCAGCACTCGCGGACAATTCCCTCGCAGCGGTCAATGTAAGTGAGCATTCACCCCCCCCCCCCCCCCCCCCCCCCCCCCCCCGCCTAGGAGGGGCCTGTGAACAAACCGTATGGAAACGCTGGGGTGGGCGGGCGGGGGAGAGGAGCAAACCTTGATTAACCTCTTTGAGGGGAGATGGGTGGGAGCATTGGCGAGCAGAGGAAGGGCGCTCCTGCCAGATTGCCGTGGGCGAGGCGTCCGCCTTGGGTTCTCTTTTCCCGGGAGGATAAGGATGCTTGGGGAGCATCTCCTGTGTCATGGCAACCGCGCCTCGGCCCACTGGACTTCCGGGCGCGCCCCAGGGCTGGCTTTGCAGAGGTGGGTGCGCCAGAGCGACTACTGTGGCTGCCACCCTGTCCTCCAGCTTGGGCTCTGAGGGACTCTGGGAGACCCCCGACCTGGCCGAGGGAGTCTGGCTTCTCCTGCAGAGGCCGATGGCGCTGTAAGGTCTCGCAGTGACACCTGGAAGACAGACAGACAGGAGTGGCACTGAAATGTGTGGAACTCACCCGCCCCGCAGGGACGTGCAGAAGATCTCTGCTGAAGACTGGATGCTTGAGAAATCAACATTCTCAGTGTGCTGAGAGTTAGTGCCAGAGCAAGAGAGAGACAGGGAGCTAGCCCTGGCATTACCCTTACATGGTTCCCCACATTGCTTAAGAAAACAAAATGCGATCTGTTCCTTTCCTGCTGTTTAAAAGCACCCTCTCCAGGGGCGCACGGTGGCTTTGTTGGTTAGGAGTCTGTCTTTGGTTCAGGTCATGATCTCAGGGTTCTTGAGTTTGAGCCCCGCCTGGAGCCTGCTGTAGGGCTCTGTGCTGACAGCTCAGAGCCTGGAGCCTGCTTCAGATTCTGTGTTTTCCTCTCTCTCCGCCCCTCCCCTGCTCATTCTCTGTCTCTCTCTGTCTCTCAAAAATAAACAAAAACGTTAAAAAAAATTTAAGAAAGAACTTTCAAACCAGCTGAAAATTAAAGCAATCAAGGAATTCATCTGATCCAGGTCTATGCAACACCTACATACACACTAATACTAAGAAAAGATTCGGTGATTTTTTAATTTGCCCAACCACATGCTTTTTATGTAAAAGATGAGATATATTTACAATACAGCCAATACTGAAAAAGACTCCCTCTGATTTCTATGTATATATATTTTTTCCTATGTATAGTTTTTCCCTGAGAAATTATGCCCATTGACCCTAATACTCTAATCCTTCAGTAGTAAGTTAAGATAATTTATGTGTTTTAAGTCACTTCCCACAACTTTTTTAAGGGCTTTCAAACAGTCAGTCCGTCTCTAGGCAATGCAATCCGTTCATCACATACGGTGCCCGGTATGTATTGGGCACCACCTCCCATGATGCACTCAACATACCCAAGCCAAACACTGGAAAACTTCTAGTGAATGGGATTTTTCGGTGTGAGAATTCTTTCCTGGAAGTAAAGGTGGAATGGCGTGCCCGGTATGTATTGGGCACCACCTCCCATGATGCACTCAACATACCCAAGCCAAACACTGGAAAACTTCTAGTGAATGGGATTTTTCGGTGTGAGAATTCTTTCCTGGAAGTAAAGGTGGAATGGCATTTCAATAACGTCAGGCAAGTAAAAGCTTTTAGAAAGCCCAAAACACACTCCTTTCTGAAAACTAGATACTAACTATTTGTGGATTTGGATTTGCAGACATGACAGATGACTAATTCATTGCCTTCCATAATTAGTGCAAGAGAATTTCATAGAAGAGCATGGACCTGGCTCTGGAATTTCAAGCAGTAGAATATAACCTAGACAGGTCAAGGCACATCAAGGCTCTGTCATAAGCAAAGAATAAGAATTCCTTCCCTGAATGCAATTCGGTAATGACGCATTTTGTAACAAACTGTCTTACACAGAAGTGTGGTGTAATAGAAGAAACAAGGCTTTGGTGTCAGACCAGCATAGATTCAAATCCTGGCACATCACTTGGCCTAAGCCTCTTTGTCCTTACCTGAACCGTAAGGATTGTATTACCTACTTCACAAGGTCACTAATAGGATTAAGTTTGTTCTTTCATTTATTCGTTCACTAATATTTGTCTGTTATATGCCTGCCAGTATTTTAAACATTAGAGATACAGAAAAGAATAAAGCAGGCAACATCCCTGCACTTACAGAGCTTCCATCCTAGCTGTGCCGAGAGGGGGTGAATATGGGGAAGTGGACTATTTAATAAGCAAATGAAGAAACGTGTAAGTGTCAGCTGGTAATAAAGCCAAAGTAGAAAAATAACGTGGGAAAAATGGTTAGGAAATGTCACATGTAGGTAAGAGTTTCAATAAACACTTGAAAGAAGTGAAAAAGCAAACTAATTAAGTATCCAAGAGAAGAAAGTGCTAAAATTAAAGCATCTAGGATGTAGTGAGTGCTCAATCCCCAAGAGTTATTATTGTTATATTTACAATCAATACAGGTATGCTCTGACCTGGAGTCAAAATGGAGGGCTTGAGCCCTGGCTCCAACCCTAAAGTCACAGAATCTCCCTGGGCCTCAGATTCTGCATCTAAAGCACGGGAAAATAGCAGTTCCTATCTCAGAGGCTGGCCATATGGATCAAAATTGAAGACGTATGTTCAGATTTTAACAGATTGCCTTACATATAATATGTTAACCAACTGGCATTGTCAGCATCCCATGCTCAAGCCCAACTTCCTAGAGATGAAGGACTCTCTGAATCAGCATCTTTGGTAGATGGTCTACAGTTCCTCCTTTACCACTTTGAGCCCAAGCAGCATATTCTCTTCTAGTTCAAAGAAAGTTCTCCTTTGTGCTGAGTCAAAATCCGTTTCTTTCCTCCATTTGTCAATTCCAACAAATTATAAACATTTGAAGCAAAATCCACCAAAAAGGTTTTCAAAAAAAGTTATGTAAAATTATTATAATCCTTCTACATAACGGTTATAGAGTGTCTAGAATACACATTGTTTCCTCACATTTTTCTCACCTCCTGTCTGAACAACAGCACCATAAACACCACCACCACCATCACTGCTGCCATCCAGCCCCTGCTGTGTTCAGTGAACTTCATTTAGATCAATCTTCTAACTACATCTCTTCAAGAAAGTAGTTGTCATTAGTTTGCAGATGAAAATACTGGGCTCAAAGAACATTTATAGGACTTGATCGTGGCTGCAGAACTGAGACAGGAGAAAGCAGAGATTGGAGCACATGTCTCCAAGGTTTCAAAGCTCATTCCTTCTGGTCTGTTTCCTCACTTTTAATCATTCCTTCTAGGAGCAATTTTGAGATACTTGATCATCATATACATTATCCTGTGCTACGAATTCACAGTTTCATTATCTGTAAAATGGGGATAATAACATTACCTGCCTACAGGTGTTATATGAGGGTTTCATAAAATACTGTGAAATGATCAGCATAGTATATGGCACATGGTGAGAGCTTGTTAAATGGGGGCTGGAGCAATCATGATACTAATAATTGTCATTGTCATGATCATTATCATTATTAGGTGCATTACCTGAGTCAAATTACCTGTCATCAAATCACACTTGTTCTCTCTTCCAGTACAATACTCACAACAAGAAGAGTATTCAAGACTGACTGATAACAGTTCTTATATAACCTTCTAGAATAGGACCTGCCATTAGTCAGTAACTTTGCTGTTTATATGAAGTTAAAAACAAAATGTTGACCAATTGAATAAAGAAGAAAGGAATTAAGAACCACAAAGTGTCCCTTACCAAGTGGGGCAAAATCACTCCCCTGGAATTGCGGGAGGGCTGGTTCTGAAGCCTCATGTGCCTACTGGTGTGTGTTCCTGCAGCCTCTAGATACACAGGGGTGACTGAGTAGGGTCTAATAGGCTTTTTTGTCATGGACTTTTCCAAAAGTGGACACTCCAGGCCACATTAGGTGCTCCTCTGGTTCTCTTATCCATTTCTTGTCTGACAGTGAAGACGAGTTGGGTCTCATCCCATTCACTGGATGGTGTTTGGGAGGAACTGGCTTCTCCATGGCTTTCTTCTTCAGAAGAAGCTGCACTTACAGCAAGAGACCTGGAGATACTCTACTGGTGAGCACAAAGTAGTCTTCTACATGACACCTGAGTTTGAACCTTTCCTGGAAACACTGCAAAAAATAAACACATTCATTTAAAAGAATTTACTTCAATATTACCTACTAAATTAATGATAGAAAGGATGAAATTAAGCAATATACTGATTTTGTTTATTTGTTTGATACTTTTATACTGAACAAACAGAAACGACAAAGAAGCCAAGGACCAGGGTACCGAAGTGGAAGAAGTAGAGGAGGGAAAAGATATAGCAAGTGAGGTAAAAGGCTGACCCTGCCTTTGCTGCAAGCACTGTGTGAAGACCTGGAGAAGGTTAATTAGTCCTCACAAGAACCATGTCTAACAGATGCTATTATTACTCCATTTTACAGGTCAAAAAACTAGTTCAAGGCTAATGGGTTGAGCTGTGTCACCCAAGAAGGTATGTTGAAGTCCCAACCCTCTACACCTGTGAATGTGACTCTATTTGGAAATAGAGTTTTTGCAGTTGCAATCAAGTTGAGGTTGTTAGAGTGAGGCCTTAATCCAATATGACCAGTGTTCTTATCAGACACAGGTACACAGGAAGAATACCAGGTGATGATGGAGGCAGAGACTGGAATGTGGTATCTCCAAGCCAAAGTATGCCAAGGGTTGCAGCAACCATCGCAGCTAAGAGAAAGGCATGGAGTAAACTCTCCCTCAGAACCTTCAGAAGGAGCCAATATTGCTGACACCTGGATTTCTGACCTCTGGCTGCCAGAACTGTGAGAAAGCAATTTTCAGCCATCCAGCTTGCAGTTATTTCTTACATCGGTCCTAGGAAACTTAGGGATCCACAATAGTTTCGATTTACACGCGTTGCCCCAGAACAGTTATTAACAGTCTGGGGGAAAAATAAGGTGTTCAGATCCGGCAAATAGAAGGTAGAAATAAGGAAAGGCCATGAGGTGTGGAGTGGGAAAGGGAAGGAAGTCTATTTTCATGAGTTCTACTGTGTGGCATGAGTTCTCCTGTGTGGCAGAATGGTGCCCGGGAGCACAATCTTTACAAGATTCTTATTCCCTGTGCTCAAGATGTTTGTCAAGTGGCAAAGAGGATGCTGGCGTGTTAGGTACCAAGACACACTCCTCTGAAATCACAGCCTTGTCTGCAGAAGGAGGAATCAAACCAAATGTCTCTGCAAGGAGACTTGCCGATAACAGAAACGGGAGAAAGGGCCAAGGGGAGGGTACGCTGGAAGTATCCGCCTTATCAACAGGTGCCAGCTACTTCTCAGACCTTGTTTTGTGTTGCCATGAGGGCATGTGGGCCCAGTCTAGACAGATTTTTCTGGATTATCAGGAGAAGCAGAAGTACATTTTTATATACGTAAAAACTTCTGATTTTTAAATGTTGGTAACTCACTCGAGATTTTTTTTAAAAACACAGCGTGGGCTCCACAAAATACATCTGCTCTCTGAATCACCACAGGCCATCAATTTGCATCTTTGGCCTATGGCCAGCCCTATAAAAGTTACAGTATCATTTGCTTCTGTTCATACCATCTTTATTTCAGAATACGATTTTATAAATATTCAGCTGGGCACCATAGGAATGCATGTGCGAGCTTTGCACATAAGCAGATGAGGGTTTGAGAAGTTTTATCTACCTCCGACACTCTAGGAAGATTGAGCTTTTGTTTTCATTTTAATTGATTGCCCCATTTCATTGTAAGGTCTGGAATTTGAAATGGTGCACAAACGCATCAGGCTTTCCCAAGTGCAAAGAACTATCTAGAATCTTTCAAAACAATAACCCTGGCACTCTCGATCTAAAAGGAAAATCTACAGTACTAGAACCAGTGGCATTTCATCTACCCTTGTTCTGTTGCTCAACCATCAAGAACAGAATGGAAGTCTCAAAGGCACTCTACACACCTTCACATCCTAAAAGTTATGAGTTGAAGGAGATTTTAGAGATCATCTGAGGTTGAACCCCCCACCCTCATCAACCACCTCTGCTTAAATACCTCCAGGAGCCTGAATCTCACTGTCTCTGCATCAGAGATTTTGTCTTATTATAAGATCAAATAAGTTACATTGCATTTGCTATATAATAAGCATATTATATACATGAATATATATAACACTACATACAAGGAATAATATCAAAGCCGCCTTGGATGACTTTGGGACAGGTGGCGACTATGCTTATTTAGTTGAATAACCAATATTTATTGAGCTTCTGTCATGTACCATATACTAACCCAATGACAAAAGATTATTCAGGCCAACATAGACCATTTTGAGACTAAATTGGCCAGCTGGTTTATAGCAAAATGGACTTCAGCATAGTAACCCACAGCTCTCAGGCTTATGGACACTAGAGCGAATTTCAAGTTTCCTCTATGATACAACTACCAGGTTGTTTGAATTGAATAGAACAACCAGTTGTTTCAGCATTAAACCACCAGAGACTGTGGGAAATGGAAGGGGCTTTTGCAGACTCCAGTGGTTTCCAATCTTTTAAAAAAGAATTTTTCGGGGCGCCTGGGTGGCTTAGTCGGTTAAGCGTCCGACTTTCGCTTAGGTCATGATCTCGCGGTTCGTGGGTTCGAGCCCCGCGTCGGGCTCTGTGCTGACTGCCAGCTCAGAGCCTGGAGCCTGTTTCAGTCTGTGACTCCCTCTCTCTCTGACCCTCCCCTGCTCATGCCGCCTCTCTCTCTCTCCTAAAAACAAATAAAAAAACATTTAAAAAAAAAAGAATTTTTCAGATTTATTTGCCAAGATAACGACAGAACTTGAGCAAAATCCACTGTATATGATTTAAAGTCCAGTGCTCTTTGATAGGTTACACATCTCTTGAATCCAATGAGGTATTTTCCAATCCCTGGCTGCACATTGGCCAATGCCTGGCGTGCTTTAAAAAATACAGATATGTGGTCCCAGGACTCCAGGACCTGTGGCTTTGTAAACCCCACGGGTATTATAATAAGTAATCAAGGAAGCACTTGTCTAATTCACTCATCAGAAATTTCAGGTACTGTTATAAATATTATGTAGTCCAATCATGAACATGCTGAAGCATGAGGTCCAAAGTATCTCACCCCTCAGAATATTCTCTCTCTGTGGACAAGCCTTCATTTCAGAATCCAGTGTTCTGTATCACTTTACAACTTGCATATGCCTTTATATTTTATATTTTCCCATTAGTAATCCCACTGGAGCCTAACAATAACCCTTCTGCTTCCTCATTTTCCTGAGGAGGAAACTGAGGTCAGAGAGTAAACACCTGGTTCACACCACTAACCAAACATCAGATAGGGTTGGGGATTCAAGTCTTGGATTTTGAGGGGATTTTGTTTTTCTACTACACAATCAATGCCAGCATTTCCAGAGCAAATTATCATGAACTGGGGCTGATGAAGGGAGGGATATAAATGTCTACTGTAACAGCTAACAAGCAGTGGCACTTGACCATGGACTTAGCACTACCCTAGGATATATGCCTTGGCCCGTAGTAAATGTTATCAGTAGTCCTCTAATGTGCAGAGGAAGAAAGGGCATCTTCCTTTGGCCCCATGACTGGAATTAGCTCCCATGAAAGCCTGCAGTCTAGCTGCTCCCCCAGACCACCCCTCTACCTTTTCCTACTAGTTGAGGCCCTTGTCTTCTGGAGTGTTGTTTCTTAAAAAAAAAAAAAAAAAAAAAAAAATTCTTCCCAATATCCCAATTACAAGTTCTTTTCATGCGTAGGCAACTCTGCCTGTCATCTCGCAGCTCAGGTCCTCCATCTGTTGCTAATTTCATTTGAAGTAATATTGTGGCAGACAGGAGATTTCAAGGTGCAATAAAATAAGCCTCAGAGCTGAATGTATTTCACAGAAGCAATTTATCTTTCTCTTGAGCCGCAAAATAGTTCATGATAAGTCATGACAGATTCTGATTTATTCATTTTACCCATTTTCTATTCATTAGAAAATGGCAAATATGGTAACTCCCGCATGTTCGGTCCCTCTAAATGTCAACAGGGAAGGTGCAGCTCCACTCCCTGCCCATGCCTGGCAGCTATCCCTCAGTACATGACTTCTATGTGTCTGTATCCCCACTTGGTGTCTTCACTTTCTCAGGCTTCTCACTGACATGTTCATGTTATGGGAAAACTCGAGGCAACCGTCCCGGAATGATTGCTAAAACCCAGGGACCAGTAATTCCCCAAAGCTCATTTTGCCCTTCAGTGTTGGCACAAATTGAGGCTGAAGCTAATTGATGTCATCTCCTGCATATCTAAAATCAAACACAGCCCTTAAATACGTCTTTAATTAAGGCTGAGAACTCCAGCAATACACTCTGAAAGGATTTTTGGCCATGTCGTCGAGTTTGATGGAATCTTCCACCTTACACTCAACATGTCTCCTGGCTGTGGACTGAGAGTCATTTTTAAGCCAATGTGGGTGAGTCCGTGATAGAAGTCTGTGAAGCACTGAGAAGCACTGAGCAGCGGTAGGTCTTAGAGGCCAAGTGTACAAGTTCTGTGCCCAGACTCCTTTGGTCAAATAAATCTCTGTGTTACCAGGCCAAGCTGCTCAACTGCCCTATGTCCTAGTTTCCACACTCATAAAATAGCAACAGTGAGCATACCTATCACCCAGGGTTCAAATGCAAAGTCAGTAAACAAGAGCTCAGAGCAGTACCTGCCACACAGGAAGTACTCAGCAAGACTTAGCTCTTATTATTATTGTTGTTGTTATTGAACATGGCCCTTCATCTCTCCTTCTATAGCTCCTGAATGACCTCTTCCAACGATAATGATTCAAAGGACAAAAATAATATCTTTTCCATCCATCCAGAATTTGCCTCATTTTATTTGTTCAAAAATACGTATTGAATGCCTTCTATGTGTTTTGCCTTGTGCTTGGTCCTGAGGATACAACAGAATAAGACAAACGTGGCCCCTGACCTCATGGAGGCTGCAAGCTCCTGGGGAAGATGCCAAAAATAGGTCACAACTAAGCAGTTACAAACTGTAGTGAGTGGAGGCATGGAAAACACAAGGGGCTGAGACAGAGAAATATGGGTGGGGAATCACAAAGGTAACATTTACTCTGACACTGACCTGAGGTTGGAAAGGACTTAGTTGGGGGCGCCAGGGTGGCTCAGTCGGCTAAGTGTCGGACTTCGGCTTGGGTCATGATCTCACGTTCTGTGGGTTCAAGCCCTGCATTGGGTTCTGTGCTGGCAGCCCAGAGCCTGGAGCCTGCTTCTGATTCTGTGTCTCCCTCTCTCTCTGCCCCTCCGCCGCTCATGCTCTGTCTCTCTCTGTCTCAAAAATAAATAAACCCCCCAAAAATTTTTTTTAAAAAGAAAGAAAAGGACTTAGTTGTTCAGGAGTGGGGAGAAGAGCATTTTAGCCTGACAAGGACTGAGTTTGTGTTCTCAACACTGCTAGCCCCAGTGGCTGAACGGAAATCAGCTGGAGCGAAGAGGCAGGTGAGGTCTGGGCACTGCACGATGCACAATGGAAAGCTACTAAAGGTGTCACATAGATGAGCCATGACAGCCAGCACTTACTTGTGGAAAGAAAGCTCTCTAAGGGAAAGTGGGCAGAAGGGAACAAGAGTAGAAGCCAGTCGAGGGCAGTTAACAGTTAGCCAAGGAAGCAGTAAGGGCAACTTGGAGGTAAATGGTAGCTTTGTATAGCAGTTGAGAGCTAGACAGTCTATGTTAGGTCTGTCTCATCCGTTATGATAACAAAAATGGGGGAAAATATAGGAAATGGATTTCCAGTTTCAGCTCCAACATGGAAACAGCTTGGAAATTGACATTCCTATCCTTGCAACAGGAAAGATCTAAACAAATTAAAAAGCAACAACTTGGGGCGCCTGGGTGGCTTAGTCGGTTAAGCGTCTGACTTTCGCTTGGGTCGTGATCTCGCGGTTCGTGGGTTCGAGCCCCGCGTCGGGCTCTGTGCGGACTGCCAGCTCAGAGCCTGGAGCCTGTTTCAGAGTCTGTGACTCCCTCTCTCTCTGACCCTCCCCTGCTCATGCTGTCTCTCTCTCTCTCTCCTAGAAATAAATAAAACATTAAAAAAAAATTTAAAAAAAAATAAGAAAAAAAAATAAATAAAAAGCAACAACTTTACTTGGACTCAGAGAACTGAGTTTGCAGAACTAACTGACACCCCACAACTGGGAGACACAGCTGAACCCAAAGACTCAAACTGAGATCTATGTACCTAGAGTAGAAGCCTCTGAAGCCATAAAGTGGTCAGATCACTTAAATGGTAATTTTGATGAATTGCTGGAGGCTAAGTGTTGAGTAGCTTGAAAGTGAGAACCTCCTGAGGGCTGCAGTTTTAGGGGATCTCTAAAGTTCAGTGGGATTTGCCTTAGAAGAATCCCTCCCCCCACCCCAGTTTCTCAAGCTGAGAATCTGAAAAAGATCCCTCCACAATTCTGACACAGGAGAAAGGAAGAAAAGTCACTGCAAATATGCCCAGAGCACTCTCCATAAGAAAGGCACACCAGAGCCTTATCCCAGCCAAGGGAAGGACATTTTCCCCACTGTAGCCCCATTTATAGCCATTTTGTCTCACATAAGGGGGAGGAGAAAAGAAAAGCCAATAAATACTTGGGAAGGTCACAACCCCAAAACACAGACCCACTAAAAGACTGAGATTTAATCATAAAATCATAAACTACTTCTCCTCACCTACACCTTCTCATCACACCACTAGGTCTCCGGTACAATTATGATTTATTACTGCTGAAGAAGCTGAAGATGAAGACTCTCTCTGAGGAAGAAGAGTGAGGGAAACCCCAAGTCCAGATGGTGGACAGAAGCAAGAACACTGATGAAATATGAAGCCTCTGGCATCTACAGTTACAACAAACATTAAACACAGCCCAAACCCCAGCCAGATTAACAGACATACCCCCCACCACAGAGATCTGTTTATCTCAGTTCCTATTTCCCCATCTATCAAGATTGGCTTTCAATAAAAAATTATAAGGTGTCGGGGCGCCTGGGTGGCTTAGTCGGTTAAGCGTCCGACTTTCGACTTTCGCTCAGGTCGTGATCTCACGGTTCGTGGGTTCGAGCCCCGCGTCGGGCTCTGTGCTGACTGCCAGCTCAGAGCCTGGAGCCTGTTTCAGTCTGTGACTCCGTCTCTCTCTGACCCTCCCCTGCTCACGCTGTCTCTCTCTCTCTCCTAGAAATAAATAAAACATTAAAAAAAAAAATTATAAGGTGTGGTCAAAGGCAAGGGAAAAAGACACAGTTGAAGAGACAAAGCGAGCATAAGAACCAGACTCAGATACGACACAGATGTTGGAATTATCAGAGAAGGAATTTAAAATAACTGTGATTAATATGCTAAGAGCTCTAATAGAGAAAGCAGACAAGAAAGAGCACATAAGTAAGGTAATCAGAGAGACAGAAACGCTAATAAAGAATAAAAGAGAAATGCTACTTGATTTCACTTAAATGTGGAATCCAACAAAGTTAAACACGCAGAAGCAGAGAGAGCAGAATACTAGTTACCAGGGGCAGGAAAGTGGGGGAAACGAGGAGATGTTAGTCAATGAAGTTATATAAGATGATTAACGTAGAGATCTATTTTGCAGCTTGGTAACTATAGTTAACAATACTGTACTGAGTACTGGAAATTTGCCAAGAGAGTAGACTTCAGGTGTTGTCATCACACACCAAAAAAAGAAAAAAAAAAGGTAACTATGTAAGGAGATGACATGTTAATTAGCTTTAGAGCAGTAATCATTTCACTGTGTGTGTGTGTGAGCGCGCGCGCGTGCATCAAGTCATCATGTTGTATGCTTTAAATATATACAATTTTTATACAATTTTTATTAAAAAATGAAATACAATAAAAATGCAACAGAAAAGAAATGCTACAAATACAAAACACTGTAACAGAAATAACGAATGGGCTCATCAGTACAATGAATATGGCCAAGGAAACAATCAGTGAGCATGAAGAGAGGTCAGTAAGAACTTCTGAACTAAAATGCAGAGAGAAAGGAATGGGGGAAATTAAATTTTTTTTTTTACAAAAAACAGAACATACAAGAAGTATGGGACAATTTTATAAGATATAACACAAACAGCTTACTTGGAATACCATAAGGAGAAAAAGAAAGATAATAAGACATAAGAAATATTTGAAGTAATGGCTGAGAACTTTCCAAACTTAATGACAGACACCAAACCATAGATCCAGGGTGCTGGAACATTACGCAAGATAAATGCCAAAAAGGGGAAAAAATTACATCTAGGTATATCATGTTCAAACTGTAGAAAACCAAACACAAAGAGAAGATCTTGAAAGAATAGGGGGTGGAGGGAGGCAGGGAGCACCTTTTAGAAGGATAAGGATAAGAATCAAAGTGGATTTCTCATCAGATACTGTAAGCAAGAAAAGAGTGGAATGACACATTAACAAAATATTGGAGAACACACACACACACCCACACACACAGACACACACACACACACAAACCCCCACCAACCTAGAGTTCTACATACAGCAAAATTATACTTCAATTGTTAAGGAGAAATAACTTTCTCAAATAATAATTTTAAAAAGTAGAGAAAATTTATTGTCTATAGACTTGCCTCAAAAAAAATGTTACAATCACTTCTCATTGAGAAGGAAAACAATAGAGGTCATAAACTCAGATCTACATAAAGAAAGGAAGAACTCAGAGAAGAATACGTATCTTTAATTTTTTTTATTTTAATTGATCTAAAAGGCAACTACTTCTAAAAGAAGCTTACTCCCCCATTTCATTCCAAGATGGCCTCCCAACCTCTATCATGTCTTCTTTCCCTGTCTGATTTTTATTCAATATAATATAGCAATAGTTTGGGACGCCTGGGTGGCTCAGTCGGCTGAGTGTCCGACTTCAGCTCAGGTCATGATCTCACTGTCTGTGAGTTCAAGCCCCGCGTTGGGCTCTGTGCTGACAGCTCAGAGCCTGGAGCTTGCTTCAGATTCTGTGTCTCCCTCTCTCTCTCTGCCCCTCCCTTGCTTACACTCTGTCTGTCTGTCTGTCCTTCTCTCAAAAATAAAAGAAAGTTAAAAAAATTTTAAGTGTATAACAGTAGTTTATATATCTAATTGTTTACAAGTTAATGCTAATTTTGCAGCCTAGAATGAATGCTTTATGAGGGCAAATACCATCTCTGAATCATTTTCCAAAGTATCTCAAACACTAGGCAGATAGTGTGCACTCAGAAACCTCTCTTAGAAAAAACGAATGAATGAATGAATTGCTCACCCTTCCAATGGCTGCTCTTCAGTGTCACTCTACTACCCTTCTTCTCCATGTGCACATCACCTTCCATCCTCCCCTTCAGCAGACTTGTATGAGGGTGACCACTTCCCTTCCCTTTCCTCAGGGATTGTCCACATTGCTCAGTTCACCACAGTCATTAGCTCTAGAGCCTTGTCCCCTATCAAAAAGGGCAAACAAGTTTCATCTCAAACACCAGAAACCCAGTCAGTTTTTAAAGGGAGCTCCAGGGCTGTGTCTTGGTTCATGGGGAAGTTGCTGATACCCATCATGGATGTGGGACAATGAAGCGGCCACTAGAGAAGCTGTGGAGTATGGAGATGCCTGTCCCTACATTCTGGAGGAGGGATGTTCCTTCTCCTAATATAACTTTAGTGGAAGGACACACAGAGGCCACCTCCCACCACACATCAGAAGGTGATTGAAGGGCATTCAGACGTAACTCACTGTCCTCCCCTGACACCACCTCCTTCCTCATGATGCATCAGCCTTACTCAGTTTTAAGTACGCAGAATGCAGAAACTTTTCAATCTAGGGACACGGAAGTGGACTCGAATGTTTTGTCTTTAAACGTCTAGGTTAGACTACAGATCTTTTCAAACACAGAGTATCATTTGAGAGCCAACACACTTAGTTTCTGGTGGATTCATTGAATGAATGTTTCCAGACTCTGATTTCCTCATCTATAGATGAGGTAAAGTGATCTATAAATTATCTTCCAGCCCTCCAGTCCTATAAGTCTCTGAACTACACTGAAAATGTTCTTCTTCATTTATTTTTAGGATATTAAGTTACCATATGAAATTGCTATTTTGTAGGATAAAAATGGTCGAATGTAGGCAATTTCATATTTTACACATTCAATATGCTCACAAGAGTATGTATGACATATACACATAGTTTAAAGAAAACAAATAACCACAGACCAACCCAATTTCATTATATAAATATCCACTATTTATTCATCCATTTTCCCATTGATGAGTGTTTGAATGAAATCCAGTTTTGTTTTGTTTTCCAATATTACAAACAAGGCTGCTGTGAACATTTTTGCACGTGTCTTTTGCTGTGTGTATTCTAGTTTCTCTAGGGATGGAATAACCAAGTTACAGGATATGCACATCTTTCGCCATATTATTTAATACCCACTGTTTTCCAGAGTGTTTTTACTAATTTACATTCCCACCAGCAGTGTGTAAGGCTTCCTATTGTTCCACAACCATGCCAACACTTGCTACTACTTGTTTATGTTTTCCAATCTTTGCCATTTTGGCAGGTATCAAACAGTACTCGTTGTGGTGTTAATCTGTATTTTCCTGATAAATAATGAGCTTGAACATCTTCCCTCCCACCAAATCTTTCATCTGAATTGCTTACAAGCTTTATAATCATGGGTTGAGTTTCAGCCCCTTTTCCTTCTTCTTCTCTTCAAACTCTAACCGGCTGGTGAATAGTGACATAGCCCTGGAAGACACAGTGGGGAGCACTTGGATAATCCACCAACTTGATAACCTACCCCTAAATAAATAACCAGGAATTGACCCTCGGGGATTGTACTCACACATTTCAACTGCCATGACCCAGTGTAATATTTCATGTCCTGCTAAAACTGTGGCCCGGCACTACTTTGCATGCAACAAACTACTTGGACAATTCTTTCATCTGGCTGATGAGCTTATCTCAGCCACAGCTTGCTTGAGACACAAAAGGCTTGTGCTACCTGCCTGTGGTATCACTCCAGATGGCACCTTAGCTTTCTTATATGAAATGTTTTTCACATCTCTCACCCTTCCCCTGAGGATGTGTGGTTTCCCAATGACCCTTTTAAAATGTGATACTAAGACTGGAAAAGAATGGTGATTCAGTAGCACATATTCAGGAAAACAAACCTTCATGACAGTTATTCTGTTAAAAAAAAAAAAAAGGAAAAGTGTTTTCCCCTCAAGCTAGAAAATGCCACAGAAATGATGATCTTCCTTAAGTGATTCTGTAAATGAATAATTCAGACAAATAAAATGAAGGAGAAGGGTGGAAAGAAAAAAGTCACACATGGAAGCAGGAACAATTGAAAAAGGAATCCAGGCTACCCCTAACCCCCGCCTTTGTTGACGGGATCACCAGAGATCTATATAGATATTATTTTGAAATTTAGAGCTTCAACTTGTATGAACATGAATGCGCATGCTGAGTTTCTGCGTGCCTCTGTGAAACAGCAAAAAGAACCCGACAGACCCTATTCTTGCATTAAAGCAACACACTGTGGAAAGCCTGAAAATAAACCATCTATGCCTGATTAATTAGGTTTGTAAGTATTGTTTCAGAACCAAACAATATTTCTAAAGATTTCAATAGTTCAAAGATTGCCCTATGGCCGTCTGGCCAATACATCTTCCAACACACATGGTTTACAAGCATTTTTCTTCCCAATATGTTGTCTTTGGTTGGTGCGACATTGTTTGAGCACAGGGCTATTTGGGTCATAGTGGTTTTCTCCCCTGCACAGCAGTGGTGCTGAGCACAGCACTTTGACCATACATCTTCCATGTCATTTCCATCAAAGGCACATGATACTTCCCGGTGACCAATCAGGAGTGGTCCAGCATCCTAACAGAGGGCATATTGGCAAACCAAGCTTTCTTAATGACAGCCATTGTTTGAGGCCAACAAAAGGGAGGTCCTGAATATTAACATGTGGCCTTGCGTAAAGGTCACCGATATAGCACATCCATCATATCTCACAACCGAGAAAGAGAACTTTCTAAGTTCTGTCAGAACCTACTGTTGCCCAAATAAATGTATTAGCCTGACGGCTGACACCAACGAGGCAAATGATCTTGAGTGATGATCTCCTCTTTTAACAAATATCCTTCCACTTCTTTGACTCAGCAGAAGACAATTATGGTGAGGGATCATGTTTAAGGAATATACCTTGAGGCCATACAGGGTTAGAATAACCAGACAACACAATTAAAATATTAATTTAATAACATGTAATCATTAGACTGAAAGGCATCTCCTCCTAACAGGCATAACCTTCCACACTGAAAAGAGAAATCACTTATTTTAACATCTCAGGGTCTTGAATGGTCTTCTTAATTGTAAACACCAACAAGTCCATGAAATTTCTGTCACTGAGATTTGATACAGTTGGTAGAAAAGAACTCAAAGATCTGCATCTATTGACAACACTGAGTCCTGGTTAAAGGCTATCCAAAGTGAAGCGTGATGGCAGAATAGGCTAATTGTATCATATGCATTTATTACTAAACCCAAGAACAGATAGCAAGCTTTCTTATTGAACAATCTTGGTCAGAACTAGTGTTATGTTCAATATTAGAAATACAAGGTTCTGGTTATTAAGCTCCATCTTAAAAAGGAATTGGAGTTTACTTTAAGAGATTGGAAAGGAGTATAAGAGAAAAATTAGTGAATAAGCATGCATCTCTCAGCTCTGTCACTCTGACTTTAATCATAGTCATGGTGGGGGTCAGAAGGGAAAGATGAGAAAGTAAAAGAGAAAGAAGAGAGAGAGGTCTTTTTAGCTCCTTGGATACATCATAGTTTTGATACTGTCTCCTGACATTCAGACATTTTTTTCTGTCTGGCATATCTTCCACAGATCCTGTTTCTCTGACCAATTTCTCTAACCAATTACGTCTCTCCTCTTTTTATTTTTCTTAACCTCTGAACTGCTTAGCTCCTTCTTATGTATGTCCTCATAGTTACTGGGACTTGTTTTACCATAACAATCAACACTTGAAATTGTTTATTGAATTATCTTGTGTTCAAAATTACTCTGACAGAGTAAAAGGAGAGAGACAGGCCATGTCAATGTCATCACTGTAGGTGCTCCAGAAAACTGTACATAAAGAGTAACTTTCAGTAATAAAACAGGATCAAAATCTCAACTCACCACCTCATGGCTCATAAGTTTCTGTTAAATAAAAGAAATTCTCATGCTCATAAAGAAAAGATTCAGCAATGGAGCAATTTATCTTTATTTTCCTGTAGACAGGATACCCACTAACTACAATACAGCCTCACAAATTCATAGTTTAACATATCAGAACAAGGACAATCATATAAGAGGTAAAAGGAAGTCAACTTTTGAACTATCTTTAAAGAGGGTATTTTCTAGGCAAAAGAACTGTGTACATAATATATCAGGAACAAGTTATGCAGAATAATGGTGTATCAAAAACACTTAGCCACTTGCTTCGGCATTGAATCCTCCTTCCCACCCCTGTTCATTGACTCCATTTAGAGTGTCCTCCACTTGGAATATATTCTACTTGTCTACATCCGATTAGTCTTCAAGGCCCAAGATAAGCACCACTCATTTTCTGAAGCCTTCTCTTGCTGTGCATGCTCACAGTGCTATCCTAATACTCAGGGAAAGTGGGTCTAGTTTTTCCTGTATTCTCACTAGACAGTAACCTCTTCCTGTATTCTCAGTGGACATACCCACATTGTAATTAAAAGTCTTAGGTGAGTATGCCCTTTTTAAACAAAAATAAAATTGTAGGTAATTTGAAGAAAGAATCTACATATTTATACTTTTCTGAATCCAGCCCAGTGACTAGCATGTTGCACTCTATTAGAGTTCAGGAATTATTTTCTAAATAAATACATTAACATGCAAAAGCCATCATTCTAAGTCTTTAAGCAAATTGTTAAAAAAGAATTTCTGTTGGCAATGCTTTATTAAATTTATTTGGTAATCATGTTGTATTCTGTCTGCTCATACACATATACTTTCTTTAGGCCAATGATCCTAGGATTCAAAGTGGCTTAAAATAGAGCATCCCCATTATTAGAATATTCCCTTCTTCAACTACAATGGGAAAATCATCCAAGCTGGTGACACAATCATTGTACATGGTTTGGTGCAACTGACTCAAGCTTGGATGATCAGATTCTCTCAGTAGATCTTTGTTCTTAGGACCTAAGACACCTAGACCTAATAGGAACATCTATATTCCTTCCCAAAGAGAGATACTTTGAAATATGAGCTGTGAGTTACTGGAGACCATGTTTTCAGTTCTCATCGAAGAAGCTACTCTGAGGAAACAAAGGTACAGAACAATGACTGGCACATGATGGAGGGTCCTTGAGGCTCTCAGATCCCCTGGTTCAGATCATCCCTGAGGCTTCACCCCCAATTCCATTTACTTTAGATAAACAAGATCAGCCTAATACAGACTGGCATCCATGATGTCTATTCAAAATGGATTTAATAAAACTAGTCAGTATTACCATATTACATTAACTATAACTGCACTTCTTTTTAAATTTGGACTGGTCTCCACCACAAGTGTCTCAATTCATAAGAATGCTATTAAAGTCATCTGCCATTTCTCATAAATAAATGGAAAGCTTATTAAAAAAAGATACTTGGGCAAGTTATGAAGACTTTTAATACTCATAAATATGGTAAAAATTTATTACCATCTCTTAATAAATTCAAAAGATAAGAGTGATAATGACAAGGAACCAGGTAATGATTTGCATAATTTCACAATTCCCACTGAAAATACTGCAATTGTACATTATAAAAAAAATTAAATTTGCTCTGTTCCACTCTAGGATGATAAAAATAAAAGTTTTAGAGAAGCTAAGAGACTTGTCCAAGGTTGTCCAATTCGTCACTGGTAAAAGAGCCTTCTATGCTGGACTTAAAGTGCTGAGGGCCGTGTCTAGCACCCATAGGTGCACTTATTCATCAGTTCTTCTCCATCTCTTTTTCCCCCAATTCTGGCCTTTCTCCACCATGTCACTGAGTACTGTAGGGATTCTTGAGGCTGAATTCTACAACCTCCCCTTCTGACTTAGGGCAACCTCTAATCCTCTCTGCCTCTGCTTCTCATCAGAGAGAAAGAAGTAGTTACTATGTTCATCCAACAAAAAGGAAATTAATGGTTGATTAGATGCCTGTTCAACACACTGAAGATGAAAACCAGTCTTCATGGTGAATTATTGAATTAGGGGGCCAACTTACAGTGAGGCTGTGTCTACACAAAGCCAAACATCCAGTCAATTCAGCAAAAAAAAAAAAAGTTTAGTGGCAGGAAAAAATGAAATTAGTTGACCAAGACTGTGCAGACAAAATAAAATCAGAAACAAATGGCACTACAATAACAGTGTAAATGTTTTGGCAGAATTTACAAACTTAAAGGAGAGGAAAGTAAGAGTGAGACTGCTGATGCGGTCCGAGAAATAAAAAGATCTTATCGAACAAACAAAAATAGATTCTTTAATTTTGTGTAGAGTTGTACGTTCCTCTGTCCTCTGTTATTTCTATTTCATTTTCCACATTCAAGTCGAAGATGGAAATCAAGAAAACCCCAAGCCAGTATCCAAAGATCTGAGTCACAGCCTAGCCCAGGATATTAAAAAGAAGCACTTTCCTCCAGTAAGTCTGGCATATGACATATCATGATGTAATCATTCAATGTGACTTAGTTTCATATTTGGTGAATTAAATATTCCCTTCATTTTCTACAGGGCAAGAAGTAGACTGAGATACATATCGTCTATGGAGAATTCTAAATAACAAAACTCATTTGATGTTCATACACTGATTTACCCAAGTCATTTTTAATACCATGGCAAAAATCTGAAAATCCTCAGTAAAATGCATAATTGTTTTGTTGACTCTTCAAATAGTAATCGTTGACTACTCAGCATTAATGGTGTATGTGGACTGTCCTTTTAGGAGATGTCATTTTAAGATCCTGTGTCACTTTTAGATCTGATGTTTCTTTCAATTACTAGCTCTGCGTTATTACCGCGCTCTGCTGTCTGCATCCCCTAAGTGCTAAACAGCTCTAAAACTGCATGAAATGTTCATGACTGTGTCATAACTATTGATTATTAAGTAAGGCAGAGGGAGACATGTGTATGAGTCATTTCTCCCTTCATCAAGAATGAAATACAATGAATTAAAATGGTACATCTAAATTAATAACTTACTTCATTTAACTCTCCCCCAAACCCTGAAAGAATTATCCCCGGAGTTAGACAAAGGCAGCATTCTTCAAGACAAATTGGAAAGTACAGTTTTGTGGACCAAGTCCTGAACCCCAGGAATGAACGCTTGCAGCTGCAACATGAGCTATTTTCTGTTACCTTAAATACTGCTGGGCCACATGGAGCATTTCTGAAGACCTTCTATTTTAAAACGTTCTGTTCATATTTTATGCTTTTCCATATGTCTCATCCTTACTTAGAGTTTCTATTCATTTCCATAAAAATAAGATCTTTGTTTTACAAGAGTTCATTTTTCTCTCTCCCCTCATCCCTATTATGGCCGCAAACCTCTACTTGGGTTATTACAGCCACTCTAGGACCAGCTGATTGTGGCAAGATGAATAGAGAATTATTTGAAAGAAAAACAGCAGTAGCAGATGATCCGTGGGGCTGCGGAGCTCCTGTTTTCTTTGCTTCTTCCAATCGGCCCAGGACAGAGGATAATAAACCTGACGCTGGTGTTGAACTGCTTCAAAATGAATAAAATGTTTACAGAAATCATCGCCGGGACCCTGAAGGCAGGGCTGAAGGATGACATAATTTGGTTAACCGAAAATTAACCAAAATGCGCTTTCTGAAAAAAAGGAGCTCCCTGTAGTTTGGGGTTGACTTCGAGCAATTATCCAAACAAAACAGTTGGCGCCTGTGTTGGCGACAAAATAGTGTTTGCATAAAGTAGAGGGAGAAGACAAATATGCATGAAAATTAAATTTAGGCCTCTGGGACTCCCCTTTTGGGGCCATAGAAGAGCTGATTACATGTTCACAGCTGGAATTGGTGTTGGCAGGCAGGCCTTATTCATGGGCAGAGGGAGGGACTCCCTTTTTGAGCGACGTTCCTGTGGCAAAGCAAGAATGGCAGCGTTAAAAGCATCTGATGTTTACAGACCTCAAGGCCCCATGGCCCTGAGCCGTTTAGATCTGGCATTAAGCTAGAGTGTTCTCCACTGAGGAGTCAGTATGTGGCTGATGAGCATGCAGCCACTGCAACATAGGCTCTTTTCCACCACCACCACCACCACTCCCCAGTCCCCCCACCCCCGTCATGCTCCTATGCAACTTCTCCATCTAGAAGGCAGTGAATACAGCCAAAAGAATAGCCAGCATTCTGGACAACAGGAAAGCTGAGTCTTGCCACACCAAGGTTGAAGGTCACAACATGATGCTGAAACCTTCTTGAGTCAGGATCCTTTGGGTATGTTAAGTGACGAGAAGTGGGTGTCTTGGCAGCATTTGACAATAGTTCTCTTGGTGTGTCTGGTTGTAGATTGTAAAAATGGCCCCCAATTCTCCACCCTTCCTCTGTAGTGTGACTTTGCCCCCATCTCAGGATAGAGTGTGTTTCCCCATCCCTTAATCTGGGCTGGCCTTGTGACTCATTTTGTCCACAAGGATGTGGTGAAAGTGGTAGGAAAGGTTTCCCACCACTCAAAGCATGGAGGATGAGCAGAAATAAGCCTGATCAAAGGGAAAATGGACAATAGTGTCCTAAGGCAAAAAAGAGCGTGTTATGCTCAGTAATGGTATCTAACATTTGTTGGGTGCTCATGATGTGCCAGGGACTGTTCAAAGCATTTTACTTGTATTAACTAATTTTAATTCCTCACAAGAAATTAATGAGGTAGGTATAATTATTACTCTCATTTTATTCAAATTAAGAAAACAAGGCCCAGGGTAGCTAAAAATCTTGGCCAACATCCCACAGATAGTAATTGACGGAGTTGGGATTCAAACCCAAGGCCATTTGGCTTCGGAGCCCATATTATTTCACCATTATACTGTGGTGTTCTTGAAAAAACTGGAAAAAAAACAACAAGACAAGAACAGGTTGTCAAAGGCAGGAACCAAAACTTTTCCAATAGCCTCACAACCAGGGTCCAGTGTCCATTCTTATGCTCTTCAATTTATTCTCGATAAAGCCACCAGAAGGATCCATTTAAAAGTTAAATCAGAACCTGTTATTTCCTTACTAAAACCCTTCCAATCGCTTCCCATTGGACTTATTTAAAAAATCAAAATGTCTTATCACAAGGCCTTATACAATCTAGCCCCCTCTCATCTCTCTGCCTACATACCTTGCTACCCTCCATCTTCATAACTCCATTCCAGCTTCTTGACCACTCCAAACTTGTTTCCACCCAGGTTCCTTGCCTTTGCTGGTGCCTGTCCTTAAGAATGTTATTTCTCTATACCTTGGTATTGGCTCAACCTCTTGCTTCCTTCAGGCTCCCTGCTTCAACTGAGAGGTCTTCCTGGATCACCTTCTCTAAAATGGCATCTCTTAATTTCATTGCTCTCTCTTTATCCCGACTTACTTTTCTTCACAGGACTTACCATATCCTGAAATTATGTTATGATGTATTTATTTATTTACTTGTCTGTAGTCTGGCTCTCCCACCAGAATATACATTCTGTAAAACAGAATCCTTGGTGTTGTTTATTGCCTACACCAGTGTCTACCATATAAAAAATACTCAATACATTCTACAAATTATCCCAGAGCCTTGATGTTGCTTAAGTCTACAAAAGTTTCAAAAATTTGGAATGCTAGCCAACACAAGTATGCCCAAAGTAGGACAGGTAGGGGTGTAAGAAATGGTTAAAGAAGTGGTCCTCAAACTCCAGGGAACAACAATGCACTTTAGGGTCAGGATCTCTAAACTGGGAAGCTCCTAGGTGACTCTAATTCAGGTGATATGTGGATAAGGTTGTAGATTTAGCATATAGCCCATAGGATGCCTAGTTAACAGGGTATTGCAGGGGATATGCTTATACTAAAAATTCATCTGGAGGATAAAGTGAGTGACCTATATTCTATCTGAAAACATTATGGATCACACTTAGAGAAAAACCCTGTGGTAAAGGAAGAGATGATATTCAGTCTGGAGAAAATAAATTTGATTGAGAGACATGATTTGCAAGGATGTTCAAATATCTGAAAAGAAAAGACCTCTAGTCTCTGTTACTCTAGAGGATAGAACCAAGACCAGATATTGACACCATCCTTTCAGTAAATACAGGTTGGGCAATGGTGGAATAGGTTGCCTCTCACAGCAGTGGTTTTCCACCTCCAGGAGTATGCAAGCCATACTGTTGAAAGACTTGAATGAATGTTGATAAAGAGTCTGTTCTGGGTGAGGGTGGATCAATTCCAAAGCTTGCTCCAACACTAAGAATTCAGTAGGCCAGAAGGGATGAGACCCGACAGACTCCCTCTGTATTAGATGGGACTCCATTTATTGAAAGTAACCAAAATCCAACACAAATGGGCTTAATCAAAAAACTGAGTTTATTATTTTGCACTGAAAACAAAAAGGAGATTCTTGATTCAAGAATGAGTGAATTCAGGAGTGTAGAAATTGTCATCAGGATTGCAGATCCATGTCTCAGCACTATTTTTTCCTTCATTGGTTTCATTCTTGGGCAGTCTCCTCTTTCATGGTGATGAAACGATCACCTGTGTTCCAGGCCAACATCCTAACATGTTAGCAATCTCATCAGGAAAAAAGCATTCCTCTCAGTAATTTCAGCAAAATTTCCAGGACATCATCTCATAGCCTGTTTTGGGTCAGATGCCAACCCTTAAACCAATATTACGGTGCCCATGAGAATCAAGTGCTCTGATGAGACTCCTGAGGTCATGTTCTAATGAAATTGGGAGTAGGGTCAGCCCCACCCAAATTATAGGAACTAAAAGTGAGGGAGAAGGGTGATGTTACTAGGGGAAAAAAGGGTATTGGATGCTGCGCAGTTAAAAATATCAGAGTCCTATATTCCAAATTCAGTCTAGGTCAGTGATCTTAATAGCATGCTAACACACATGCTAACACCCTTCTATTAAAGTCATCCTCCTCCTCCAGCTACGCCTTCACGATTTCAACAAGTTCTTCCTTCACACTAGGAAGGTACATCTCCCCACTTCCCCAAATCAGTCCTCTTCCCACTGTCCCATTCCATTGAGTGAAACAATTTATTAAACAGGAAACATTTCAATTCTTTAGAAATACAAACACAGGTGGGCAATGGTGGTATAGGTTGCCTCTAAGGGCAGTGGTTTCCCACCTCCAGGGTTGTGCAAGTCATAGAGTTGAAAAAGCTGAGTGAGTGCTAAGGAAGGCAACCTGATCTAGGTGATAGTGGGTCAATTTCACAGACCACTCCAACAATAAGAACTCGGTACCTCAGAAGGAGAGAGAGAGAGATGGACCTCCTCTGTGTTTCTTGGACGTTTCTGAAGTGAAAATGATTATTGATTATTACTGTGCCCCAAAATCAGAAATACAAAAGTAACTAAAGCATGGTTCATGTACTTCAGAGCATCCTGAGCTAGTGAGGGAGAACAAAACGAAATGCAGAGGAAGTTATACAATGATGTGATGAGTATAGTGAGGCAGATATACATTCAAGGCTGTGACAGCACAGGAGATGGTACTTCACACAATGGGGACACATGGAGGGCTCTTATCTCTAAGCTTTTCATAATGCAGGAGCCATATGTTTGTGTGTGGGGATTTTCAACATCTTTTATTTTGTCATCTTGCCATTTCAATGGTTACTGAGATAGTCCAAAAGAGACTAAATGATGAGCCATTGATCTTTATAAAACATAAAGGCTTTTAGTTTGCTAATAAAAGCATACATATTCATTGTACAAAATTTGGCAAATAAAGAAAAGACATGGGAGAAAGGGAAAAATACATAACTACTATTAACACTTTTATGTTATTTTTATCCAGTCTTCCTCCTTTCTCTGTCTAGAGATAGATCATTGTAATATACATATATAAATGTGGTATATGTAAAATGTATAATGTATGAATACATCCATAGAGATATATATGACACCTATAGTAATATAGATGATTTTACATTCTATTTTTAACTTAACCTTCTGTCATTAGACACTTCCAATGCCAATAAATATCCTTTGAAGACTTTTTTATGACTCTATAATATTGCTGTATGATAATATCACCATTCCTCTTGGACAGTCTTTTTCACAGAAGCAATAAAAAGAAATTGTCAAGTGAAATGACTCATTTTGGCAGGCAAAGACATCAACTTCAAAACAGACTGAGATTTACTACTCCAAAAATTTAAGAAAATTAAAGTGCCATAAACTTTAAGGGAGATAAAAATGTCATTGGACTTCCTTTGCTCATTTACCTCTCCAAGTATGGAAGCAGTTATGAAGTATAATTAACAAATAACTCTCATGTGATTTCATAATATCTTCCTTCACATTTAGACCAGCATCAAAGCATTCTTTGTTATATTTATAGTGGTGGGTTGGGATGAATATCAGTTACGTTTAATATTCCATTGAACAGAATTTAATGAGTCAATCTTATTCCAGATGGACCTATATACAGAGGCTGTGGTCCTTGATTTCAGAGATGCATCTGTGTTAAATACCAGTAATGATTTTCAGATTATCTTATCTTATTTTGTAAATTCAAAAACGAGTAGGTAGTTCCAATGTAGGTAAAAGAATTGCTCCCAGGAGGGCACAGGGAGTTCTAATAGGATTAGACCCATTAGTCTCAATAAATCCTTTGGTGTCAAAGTCTGGATAATCTGTAACCATTAACTTTAAACTGATGTGGTTAGCTGCTCAGGCCACAACATAGAAATACTATTGGAATCTGAATTTATTTCAGATAGTTGGCCAAGACAAGCATAACTGTGGGGAAGGATGAAGGCCATTTGCCCACTATCACTACCGTTTCCAAATCCTCATCTTCTGCTTTCCAATTGTATCACTTTTCATTATCTTTCTGTGTTCTAACTCCCCATGGGGCTTTATTTCTCACTACCTGTATTATCTTGAATTATGGGCATCTGTGTCTTTACCTGACTCTTTTGTTTGCAAGGATTATTTATGTCTTCCTCATCTATTTTGTTGCTATACATCTAAACTTAAGGATAGGAGGAACACAATGTCAAGGGCATACTGGTCCTCTCTCCTACTCCCTTCTTTAGGACAAGACTGGACAGATTATCAGCTATAGGGATCACTGTACCCCAAGGCAGGAAAATAGGATTTATGCCTCGTGCACACTCCTATTTTCTTATATGCCTGACCTTGTGTAGGGCAGACTCCCCTGGTGCCTCCATTGCCCGTGGTGTAAGCACACCAGGAAAAACTGCCACATTCTCCCACCCGGCTTTACAATTCATGGATCAAACTGAGATTTTGATCTTATTCTGGCCCCTGTGTCTATTGACAATTTGATGGGAGGGGTTAGTGACTGCCTCTCTCCAAATCTCTATCAATCCCACTCTGTGGAAGTACACAAAGGCATACATGGCTTCAGTGAGAGTGCAATCAGCTTCCTGTACCAGACATACACACCACCTCATGGAAGGGCCTTGGCTCCAGGCCACATTCACTCTCAAGGAGGACTTATAACTTTCAAAGTTCATCTAACAAGTCGTTGTTGCCATCTACTACATGCAAGGCATGACGCTACACATTGGTCTTAAACCAATAAATAGATGAAGCTTAATCTCTACCCTCTAGAGGTTCTAGCCTACAGACAACAAGATAGCTAATAATCATCACATAGTGTGAAAAAGGCTGTCATGGAACCTGGCACCAGTAGCATAGGATCCTCTCATAGTAGCCCTGGGATATAGAGTCAGCAGACATTAATATTCCCATTTTACAGATGAGATAATTGAGGCTCAGAAACACTAAGTCCCCCAAGGTTAAATGGCACAAGATAGTCAGAGCTAGAGAGAACTCAAGTCCATTGCATTTGCACTACAGAATGGTACCTCTGTGGAAGTGTAGGACTTCATTTATCCTTGAAGGGAAAGGAAGCTAAGATGATTAAGGAAATCATCTGTTATTACCTTAGGCTTGTGTCAGATTGCTCCACCCCATGTCAATACTATGATTCTCTGAACCACTCTTCTAAACCTCATTGCTCATGGGAAATCACCTGGCATGATTTCAGGTTGTATTTATCAGTCAGGTTAAGGCTAGGTTATGCTGCAATAACAACTCTTAAGTCTCAGTGATTAACAAAAAAAAAATATTCTTAATAATTCACAATTCATGTTCATTAGCAAGTTGGCTTCAGCTCTGCTCCACATCAGCATCATTCTAGGTCTCATGTAGAAGGAGCAGTCTTTCTATGGGGTATTGCTTGTATCATAACAGGGGAAGGAGGCCATGGCTCTCACAACTTCTGCTCAGAAGTGACATACTTCTGTTCATTCATCACCGGAACAATCACATAGTCAATCCTGATGTCAATGAGGCAGAGAAGCATAAACCTCACACAATTCAGGGCAGTAAATGTCCTCTATTAAGGACTGTAAGGGTACAACTAAATATAGAGACATAAGACCTGGAGGTGAATACTAGCTTATTCATGACAGATGAACTGAAACAAAACTCTCTGAACTTTAATAATATCACAATAAAACAAAAATAACTATTGTCATCTGTCTCAGGAACTTGATGTGAGAAGCAAGTGACAATGTGTAAGAAAGTTTCTGGTAAACTATGCAACACATTGCTCTTGTTCTTACATATTGTTTCATATTCATGTTCATATCCATGTTCCTACCTATAGACAAGGAGTTACAAACAGAAACATGTCAATTATAGGCGTGCCTGGGTGGCTCAGTCAGTTAAGCATCCAACTTCACCTCAAGTCATGATTTTGTGGTTTGTGAGTTCAAGCCTTGCGTTGAGCTCTGTGCTGACATCTTGGAGCCTGGAGCTTGCTTCGGATTCTGTGTCTCCCTCTCTGTCCCTCCCTGGTTGTGCTTTCTCTCTCTAAAAAAAATTAAGAAAAAAAAAAAAACAAACAAACATGTAAGTTACTTGTTCTGAAAACAAAAACTAAAAAAAACCTTAATGTCCTCCTAGTTACACTTTCTTTATAGTGTTTTTCTTTTTCTTTTTTCTTTTTTCTTTCCTTTCCTTTCCTTTCCTTTCCTTTCCTTTCCTTTCCTTTCCTTTCCTTTCCTTTCCTCTCTTCTCTTCTCTTCTCTTCTCTTCTCTTCTCTTCTCTTCTCTTCTCTTCTCTTCTCTTCTCTTCCCTTCCCTTCCCTTCCCTTCCTTCCCTTCCCTTCCCTACCTTCTTTTTTTCTTCCTTCTTTAAGCTGCTTTACAAGGAAAACCAGGCATATGTATTGGCTAAATTTGGCCTGTAGAACTACTGCCATTTACTGTATATTTTTTTATGGAAACAGAATCAGACTAATATATGCAACCCACAGACTCAAGTAAAGTTATTTTTTTAATGTTTACTTACTTAATGTTTACTTACAAGCAGGCAAGGGGCAGAGAGAGGGGGAGAGAGAATCACAAGCAGACTCCACACTGTCAGAGCAGAGCCCAATGTGGGGCTCAACCTGACAAACAGTGAGATCATGACCTGAGCTGAAATTAAAAGTCAGATACTTAACTGACTGAGCCACCCAGGCATCCCCTCAACAGTTCTAACTTTCAGAAAAGCCCTTATGAAGTTCATGAAGTTCAAGTCCATTATCAAACAAATAATATTTATCTTATAAAAAAGTATGAACAACAACCAAGCATAATATATGTAAGACTCACATCTGCTAACTGGTGGATCTTTGTTAAAAAAAAAAAAAAAAAAAAAAGCAAATTCTCAACATAAAAGATATAATAGTTCATGATAACCCTGATAAAACCGTTGACTACTTCAACTGCGAGGAAGTGTTCACTCATTTCTTCATAAAATGTTTGAGCAACTGTTATATGGAACAAGACTATGACAAGCTATTTCTTTTATGTGTGATGGAAATACAGCAATTCTCATATAATGTAGAAGGTATGAAGCTAAGGTAAGCCCAGGGAGCTAAAGTGGAACATAAGAGGAGCATGTGGCCCAGTTCACTGATGTAAAGGGGTGCAAGCCATCACATTAGAGGGAACCGCACTGTGAAAAGTGGAAGGCAAGCGATGATGTATGAGTGAAAAACAGGACAGTGAGGGGAGCTCAGTATGGGAGTACACCATGAGGAACAAGGATGCTGAGGAGGTGAGCAGGGCTAAATCATGTAAGGCCTTGGCAAATGCATCACTAGCCTCGACACTTATAATTAAATACATGATTTGGAGATAGAGATAGTTTTTGCCCACAAAGGGAGGCAGGTTAGGATACAGTGTAGCAGTAAAGGCTATGAGGCATGAAGTCCTATGGAAAGTTAGAATAAGGAAAGGTTCTAACTCCCCACAGTAGGGGGTACAGGAAAAGATATTCAGCATTTGAGATGGGCTCTGGAAAATGGAGAGGATTTCAATTAATAGAAATTGGGAGGGGAGAATTCTAGGAAAGACATATAGATACAGAAATTAAGAGAATGACAATGATAGCAATTTATGCAAAAGGAAGTAGAAAAGAGAGGTAAAAGAAGAAAATGAAAAATTTTATATTATGGAGAAATTGTTTATCAAGCACCTGGGAACTAGGCTCTGGGCTTTGTACCATATGCAAGCTGGCTCATTTAACTTTCACAATATTGCCATTTCACTTTCACTGATAACAATACTGAAGCTTTCTTTGAAAGTTACTTTAAGGTCATAAAGTAAGTGATGGCCTCTCTGGCTCATTCACCACACCAATTTATTCCAAACGCAAATGACTCAGAGTGGTGAAATTAGTGTTCAGGGCAAATTCCTTAAGCAATGAAGTACAGGGTGAATTTGAAGTGTGAGATGAAGGACAGTATGGAGAGGTGGCTGACATTTAAGAGTCCTTAACTATCAAAATTCTCCTTCCCACTAAAAAAAAAAAAAAAAAAAGCCTAGGACCAGATGGTTTTACTGGTGAACTCTACCAAACATTTAAAGATTAATACCATTCTTCAAATTTTGCATAAAAACTTAAGAGGAGGGAACACTTCAAAACTCATTGTACAAGTCTTTATATCAAAACCAGACAAGGATTACAAGAAAATGAAACCAAAAACCAGTATCCCTAACGAACATAGATGCAAAACCCTCAACAAAGTACTAGCAAACTGAAAGGATCATGAAGCATAAGAAACAAAAGCAAAAACAAAGGAGACTACATCAAACTAAAATCATCTGCACAGCAAAGGAAACAATCAACAAAAGGAAATCTATGAATAATAGAAAATATTTGCAAACCATATATCTGATAAGGAGTTAATATTTAAAATATATAAGGGAATCCATACAACTCACAAGCACAAAAACAAACTGAAACAAACTGATTAAAAATTGAGCACAGGACCTGAATAATCATTTTTCCAAAGAAGACATACAAATAGCCAACAGGTGCTCATGAAAAGGTGCTCAGTATTACTAATCGCCAGGGAGATGCAAATCAAAACCACAATGAGATATCATCTCACACCTGTTAGAATATCTATTACCAAAAAGTTATATGATAACAAATGTTGGCAAGGATGTAGAGATGAGGGAATCCTTCTACACTGCTGGTGGGAATATAAATTGGTACACTCATGGAAAATAATATACATGTTCTTCAAAAAAGTTAAAATAAGATAACCGTATGATCCAGCAATCCCGCTTATGAGTATATTTCTAAAGAATATGAAGATGGGATGAAGATGTCTCAGAAAGATACCTGCACTCCGATATGCACTGGAGCATTATTCATAATAGCTAAGACACAGAAACAACCTAATGTGTGCCTCAGAGGATGAATGGATAATGAAAGTGCAGCATATATGTACAACGGAATATAATTCTGTCTTAAAAAGAAGGAAGTCTGTCATCTGGAATGACATGGACAAACCTGGCAGTGCGGAGAACATCATGTCAGCTAACATGAGCCAGACACAGAAAGGCAAATGATGCACGATCTCACTCATATGTAGAATCTCAAAAGCTGAACTCATAGAAACAGAGTAGAAAAGTGGTTCCCAGGGTCTGGAGGGTAGGAGAAATGGGGAGACCTTGGTCCAAGGGTAATAACTTTCACTTAAAATATTAAAAGTTCTGGAGATCTCATGTATAGCATGATCACAATAGTTAATAATACTGCACTGCATCCTTGAAATTTGTTACAAGAGTAGGATTTAAGTGTCCTCACCACACACATAAAACCACAACTAGATAGATAATAGACAGACAGACAGATAGATAGATACATAGATAGTTAGATGAATGAATGATAGATAGATAGAAGCTATGTGAAATGATAGCATGTTAATTGGTTAGATTTTGGCAATCATTTCACAGTGTATACATATATCAGAACACCATCTTATATACCTTAAATATATATAATTTTTGTCAATCATACTTTACTAAATCTGGGGGAACAAAGAAGGCCTTAACCGACTTCCCCAACTAAAAGAGCCACTTGAGTTTTTATATTGGTACCCTGCTTGATTTTCTTTCCTTTTTAATACTTATTTTTGAGAGAGTACAAGCAGGGGAGAGGCAGAGAGAGGAGACAGAGGATCTGAAGTAGGCTCTGTGCTGATAGTAGCGAGCCTGATATGGTTTGAACTCACAAACCATGAGATCATGACCTGAGCTAAAGTCAGCCACTCAGCTGACTGAGCCACACAGGTACCTCCCCTGTTTGATTTTCTAAATAGCACTCATCCCTACCTGAAAATATTTTATGTACTTTTCTTTCTATTCCATAGAGACTCCTTAAAGTCAGGACTCTGTATAGCTGGTTTACCACTGCATCCTCGTTAATATCTGTCTCGTGGTAGGCACTTGTTGTGGATAGAATTGTGGCCCCAGAAAGCAGATATTGAAGTCCTAACCACTGGCACCTGTGAATGTGACCTTATCTGAAAAGAATCTTTAAGGGTGCCTGGGTGGCTCATTTGGTTAAGTGCCCAACTCTTGATTTCCTCTCATGTCATGATCTCATGGTTTGTGAGTGTAAGTCCCACATTGGGGCTTGGGATTCTTGAGCCCCACATTGAGCCAGCTTGGGATTCTGTCTCTCTCTCTCTTTGCCCCTTCCCTGCTCAGACTGTCTCTTTCTCTGTCTCTCAAAAATAAATAAACATTAAAAAAACTAAAAAAAAGAAAAGAGTTGGGTACCTGGGTGGCTTAGTCGGTTAAGTGTCCCACTCTTGGTTTTTGCTCAAGTCATAGATCATGGTCATGAGATTGAGCATCACATTGGACAGCACAGAGCCTGCTTGGGACTCTCTCTCCCTCTCTTTCTGTCCCTCCCTTGCTTATGAAAGTTCACACACTCTCTCTCTCAAAATGGATACATAAAAGTTTAAAAAAATATGTAGAGATGTAATTAAGATGTAAGTTAAGATGGGCTCATACTGGAATGGGGGGCGGGGCTTTAATTTACAATGACCAGTGTCCTTCTAAGACAGGGAGAAGAGACTCAGAGACACACAGGCAGAAGGTCATTTGATGACAGAGGAGATTACAGCCACACAGCTGTAAATAAAGGAATGAACACCTAGGACCGCTTAGGACCACCAGATGCTACAGCCTGCACAGAGCCCAATGCCCTACAATGCCTTGACCTCAAGCTTCCAACCACCAGAACTGTGAGGGAATGAACTTGTGTTGGGTAAGTCACCTGGCGTGGGCTACTTTTTTATGGCAGCTCTAGGAAACAAATACAGTACTTGACAACTGTCTTCTAAATGAATAGAGGCACCTGGGTGGCTCAGTAGGTTAAACATCTAGGTTAAACATCCGACTTCATTTTTTTTTCAAATGTTTTTATTCATTTCTAGGAGAGAGAGAGAGAGACAGCACGAGCAGGGGAGGGCCAGAGAGAGAGGCAGTCACAGACCGAAAGAGGCTCCAGGCTCTGAGCTGGCAGTCAGCACAGAGCCCGACGCGGGGCTTGAACCCATGAACCGCGAGATCATGACCCAAGCGAAAGTCGGACGCCCAACCAACCAAGCCACCCAGGCGCCCCAAACATCCGACTTCAAATCAGATCATGATCTCACGGTTTGTGAGTTTGAGCCCTGTGTCAGGCCTTATGCTGACAGCTGAGGGCCTGGACCTTGCTTTGACATCTGTGTCTTCCTCTCTCTCTCTGTCCCTTCCCCACTCATGCTCTGTCTCTCTATGTCTCTAAATAAATAAATAAATAAATGTTAAACATTTTTAAAATTTAAATAAATGAACTGTGAGGTGATAAAAGTTGAAAGAATTGAGAGTCAAATGCGGGAATGGATAGAAAGAATGGGAAGGTGGTACATTGGAAGCATCAACAGGACTTGTTATGAGGGAACCAGTCTGAGTTTCTGTTTCAAAGTTGAAAAACCATTCTTGAAAGGGTTCACTCCACCTTGGGAAGATTCTCATTGTGGATCTTCAAATTCTAGAGTTCTAGATCTATAGGCAGTATACCAGAATGGTGAAGAGTAAAACATTGAATGAGACAAGCCTAAGAAAAATTTGGGCTTGGTTTCTTATTGGCTGTGTGACCTTGGGTAGTTGTTTGACATCTCTGAGCAGGCTCTGCTGTCTACCAGTGCTTTCTCTTATCTTTAAAAAGCAGACTCTGTTTCAAGAGACCTGGTAAGAACCTGCATTTCCAACAAGCTCCTGAGTGTTGATGCCCAGGGGTCCTCAGACCACACTTTGAGCAGTGAGGAAGGGGCTAGAGAATATTCTAGCAATCTGAAGGATGGATTCAGCAAGCAAAAGAGGCCCAAAATTAACGATGACCTGGCTGGAAATATGTTAATACTTGAGCGAACTATAACACATGCTCAGCAACGCTGTGTAAATCTGTGATCTATGGACCACGGTCAAATCTGGCCCACCTGTGTCCTGCAAATCTTACATTACTTACTATCTTGACTTTTACAGGAAAAGTTTGCTGACCTTCAATTAACAAGTCTGCTTCTCTGTTTTGAGAATCAAACAAATATTTAGGAAGCCACTCCAAACTGCATAATATGGAAGCTGAAGACATGGCATCCAAAAAGAGGAATTTCAGATGGCAAGAAATGAAACCATAAAATGCTGATCATGCTTGTCTCATAGGGCCACAAAGGAAAACTTCACAAATTCGAGGTCAGAGTGATGGCCTTTTTCCTAAACCTTACCAAAAGTTAAAAATACATTTCAGAGGGGCGCCTGGGTGGCTTAGTCGGTTAAGCGTCCAACTTTCGCTTAGGTCATGATCTTGTGGTTCGTGGGTTCGAGCCCCGCGTCGGGCTCTGTGCTGACTGCCAGCTC
>NW_024081050.1:1566882-1670273 GCF_003009895.1 Hyaena hyaena
GGTTCGTGGGTTCGAGCCCCGCGTCGGGCTCTGTGCTGACTGCCAGCTCAGAGCCTGGAGCCTACTTCAGAGTCTGTATCCCCCTCTCTCTCTGACCCTCCCCTGCTCACGCTCTCTCTCTCTCTCTCTCTCTCTCTCTCCTAGAAATAAGTAAAAATATTTAAAAAAAAAAAAACAAAAAAGAAACTCACAAAATGTAAACCCCTGTGGTTGGCATTCAGGATGCCTCTCTGTGAGGATTCAACTTGGGAAGTCAATTTCCAGAATTAAGACCGAAAACAATGCCTTATATTAAGGCGGAGTAGCACAGGACTATAACTGAAAAGTAAGAATAGCCACATAAATACCTTCCCAGGGCTCTAACAGCAAGTGTTTCTTAATTAAAATTTAAGTTGCTGAGTGAACAATTTTAGGTAAAGTTGTTTTTATGCATGTAAATGCCCAGTTAATCTCTAATTGGCAACATCTTCTCCTTCTCCCTTTTGGGTTTCTTTTGGACAATGTAAAATCCAGAAGGCACCCAAGCTGTGCCTGCATGATGTCCACATTACCCTTGGCTTTCCTGCACTGGGTCCTCAGGAGAGGGGGAAAAATAGCCCATACTAACTCGTTTCAGGAGGTTTGACTATCCAGAATCTAAACCAGCTCTTATCTTAACTTGCCTATGTGAGATTTACAAACGGGAAGAGAACAAATAAAGAGTAATTTAAATTTTAATTTAAAAAACCCTCTATTTTCTTATCCCTTATCAAACTGCCAGCATTTTTCCTGCTGACAATGAGCAAGTGTCATTGGCATTGGCCAGACCCTACCCACAACCAAGGAATCTCTTTCATCTAAAACCCTGATCCCTTTAATAAACAAAATACGAAAAGGCAGTCAAAATTACGCTGTGGCTTTATAAAAGAAGGCAGGGAAATCCTCTGAGTACAATCCCCTGCTTGTTATTTTCACATGCCATGTGACCCCAAGTCATTCTGAAGGATAAAGAGACAGGGGCTGCCACCAGATCCCAGCCATGACTTCCCCTCCGTTCCCAGCCCTGGTCCATCTGTTCTCCAGAGGCCACATGAATGGCATATGTCAAGAGAGTCAGAGCTGTGCAAACTGCCCAAAGAAATCGCTCGGCCAACTTCCCTTTGCTTCCACGGCTTCAGCAATTGTTGCTGAGCCAACCACCATATGGCGAATAATTAGTTTTTCGACCCCACTCAAGAAAAATGTCCGCTTCATTGCCAAGCATTAGCAATATGTGTGTTAATGAACAGTGGGAGCTGAATGCCTATACATTAACAAAAGTTGGGTGTTTTTTTTTTTCTTTTCCAGCTCCAAGCTCTGTCCCTTTTGCTTTGCTTCCTTTCAAGTAGGTGACAACCTAGGAGCAAACTGTATTTTTTTTTTAATGAGAGGCCACAACCCAATAGGAAAGGCCTAGATTTCAAAACCAAATATCTTTCTTTTTAATAAAATGGCTTTCATCATTTTTGAAAAGTGACCAATGCAGCCCATATAAAGATTGGGACGTCAAAGCCAAAGTACCAGCACGCTTTCTGCCCTTGATGCATAAGAGGTAGGCATAAATTTATGTTGAATGCCGTTAGTGCTGTCTCAAGCAGGATGCACTTTTTGGCCTCTTTAAATAAACACTTACCTCCTTACTCCAACAGAAAATGCACTTGATGCTCTTAGCAGGAAGATTTAAGAACCCAGTTAAGATTTCAAGTTCACTATCCCAAGAGTAACAGCCTGAGCAGGCAAATAATTTCTCTCAAGAGAAAACGGTCTTTGTACAGTCAGAAAATAAACATGCATTTAGTATATATGCTGCAAGACAAAAATACCTAAGTTTGCACCCATTTTTGCATTTTCCAGGGCAAGGCAACACTGATTTACCTCTGACAGGTTGTGTGTGTGCGTGTGTGTGTGTGTGTGTGTGTGTGTTTGTGTGTATGTGTGTTTTTACTCTGACTGCTTTCTGACCTTGGCCTTCACATTCTCTGCATGCAAACATATAAACCCCGAGAAAAAGAAAAGGGGCAATTGACATGTTCTCTAATGCAATTCTCAGAGTCCAGCTATAGGTCAGTGGTTCTCAAACATCTTCAGTTTGCAGATCATTGTACCACGGCAGAAGTTCTGAAAGATCCTCCCTCTTATTTTCAGGTAAAAAAGAAATGCTTTGCCAGAATAAATCACCAGAGGGGTACTGATTTAATGAGACAGTTGAGAGGAACCTCACAAGCAAAATGTGAATCAGTGCCACACACAGTGAATGACTACTGTCATTCTCTTTTTATATTTGTGATTTGTTTGAATAATACCTGCACCAGCTTCTAGACCATAAACTTATTAAAGACATGTATGGCTTCTTTTTGCTTGTTGCTGTATTTTTAGAAGCTAGAGCTCAGTACCAGCTAGATTGTTGGGGTTACAGTGAATACCTTTTCAATAAGGAATTGTTGAGTAAATACTTTCAATACTTTTTTTAATGTTTTATTTATTTCTGAGAGAGAGAGAGAGACAGCATGAGCAGGGGAGGGTCAGAGAGAGAGGGAGATACAGAATCTGAAGCATGCTCCAGGCTCTGAGCTAGCTGTCAGCACAAAACCTGACACAAGGCTTGAACCCAGGAACTGTGAGATAGTGACCTGAGCTGAAGTAAGATGCTCAACCAACTGAGCCACCCAGGCACCCCATTCTTTCAATACTTTTAATCATCTTGAATATGAGACCAGATCAGTCTAGGAACCATGAGCATTTTATAGATCGCAGTCTATTGGCAGAGAATCTGCCAATGGGCACCGTAAGTTGATACTGAACATTACATCTATTTGATGTCATCATCTTTCTGACTGTCACTGGCCTATAATTATAGTCTTTATGTGTTTCTGCTCTAAAATTCTAATTGTAAAAAAAAAAACCAACAACAACAAAGAACAGCTGATATAGTGTTTTCTATACATTTTGGCCAGAAAATTTAGGACAACAGAATAATTTGAAAGTTGTATATCCCATGCTTCACTCCACTCTTCATTGACTACCTCCCTCTTGATTCCTCCAGGCCTCAGTTTCCCTACCTGTTGATAAAAGGTGGTAGGAAAGGAATAAATAATATCTCCTTTGTGAAATTTTGTGGATTAAAAGGTAATTTATGCAAACAGCTTAGGATGGTGTTGAACACATAGAAGATTACAAAGCTTGGCTATTTTTGAGTTCAAAATTGATGAGTTTATTCTCAAAACACCAAATCTTCCTAATCCCAGAGTTTCTGGCTTGAAGGAACAGCTAATAAATGATAACTTGGAATATGAGAGGAGTTTATTAAGGGTCCACTCTCTTATTTTGAGCCAAGCCTTCCCCCCCTCCCCATATGTATCAACTAAAAATGCATCACTGGGGGAACAGAGATTGAAGTGACCCTCTTCATGGCTTACATGGGGCATTAGAAACAAGCCCCCTTCTGCTTCCATCCTGAAGAGAATTCACAAAAGTTCAGTCAAACAAAGGATTCTCAGATCTCTGGCATATTACCTTCATCCTGTTGGTGGGCATCAAAACTCGTTCAAAGTTCATTCCTTGAGGGAAAGTTGGGGTGCTTCACCAGTGAAACTGCTCTTAATGAAAGTACTTGGCTGCATAACCAAAAACTTTACCCTGCAAAGTTACAGTTAAATGAGTTGGAAACTTATTAAAGCAGAGTTGCTGTTCTGATTGGTCTATAGCCAAGAAAGGTATTCAAGGAGAAACCAAAGCCAAAAGTGTCAAGTCCACTGTAACTGGGGAGATCACTGCTTGCAGACATCCTCTGTCCCAGTACTGTCTGTGCAGTTGTGCACAGCTGAAAAGTTTGCTCTTACCCGGAAGCTTAGGAGTCCCTGTCGTAGGGCTGGGGTCAGGGGTCTGAGATTGTGCAGAGGAGCAGACAGGAAACTTAGAGGGCCAGGGAATTTTAATATAAGATATGGCTTCTTGCTTGGTCTGTGTCTGTCTAGCTGGATCTCCTCTGCTAAACCACATGCACCATGGCTCCCACCACCAGTCCAAGCCTAGTTTCCCCTTCCCTTTACATGCTCATGCTATCCAGCTTCCCTAGTCAATGGTTAAATGGCTGCTGTGTAAAAACGATTCTCTGAATATTCGCCTGCAGAAGACTGCCCTGCTTCGAATGAGCTGGTTGGGTGTATGGGAGGTGACAATCAGAGTTGTCAGAGCTTGGAGTGGGCCCTGACCTGCATGAAGTGAGCTGACCTTTGCTATAAGGTCTCCTTGCCCTTCCCAATATATGTCTTTACCTGGGCTCACTAGGTTACACTGAAAGTCTTACTCTTACGTAGTCATGGTCTTGGAGTTAAGATATTGCCTCTAGAAGTTCTCCATTAGAAAGTCAACATTTTATTTGAAAAGGGATACTGCATGAGCTCCTTCTCACTCTACTTCATCTCTGTGGACTTGCCATGGTAGCCATGTAAACATCCTCTGCTTTCCTCAAACCCAGAACAATATTCCCAGGCTGACCCTTAATCCACCCAGTAGACGAAGCCTTCTATGAACCCCTTGATGGACTGACTCCCCTGTCTGCCTCCACCCAGCCACTCTTTGTCCTCTTTTCTTCATCAGGACACAGATGAGTCTTTACCTGGCCTCTTCCTTTCATCCCCTACGACCTCTCTCATCACCTCATTGTGTTGACTGTCCCCATTCTTGTTGGAAATTTCCATCTCTTTGTCTGTACCTACAGACAACTCAGATCTTTTAGCTCTGATACTGCTATCTCACCTTTCCCTTTTCCTGCACAACGAAATTTCTGGGGAAAGGGGAGGTCCTGTCCACTCTAAATGCCTCCATTTTCTCACCCCCAACTTAGTCCTTAATCTTCCTATTTGAATCCTGCCTCCACTACTCACACTGTTCTCCAGATGTCCATCACCACACCGCAGCCCCCCAGCCCAGCAACCACTTCTCTGTCTTTTTCCTTCCCGTCCACCAGGCAACATTTTGCTTTTTTTTTTTTTTTTTGCAGCATTTTGCAATTTTGTATGCTCCTTGCTTCCATGATTGTCCTTTCTTTTTAGATATTGCCTTCTCTGCTTCACCCTCCAAATTTCTGATTTTCTCATTTTCTGCCTACTGGCTTTCTGTCTAACCCTCTACCTGTCTAAAATGTAAGCATCCTCTAAAGCAGCACTGTACAAGAACTTTGGACACAGATGGAAATGTTCTGTACCTGTGCTGTGCAATATAGCCAGATGTGGCTGATAGTATAGGAAATGTAGCTAGTGCAACCGAAGAAATAATTTTACATTTTATTTTACTTAAGTTACATTTAAGTTGCTAGATGTTACTAGTGGCTAGTAGCTTAAGCAGCACAGCTGTAAAGTTCTGTCTCTTCTTTGGTGTGTCCTTCCTTAGAGACTACCCTCTCTTGTATCTTGCCCCATCTCCCATTTTCAGAGGACAACCACACTCTCTAACAGGACAAAGAAACAGACCCACGTTTCCCAGTTCCCTTTGAAAATCTATTAACAACTCTCTGACCTCACACCTGGAACTTGACAACTCAGGTTCTGTGTTTTACTGCTATCCTGATGCATTCAAACTGATGTCATCCTGCCAAAGTTCAGAGTAGCGGCTGCCTTCTGTAAGCAAGCTCTTTTAGTGAGGACTGAAGCAGTGTTTCCTGATCACTTGGACTTGCTCTGTTGCGTTTAATCTTTACCATCCTGTCTTTCCAGATTGTAGTGCTTCATAAAGCCCTTTCTCAAGGTAAGGGCTTCTTCATGTGTTTCTATTTTCTTCCAACACTTTACTTCTTGCAGTTTTTAGACCACAGCTTCACCCCGTTGCCTGTAGTTCTTGGGCCCCTGGCACATGTCAAATAACAGAGGTGCTCTGTGGATAATGTTGGCTGGTTCTCCATTCATGAAGGCTGGTGACGTGTCCATTTGCAGAGAGAAAAGTTGGAATGAGAAGCAGGGTGGCAGGAGTGGGGACCATACAGAAGGACAATGACAGGAGACATTGTGACTGTTCAACACTTTTACCAAATCATGAGCTGAATCCAATTCTGTTCAGGCACAGCCACTTAACTACAGAGCACGAACGTCTCTCTTTTATGGTAAAGATTCATAGAAAAGAATGTTTTTAGAAGAGCCATTTGGAATATTTGTTCACATTAAACATAAATATGTCCAAGTTTCATCATTTACCCGATTTTAAACTGCAAACAGATTAGATTTAGAAGACTTCTCTTTTCTTAACTTTCACAAGAAGAACAATTTAAGACATAAATATTTTTTCCATTTTGGGTCTCTAAAGCAGGGATGGTATAATGAGATATAATATAGTATATTATAATATATATATAATATAATATATATATTATAATATATAATATAATAATCCACATATTATTGGGTAAATTCAAATATACATAGTATTTGACTTTGCATTTCATCTTCATGCTACTCTAGCAAGAATATTTATTTCAGAACTGCAAGTGATATTCAAAAGATTATCTGCACGCAAATAATTAAATCAAATTTAAATAAAATAAACTATCGTCACATTATAAAATACAGTTAACAGTGTTTCTTGGGAAACAAGGAAGACTTCTTAAAAGCTGCTGAAAAAAAAAATTAACATGTAAATGAGACAGCACAGTGACACAGGAAGGGTGACAGAGACAGAGGTGATCCTTGAGGCTGTCTAGCTTACCACCTTCACAGAGTCCCTGAGCCATGGCAGTGGCACCAGGGAGGCACCCATTAGGAGAACCTTCGCAAACAATTTGAACAGTCAACTGACCCAAGAAGATCTGTGGATGGTAAATTAGCATGTGAAAAGACTATCAGCATGAGTCATTAACACGTAAAGTAAAGCCATAAACTCACCTGTTTGAATAGGAGACAAAACCAGTCAACTGCTGGGGGAGATTACAGAGCAACCGGAACTCTCATTGCTACTGTTGGGACTTTACACAGATCAATGTGAAGAAAAAAAGCTAAACTACCAGACGATCAAAACATTCCCCCTCCTAGGTGTAAAACTCCCTTGAGCCAAAAGTTGAGGGGCTTGCAAATGAGGATATACCAACCATTGTTTGATCTCAAACTCTATTCGGGTGAAAGGTCAGGGGTTGAGCAACCTAGCTCCTCCTGGCTGCAGCAAGCCCCTGAGATGTAAATCTTTAATTGACATTGTGATTAGAACGGTCAAACATGTTCTTCAAGCAACTGTTAAGCCATCCCCCCTCCACCTCTAAACACAAAATTCTCGCTTCTGTACACCGGCTTCGCCCCCTCTCCCTATATAAACCCTGAGCTATGGCTCAATGGCGCGCTCTTCCGAGGACTCTTTGGATGCTAGAGAGGGGCCGTCCGGCCGGACTAAAATAAACCTGAATAACCAACTCCTTTTGTGTTTGTGGGCTTTGTCTTCGGTGATTCTCCTTTGGAAAAGGTGGTCTAACATTGGTATTTATCCAGGAGAAATGAAAACATATGTCCATATGAAAGCTTGTACACAAATGTCTGCACTAGCTTTATTTGTCACAGCTCCGAACTGGAAATAATCCAATCCTTCTCAATAGGTGAGCGAATAAACTGAGTGAACCACAACACGCTACACTCCTGAGCAAGGATGAGGAACAAACTCTTGGTATATGCAACACCATGGATGAATGTCAAAATAATAACTGAAAGATGACCCAGCCCCCCCCCCCCCCCACAAAATAGCACATACTGCTTGTTACACCATTTTCATAAAATTCTAGAAAATCCAAACTAGCCTTTAGTGACAGTGACAGAAAGCAGACCAATGAGTGGTTGCCCAGGGAAGGGACGCATGGAGGGATGGGAGGAGGGATTACAAAAGGAAAATGAGGAAACTTGGGAGGTGATGGATATGTTCACTGTTATGAGTGAGCTGGAGGTTTCACAGATGTATGCACAGGTCAAAATTTATTAGATTTGTGTACCTTAAATATGTGCTGCTTATTTTATGCCAACTATGCCTTGATTAAAAGGTTGCTTAGCTTAAGTCCATTTTACATTTTAAAAAGAGAGAAAGAAAATTTCCCTTAACTAGAGGGAATGTATTTTGGCGTTCTAGGCCCATCAGCCCTCAGTTTATTCCTAGTCTATGATATTCACTATCTACCGTGCATCAATTAGCTACGTAGTATAATCAATACTTCAAATAACTAAATAGAGAGATGATGGTAATAAAGAAGAAGAGAAAGAGGAATAAGAAGAAAAACTAGAAGAAAGAAAGAGAGAAAGAGAGAGAGAGAGAGAGAGAGAGGGAGGAAGGAAGGAAAGAAGGAAGGAAGAAAGGAAGGAAGGAAGGAAAGGAAGGAAGGAAGGAAGGAAGGAAGGAAGGAAGGAAGGAAGGAAGGAAGGAAGGAAGGAAGGAAAGAGAGAAAGGAATAAATGGCTGGCTGGCTGGACGGATAGAGAGGTAAAATATCTACACGAAACTGATCAATTTGCAGGCATGTTTGTATTTCTATAGATCTCCCAGCTACAAGGGTACTGGGTTGGATAACCTCTGGCACATGATGAACCTCAGGACTCAGTAGATACTCAAAACACTTATGGTCCTTCTCAATCTTTTTACAGAAGAAACAATCTTCTAACATTGCAAAGGTTGTAAAGATATCAAGTGGCAGTATCACAGTTCATCCCTTATCCCATTTAGTCTGGGACTATGGAGATCTAGACAAGGAAAGATGCCTTACTGGATCCCATTACAAATGATGCTCAAATAACGAGGTGACAGAGAGAAATGAATATACATTGAGAACCTACTGTACTGGGTAATCTATATACACAATCTTCAGTCCTCAATTCTGCCTGAGAATTATTACCTCATAATACGTACTCCTTAAGAAGTTTAAGCAAAGTTAATCTGAACGCTTGTAAATTAGAAAACACCTTTGTTCTTTGAAGTTAAAAAAAAAGAGAGAGAGAGAGAGAAATGCAAATTCAAAGACTACATACACATTTTCCTCTGTCTTTCTATAAAAACAAGGCTACTCTTGAACAAAACTCCACGACAGAAGCTACAGAGTGCAGAGACAGCTGGACCGAATTAAATTACAGAGATGACGTCAGTTTCTGAGGGTCAGCATTGATAGGAAAACCTCATTGTCCTGTCACCAGGTCTCTGTCACCCTTCCAGATGCCAGAAAGAAAATAACCAGACAAGTGCCTGGGACAGATTCAAGGGCACTGCTTGAGAACACTTTGCCTGCTCCCCTATTTACAACTGGTACTCTGCATCTAGAAAGCAGAGAGCTCTAAAAACCTGTCTGAGATGTTGTAACATTGAAAATAAAAGGAAAATATGTAACTGTTAGAATTTTGCAGTGATCCACTTTCAAAATATCAATGTTTGTGGCCAATGTGATAAAACAAAATGAAATTCTAATGTTAATGAATGAAAGCAAAGCTCTTCTATACCCCAGATTTCTCCCAAATATCTTCCAGTAAACAATGGAGATACTTAATATCTTCTTTTAATTTGTTTCCATATAGGCATTCAAAACACAGAATCAATCCCAGTTGACTTTGTTTTACCTTGCGAGGGGTTGGGGAAAGATTCAGTGCAGCGAAATTAAAACATTGCTTTACAAAAGGAAAGATCAAAGATTATTCTCAAATTAGATTGTGGACAAAGTTCTCCATTTCAAAAAGGATATTTATAAAAGTCATTATATAGTTGAACAATCTAAAGAGAAGCAGTAAGATCATCTGAGGAATACTTCCTGACGTGCATTTTAATGGCATTTCAGAAACCAGAATTTTTGTAATACTTGAATAGAATCACAGGGAGAAAGTCCAACATTTTTCTCCAGGGCTGCTAGTTTTAATGGTACAAACTCATTGGCCTGGCACCATAATAAGGACTACCAATTAGTGTATCCATGTGCATATCCAGAAGGAAAAGTTTTTATCTTTTTCATCTTTAAATCTGGACAAGTAGTAGCCAAGTCCAAGCATGTTACCAGCTGATATGACCAAAATAGGGAAAGGCCATGCATCTGAAGCCCCTCCTATATTTGTGTAAAATTAAGTTGTTTTCAGGAGTACCTGAGTGGCTCAGTCAGTTAAGTGTTGGACTCTTGATTTCAGCTCAGGTCATGATCCCAGAGTCATGGGATCAAACCCCACATTGGTCTCTGTGCTTAGTGTGGATGCTGCTTAAAATTCTGTTTCTCTCTCTTCCTTTGCTCCTCCCCCACTTGTTCTCTCTCTCTCTCTTTCTCTCTCTCTCTCAAAACATTAAACTGTTTCTCATCCATTTTCAATTTTGTTATACAAATAAAGGGAGAAGGTGGGGCAGCTCGGTCTTGGATCAATATAAAGAAATCCGCCTTACCTCCTCCACAAAGATAAAAATTACTCTAATCAAACATCCCCAAGCTGCATTCTCATGGCACCAAGGGGGCCTTGCTGAAATGGTCATGATGATGCCACAGGGTAGCCAATGGACACTGAAGTCTTCCATGAAGTCTTCACTGCATGTGAGAACTCTGTGGGCTGATCACTGAAAGCACCAGTAGGTGGCAAGGCAGTCCTTGTCCTCTCTTTGGGAAGCTCTGGGTTTTGCCTAACTGATTTCAATCAGTAATAAATATTTCAACCCTTGCTTTGTTGCCCATACCCCTCTTGAGAGACACAAGCCCACCGCAGCCTTGTACCATGTGACACACTCTCACCCAACATGGGTGGTTGGATAATCTGGGCCAGATTGGACCAATCAGACTCTCTAGTCTCAGAAATCTGAAATCCAGACCCAGAGACTAAATCAGCTGACCCAAAAGTCTGGTGGACCTGGGGATAAGGGCACACTTGGGGCTGTCTGTGACGGTTCAAGTATGAGTGCAGCAGCGGAAGATAGCCTACAGAAGCAGAGTGAAGCAGGTGGGCATGGAGTAAGAAGGAGAGAGAGAAAGAAAATGAGTGCACGTGAGCATCCCTGGAAAAGGGGATGAGAAAAGACCATAGAAATCACAACAGGGTGCTGGAAAGGGCATTGGACTAGGAGAAAGGAGATGAGTTCCAATCTAGGATTTTCTACTATTTATGAGGCAGCTCTGGATAAACCATTTGACTTTGCTCAATTTTGGTTCCATGCTGACAGTGTAGCTCACAACTAAGTTCTCTTCAGCAACTTTGGGTTGCAGCAAAGTTGGGTTTGAATCTGTGCTTTGACCTTTACAAGCACTGTGAGCTCAGTCACCTTACTTGTCCTCTTTGGCTTCAAATACTTCAGGTGGAAAATTGAAATTCTACCTCTAATGAAGATTTGAGGAGAAATAAATAAAAGGATACATGTAAAGCAGTTAGTAAAGTCAATGGCATAAGGTATCCAAGAACTATCAGCTCTATAATAGTAAGGAATTATTAACCTCTCTGTGTATGTTTCCACTTCTATAACATAAAAATAATAATGATATCTTACTCATAGGGTTGCTGTAAGAACACATAAAGCATTGAGAAGAGCACATGGCATAACGTAAAGGCTCATAAATTTTATTTGCCGTTATTATCACCATTAGCATTGTTGATGTTGTTGTTATTACTACTACTACTATAATTGTCATCCCTGTGCTTTGCAGAACCTGGCAATACTTTCAACATCACTACTTTTACAGATTAAGCTAGTTAATCAACAAATAATAGAATTATCTTTGCCTCCATTCAGGACTTTGTAAATCTTGGATGCTTCATTAGAGCTATTCTCACTGACACTCCTATTAAATATGCTGACACAAAAGCAATAGTTTATGTTAATGTGGTTCTTAAATTCTATCCAGGCAGGCATTTCAAAGTTATTCATGGAAGGAAAAAAATGAATAAAGGCAACCTGTATGTCCCATAAGGGAGAGATGCTTAATTCAAAGATGGCAAGTCAACTGGGTCATACTGTTGAGCCATTAAAAGAATGTGTAAAAATGGGGGCACATGGTGGCTCATTTGGCTGAGCATCTGACTCTTGATTTAGGCTCAGATCATGTTCTCGGGGTTTGTGGGATCAAGTTCCATATCAGGATCTGCGCTCACAGTATGGAGCCTGCTTGGGATTCTCTCTCCCACACTCTCTCTCAAAATAAATATTTTTTAAAAGAATATGTAAAAATGTTTGTTAGACTGAACTATGAGGCATTGTAGAAAAATGATGTGATGGTAAATTAAAGTAGAATATACAGTTGTACATTTTCTATGATTGAAGCTCTGGTAATACCTATGCATATGGGAAAAGTCTAAATGAGTCTTTGAAATAATGATAAGTTTTGTCAAGTCAGTCTGAAAACTCACACTACCTTGGCCATACTTTATGCAATGAATTTTTCATAATAATATAATAGTTGCATTGTGCTCATTAATTAGATTCCTCCAACATTAAGTGACAAAAAAGTCATAGAAAACAAGTTCTGTTGTTTTCAAATACAGAGAAAGCCTATGATAATCCTCCATAGTTTTTTTTAAAAACGTGCTGCTTTTTTTTGAATTTTTAAAAGTTTATTTGAGAGAGAGAGCACAAGGAGATGGGCAGAGAGTAGGAGAGACAGAATCCCAAGCCAATTCCATGCCATCAGCACAGAGCCTGGTGTGAGGCTTGAATCCACAAACTGTGAGATCATGATCTGAGTTGAGATCAAGAGTTGGTTGGATGCTTAACCAAATGAGCCACTCAGGCATCCCATTCCTCCATAGTTTTGATGGTGATCACTTTCCTTAATTACACTCCATTAAATGTTCAATTAAAATTTGTCAAAGTTTAAATCTTTAATAATACGTTATTGCTGATATAACTACAGGCTAACTCACCTTAGTTCATTGCAGCATATGACTGTGGTACATGAGTGCATGAGTGGATAAGCATTAAAACACTAGCACTTAACTGTATACAATTAACCCTTGAACAACATGGAGGTTAAGAGCACCAACCCCTGAGCAGTCAGAAATCTGTAAGTAACTCTTGACTCCCCAAAAACTTAACTACTGATAGCCTACTGTGGACCAGAAGCCTTACCAATAGCATAAGCAGTTGATTAGCACATATTTTGTATGTTATATGTATATTTATATCCTTATAATAAAATAAGCTCGTGTAAAGAAAATGTTATGAAGGAAATCATAAGGCAGAGAAAATATTTTTACAGTACTGTACTGTATTATTTTTTAAAAATTACATGTAAGTGGACCTATGTGGTTTAAATTTGTGTTGTTCAAGGGTTAAAAGAGCTTTCTTTTTATAAATCATCTCTATGCCATATTAGAGAATGTTGAAATCAAGTAAGCCTCTAGCAGATGTAGCTAGTAAAGAAGAATTTTTATTCTTTTCTAGAAGCCTCCATGTGACTTCAGGAGGCACTCCTACACAAATGCATCTGTTTCCAGTGGGTTGGCCGTCCTGGGCAGAATCCCTCAGCAACTGACATGGTTTCGCTAAGTAGGCCTCCTGTACCCAGATGCTCTGTGACATTGGTTATGTGAGTTCTGTTATTATGTCAGGTACCATCTTGACAGAATCACAGGTTGAGGCAAAGACTAGCTCACAAAGTATTTATGAATGAAGACAAGTTTCAAACTATGTAACGTCAAAATGCATTCTTGCTTCTCTGTGTAGTCTTATTCTAAGCATTAATCATGAGAGAAAGGGGCAGTAAGCTCAGTGTGAAAAATGAAGTGATTTACCAATCCATGAGAAAGATGGAAGAGGACTCCTTAACAAAGGAGCCCCAGGTAATGGGAAAATAAGAGGGAGATATTTTCCCCAAGCAGCTGTCCACCCAGCCCAACCCAGATAATGAGAGTCTGTGGGCAAGATAAAAATAAAAACAAATAGCCACCTCTATGTATTGCACACAATGATTTTTGAAGCAGGTCATGTATTTCTCCGATCTATGCCCTAATACCCTACTTTGATCTTTAAGAGACCGAAGAGAGTAGCATATGCACAGTCTATCCCAAAAGATATTGATCTTACATGTCAAGTGTTAGGTCAGAGGCTAGCTTCATGGTAGCAATGCTTGCTGGAGCCATAACCTCTCTTACAATCTATGACTACCAGAGAATCAAGCAGTGGGTGGTCCCACCTTATCTTGGGAAAGCAACACTAGGTGGAGGTGGGGTTAGGGGTAAGATGGAGGCTAACCCCTGGGAACTGGTCCGGCCCTGTCCCAACAACCTACTTTTCAGCAGTAGGCCAGCAAAAGATTCTAACAGCTTCCGAGTAGATAATGAACAGAGGCAAATGACACTTGTACATCGTGTCTTCTAGAAAACATCAAGGACCACAGACGACTGCTCACTCAAAGATGAAAAAATATGAATTTATATAATGCCGTATACAATGGAAATGTAGTTACACACAGCAAAGTGAAGGAGAGAAGGAATCATCCCGAAGACTCACAAAAAGCCTCCTGCGACCAATCATTTTGGAAATTTGAAAAAACAGAGCTTGGCGTGTGGACACAGACAGGTTTTCCTGGCGGGCGAGAGGCAGGATCCTGCAACCAGGCCATCCTTTCACAAACTGCAAGGTGCAATTGGAAGCCACTGAACAACCTTGAACAAGAGAGAGGTGATGTGAAGGGTTCCCAAGGCTCTCTGGACGCAGGCTTTCAGGGCTGGCCCGAAGACATCTGCATGTGCCCAGCTCTATGATGAAAGATGAGACGGTAGATACAGCTGTCAGGCCACTGGGATGGGCTTGGGCTCAGGGCAGGAAATGAATATGAAGGCAGGCACCATTGCCCTGGACAGTAGAAGAGATTTTTGGAGAGGGGAGCTTTGGATTTGGAAGGAAAATAAAAGTGTCTGATGGAGAAAGATTAAGTAAGCTTTGAGTAAGGACAAAACAAATGAGAACCGAACAAGACAGAGCTCGGCATCCATAATGGGAAGAATATACAGCCTTACTGAGCAGGATCAGAAACCTGCAGAAGAACGGGAGGAGACAAACGCACAGGAGTACCCAGTGCTTAAAAAACAGTAGGATGACAGGCAAAAGCCAGTAAGCGGAGACAAGACAGAGCAGGCTGAGATAAGGAACAATTCCAAGTAAATTAAATGTCCAATAGCAAAATCAAGATCTGCTCTGGATGACTAAACGGAATAACCAACATTACAAAAAAAAAAAGAAATCAGTGGGGCACCTGGGTGGCTTAGTCGGTTAAGCGGCCGACTTTCGCTTAGGTCATGATCTCGCAGTTCGTGGGTTCGAGCCCCGCGTCGGGCTCTGTGCTGACTGCCAGCTCAGAGCCTGGAGCCTGCTTCAGTCTGTGACTCCCTCTCTCTCTGACCCTCCCCTGCTCACGCTGTCTCTCTCTCTCTCCTAGAAATAAATAAAACATTAAAAAAAAAATTAAAAAAAAAAAAAAGAAATCAGTAGTAAGGAAGATGCAGCAGACACTGCTGTGCAAACAGTTGCGCCATGAAGCCATGGTGTCTGCAAACGGAAACCATCTTTCATTCGGGTAGCCACACCTCCGAGAAGTAGCCTTATCCCCAGTGCAGATAAAATCCCTATTAATGATAACCCCCTTCTGTTCACTGTGATTGGTTTCGAGGAGGACACTGACTTAATTACACGTAATGAGACCCGCAGGCAAGCCCGCTGAGAGGAGTTTGCTCAGGAAAATGACCACACCAGGAAGACTGCTCTTCTGCGGGAAGGTGAGTATGTCTTACAAGCGGGATGGGAACTAATTTGCGAGCAGGCCCTCACAATGGGCTTGGCAGCCTCCCGCTGGTTCGAGTTAAAAGAATACTGATATACCGGACAAATAGGAAGCTCACCATTTCTGAAATAAAAAAGAACAAACCAGGGACACATGGGTGGCTCAGTGTTTAAGCATCTGACTTCTGCTTAGGTCATGATCTCACGGTTTGTGGGTTCAAGCCCTGAGTGGGGCTCTGTGCTGCCAGCTCTGAGCCTGGAGCCTGCTCTGGATTCTGTGTCTCTGTCTCTCTCTCTGCCCCGCCCCTGCTTGAACTCTCTCTTTCTCTCAAAAATAATTAAACATTTAAAAAAACTTAAAAACAAACAAACCGAATAAGTATACTCCTTTAAAATTTTACTTGATAATGTCCCTAGTAACCTGAATAATTAATCAAGAGTAAGAATTAAAAATAAAAGAGTTAGCAGAAGGTTGAGGGTGAACACAGAAAAAAGAAAGTATATAGATAGGTTTTAAATGATTGTGGTAAATAATATGATTCAAATACATGAGTGGAGCTATATAGTTGAATTAAAATCAATGCATTTATAACTAATTAAGTGAAAGATGTACTTTAGTAAATAGTATTTCAAGTTCTAAATGACATAACTGAAGAGTGGGAAGTTAAGAGGCACTGGGAGTAAGCATGGTTTGCTAACGTCCTTGTTTATGAAGGAAAAGTCAAAATATACCTTTTGCATACATTTTCCATCATAGAAATACAGATCAAAAAATATTTCATAAAAGATTATAGGTAGCCATTATAATAAGACCCTTTTATTATCTGAGTGTTACAGTGGGAAGAAAAGATACAAACATTAAAATCTTCCCTCAAGGGTGCCTGAGTGGTTCAGTCAGTTCAGCAGCCGACTTTGGCTCAGGTCATGATCTCACAGTTTGTGAGTTCGAGCCCAGCATTGGGCTCTGTGCTGACAGCTCAGAGCCTGGAGCTGCTGCAGATTCTGTGTCTCCCTCTCTTTCTGCCCCTCCCCCACTTGCACTCTGTGTGTGTGTGTGTGTGTGTGTGTGTGTGTGTCTCTAAGACAAACGTTTAAAAAAATGTTTTAAATGAAAAATAAATATATAAATCTTCCCCCAGAAGAAAGGATAAATGGATATGCCATTCCTCTCAAGATGGGTGAGACTCCTCTCTGCCTGTTATCCCTTTCACTGAATTATTTTCTGTGAAACCCTTGTAAGTGTGCCAAATATTTCTTGCTGTGACCTACTAATACAACCAGTTATCACTCTTTCTGTGCCCTTAAAACACTAAATTTTCACTTTTTAAAAAAGTTTTTTATTTATTTGCTTTAAGAGAGAGAGAGGCAGAGAGAATCCTAAGCAGGCTCCACACTGTCAGCGTGGAGCCTGGTGCAGGGCTCGAACTCACAAACCATGGGACCATGACCTGAGCTGAAATCAAGAGCTGGACGCTTAGCTGACTGAGCCCCCCAGGCTCTCTAAAATCTTCACTTTTAAAAATTTACACCAGGGATTTAAGTGTAACAGATTACAGTGAATTTATCTTTAGTTTTCAGAAGTTTAATTTCGATGTGTCTTTATGTGAATTTCTTTGAATTTATCTATTTGGGATTCTCACAGCTCCCTGAATGTGTGTGTTTATGTTTTTCACCCAATTTAGGATGTTTCCAGCCATTATTGCTTCAAATTCTTCTTCAGCCTCACTCCCTCCCCCCTTTCTGGGCCTCCAACAATAAACATGTTAGCAGTTTGATCCTTGTTCCACATCTAGAATGTTCTTTTCTTTGCAGTCTGTTTTCTCTCCTCTTTACAGGTTGCATAAATTCTAATGATCCCTCTGAAGACTTTAATTTTTTTTAAAAAAGAGAGATGTGAGGAAATCTTATTAAAAATACGTTTCCCTAGGCATTGCCCTAAAAATTAGTAACGTAATTTTCTCCCCAGAGCACTTCATGTGACTAGGTCCTTCTTATTTTTCAGATCCAGATTTGACTCTCACTTTTACAGGGAGTTGCTCCAAGTTCACTTTTACTGTGTTTTTTTGTACAGTCTGTAATTATGTTGTTTATACATTTTAGTGGCTTCTTTACTGCCTGGTCTCATACAAAGCCAGTTCTAAAATGCCAAAGACCATGTCTTCCTTGCTACTGGTTGGCACAGAGTAGACCCTGGGCAAATATGATTTTGAGTCTAAAGGGAAGAGATAAATCAGCTACCCCATCGATGCACAAAGGGAGACAACGAGCTTGTCTCCCGTATTTTAGTGAGGGCACTAGAGCTGGACCATGAAAAGATGGCGCACGTGCACACAACCTGGAGTTTCTCAGATGGGTAGCCCCTAATGAGGGGGGCCCACCTGTGGCCCCCTCTGCCTAGAGGTCCCAATCAAATAAATTTATGAAACATTAAAAAAAATTTTTTAAAAGAGGGGCACCTGGATGGCTCAGTTGGTTAAGTGTCCAACTTCAGCTCAGGTCAGGATCTTCCGGTCTGCAAGTTCAAGCCCTGCATGGGGCTCTGTGCTGACAGCTGTAGTCTACTTCTGGTTCTGTGTCTCCCTCTCTCTCTGCCCCTCCCCTGGCTTGCTCTCTCTCACTCTGTCGCTCTCAAAAAATAAATAAAACATTGAAAAAAGTTAAAAAAATAAATGCAACTGGTATCTAAAAATTATTGAATATCAACTTAAATCTTAATTTCAATCTATTTTGGAAATATTGAAGACAGTCTATATTCAAAAGACTGAGGCCAGCAGCAGACCTCTCAGGTGACATGATGAGATCACCTTGTGACTGTCAGTGTACCTCATAAAAAAAAAAACTGAAAATTTATGAGACTTCCCTACTAGAAATAATTTTACACTCTCCTTAGATTCAAAAGGCACAACGAAGTCCTTTAAAGCCCCTTTCCCCAATTCTTCCTCTTTTTCTCCCCTTCCCCTTCTTCCTCTTCTTCATTCTTTCTCTCCTCTCATGCTTTCTCCTGTATGAATTGTATCTGTCCCATATCCCCTCCCCAACATTCTGCCCCTCTTCTAGACCCCCCCCCAAAGCCCCTTCACACCAGTGGGCACCACAGGATCCCTGCCCTTTCCTCTTGGCCCCACTTGACACTATCGCTTTTCTTTTTCTCTCGTTCTTGATGCTTGGCTTCCTGCTTCTTTGTTCACCATCTCCTGGTCTGATATGAAGAGCCAAAGACCTAATAGGTGAAGGCAGAATTCTTCTTTGCTGATACATTTGAAGAAGAGACCAAGTGGGCTGAGGCAAAAGAATTCTCCCTCGGGGGGGAGGGTGAAGGTGGAGGGGGCTGTGCAGGAGACAGACTCAGACAACCAGTACAAGGTGCCAAAGTGTCTGTATATGTCCATATATTTTGAGACTTTGCTTTTTCTCACAATCCTGGCCACTCTCTATTCTCCATCTATTTTTCCCCTCTGTGTTGTTTTCCCCTATGAGGTTCCATCAGGGTTTTCTACCTAATGCATGATAACTGCGAGCTGTGGGCTGAAATAGGAAATTGTCTGCCATTTGACCATTTTGAAGAAGGCACAATCCATTAAGAAATGTTCAGACAGAGGTGCCTGGGTGACTCAGTCAGTTAAGCCTCTGACCTCAGCTCAGGTCATGATCTCGCCATTTTGGAGTTTGAGCCCCATGTCAGGCTCTCTGCTGACATCTCAGAACCTGGAGCCTGTTTCAGATTCTGTGTCTTCCTCTCTCTCTCTGTCTTTCCCCCACTCGTGCTCTGTCTCTCTCTCTCTCTCAAAAATGAAAATAAACATTAAAAAAGTTGTTTTGTAAGTAAATGTTCAGACAAAGCCTAGAAATCTATCTACTGGACGAAGGCACCATTAAACAAGGTTTAAAAAAACTAGCTCTAGACAAGGAGGTACCAGTGGTTAGGATCACAGCTGTGGAGAATGGTGGCTCTCAGCATTCTCAGCTCTGCCACACAGTGGCATAAACTCTAGTCACATACTGGACATCCCTGGTCCCGATTTTTGTTTCAGAATATAGAAATAATACCATGACGCTCTCTGAGGATTAAACAAATACTTTAGAAATACTTCAGGGGAAGTGGTAAAACAATGTCTGGTACCACAGTCCCATTCATCGAAACTTAGCTGATGTTCAATAAGGTCTGAATGATCTTATTCCAGAAAACAGGGTGGTTTTGATTTATGAAAGTTAAACAGTCTAAATTAGAGTTGAGACCAGCATACACATCCTTAACCAAGCCCTTATCTAATATCCCTCACCAAGCATTAAATGTCTTTAATTTAGACTTTGCTCTGTAATGTGCTACTTTTCACTCACAGCAAACTATGCAAAGTGTAGGGTCCAAAAGACATCCTGAGTTTTCTCCAAGGCATGGATGTTGGCATACAGGCTTGAACAACGGTTCTGCACCCTGAGAAATTCAGAGGGTCCATCCTTCTTGGTGGGTTGAACTGATGGACCAATGGCCAGCATAGAAAATGCCTCTTAGAAAATGAGAAATTTACTCATAGAAAATGCCTTTTGTTCCCTCAGAGTTCCATAGAATTTAAATGAGCAAGGCGGTTGGAGGAGGCAAGTACAAAAGCCAGGAGGCACCAGTGAGTGGAGGCGACTGTGTTTTATTAATCCATGTGATTAATCCAGCATGCTAAGGAAGACTCTTTACAGAATCAAAATTTGCGTGGTATTGATCCACATGGATTAGAAAACACTGTTGCATTCACTTGCCCGTGCCTCCTCTGCTTTGTGCTTGAGTTGTATTCTTCAGAGTCCAGAGGAACAAAGGAGAAAGAGCATTTATATGAGAACCAGCAGCACAGGCACTTTGACAAATGTCCTTCTCCCCCTCCCCTTCTGCAAAACACTTCCTGAATTTCCCAAGAACTAATCCCTGGATTTGTATTTGCACCGTTTCCCCTCAAAAGCCAAATGACTGGAAATTGCCCCCAAATGCAGATTTCTGTCAACCCATGAAAAGTGGTTTTCACCAAGGGATGGGTGGATGGCAAATCTCACCCCAAGCTCTTTGCAAGAAAGTGGTGAGAACGGCACAGAGCATTTAAGGTTCCAGTGGGAGACACCATTTCCTCACAAGGGTAAGTGACCTGAAAGAGTCCTGTCAGAATCTGGAAGTTTTCTCACAAGTTTTAGTGGAAGAGGAACAAGAGCCTTTCGATATGACAAAGAAAGAGCAAGAGAGCTTCAGGGATACAGAGGAAGTTCTCCGTGCAACACCCAATCAGCTTCATCCGCCTTCAGTCTGCTATAATGTGATTCTGAAAACTGGCAGGAGATAGGTCTGAACAAACTAAGATGTTTTGAGGCCATTTCCTCTCTTACGGGAAGAGCAGAAATGAGTCTTCTCCAGGAAGCCTCTGTCATCTCTAATACAGGGGTCTCCAAATCTGGTGAGACTTTTCCAGATCAAGAATTGTGTTGAGGCTGATATTAGTGCCAACGGAATAGTGGTACAGGGTAGTAATCACAGAAACCTTCCTGAAGCATACTTACGGACATGGAAAGTGCTACATTCTCATTTCCATGGCTTACCAAGTGAAATTGGGTGAGTGCAAGAGAGCAAGATCCCAGCTTGTTTCCCCCATCCCATCCCCCATCTTTCCATGGTTCCCTTACTCTACTGCAAAGACTGAGGCCAGCAGCAGACCTCTCAGGTGACATGTTTGGGATCACCTGGTGACTATCAATCAATGCACCTCATTAAAAAAAAATTGAAAATTTATGAGACTTCCCTATTAGAAATAATTTTACCCTCTCCTTATTTTTCTCGGGGAGCTCTCCCCAGTACCCAGCACAGTTGTTGCCAAAGAGATAGCATTTAATAAATATTTGTTGAATTGTATCCTAGATCTCATTACCAGCCAGCTACCTTGACTTTGGTAAATTCCTAATCTTCCCATTAAATTATAAACTCTTTAAGAACAATCATCCTAATGGATTTATCCATGTGTCCTCCAATACCTAGTAGAGAACTCAAAACACAGCCGGTTTTTAGTAAGTGCAGGGTCACATCTGTGGTGTGAGGCATAATCTGCTTATGTACAGTCTAGTTGTATGGGTCTCAGGCCCACAATTTGTGTTTGTAGATGCATACGTACATGAACGCACTCTCATCTGCATTTATTTCAATGTTGGCATAGGTGTCTGCCTCTGAAAGGAGCAGCTCCAGGGAAAATGAGAAGTGGGAAGCCATAATTTGGCTTGCCATTGACCCTCTCATCAGAAAAATTTTTTAAAATCATTTCTACAACATTTTGCTGACTAACCATCTGGATTCCCATTGGTTGATTGAAAATATTTCAAAATGGAGAACAGATCACCCAGTCTCCTCCTCTTGCTTCCTAGCAGAGAAGACTGATCCAGAGAGGTTAGGAAGTTGTGCAAGGTCACACAGCCTACGATGGAGCCAGGCCTGGATCCCCAACAGTCTCAGTTTCTCCTTAAGCCTCAAGTCTCAATAGCCAACTGGGAAAACTGTTCTGGCCAATGTTCCCAAGACATCCTAGTTATTAGATTAAATAAGCATTGTTAGTGTATTTCTTATTTGTCTCCTCCCTAGTATTTGATGCCAGCTAGCCTCTCCCTCCTTTTTGAAACCCATAGCCTCCTTGAAGTGTCATAACAGTAATGCTAATGATTACTGGGCATGTATGATGGGCCAGGCACTGTTCCACAAACTTTAACTATATTGTGACATTTATCCCACACAAAAAATCTTAGCAATAAACCTTAGAAGTTAAATATATTAGTATCCTCCCATTTTAACTTAGGAAAGTTAAAGAAAAGAGAGGCTAAGAAACTTGCCCAAGATTATACAGCTAGTCATTGGTTAATTTGGAATTCAAACCCAAAAATCTGAATACCAGTTAGGCACTTCAAATTGTCATGCCTCTTGTTGGCTTCTGCTTTTTCCTCACCATTCTAGACCTCACTTTATTAGTTCCCCTCCCATGCATATTTCTTAAATACTATTTCTTTGAGTTCTGATCTCAGCCACCAGATTTTCTTCACTTTCTTAATCAGGTCATCTGCTCCCAAGACTTCCTTATAACCTTCTCATGACTTCATAATGTTTCTCTCGAGTTCAGAGTTTTCTTCTAAGTCACAAGCAAATAAAATATTTATAAATATGCCCATTTGAATGTCTGTGTCTGTTCAGGTCCATTAGACAGAATGGCCTCCTTTGCTAACTTCTGCTCAGCTGATTAGAAAATAGGTTTAGCTTCCTTTTTCTCTTCATGTCACTTGGCTTTGGTTCATTTAAAGCAAAAATAACACACTAATTCCTTCTTGTTATTTAAGTAAATGTGTATGTGTTGCTTTTAACCAAAAGGCTAGGTATGTTACAAGAGGAATGTTTCACCTGTCTGCTGAAGGGAAGATCCTGGTTACTTAGTAGGCCAACTGGAACCCCCCAAACCCCTTATTTAACCATTGTCACCATCCTGGGCCTGGCATCTGACCTCATGATCATAGCCAGGAAAGAAAATTCCAAGGCTAATGCTCTTTTGATTATGTTAGCTGGGGTGACAACCTCAAGTTTCACACCATCCAGGAAAGTAGCCTGAACTCATTCATGGAAAAATGGAAGTTTCCTGCAGTAAGAGAGGCCAGCCTTGGTGTACAAATACTTTCAACATTCTATTTATGTCATATTTTCTAAGGCTCCAATGGCCAAAACAAGTCATTTCACAAGTACAGATTCAAAGAGTGGAGAAATGAACTTTATCTCTTGATAAGAGGGTTGAAAAAAAAAACACCCCACATTTTAAAGAGGCATACATTTGGCGTTGCAATGAATTATTGTAGCCATTTTTGTAATTTTGTGGATTTTTCTTAGTCATGCCATAAGAACAGAAACTTGAAAGATCCAGGGATGTGAGATTAGTGGGATTATTCAAGAAACAGTGGGTTGAGAGGTAGAATCTGGGAGAAGGGTGAATGTGATTGATCTAGATTAATCAAAATGGCAATCTCCAAAATCTCCCAAACTTTGTGACTCCCTTTGTGTCTATGAGGGAAATATGATATTATTCTACTCTTTACTCTCCTCCCTAAAAAGAATCCTCACTCAGTAATTCTCCAAGCTGGTAAGTGACAGCACCATCATCCAGTGGGTTCAAACCAAAGAAATGAGAATCGCTCTGGATCCCTACCTGTCCCTTATCCCCATATCCTAACCATCAGCAGGCTTATTGGTTTTATCCATCTACAACTTATTTCTAACTTCCACCCACCTGCTCCCATCTTTACTGCTATTATGGCCATCTGGTTCCCCTTCATCTTTCACTTGGACTTTTACTGTAGTCTCCTAATTGGTCTCCCTGCTTTTGCACTTGTTCCTTTTATAGTTAATTACCCAAATAACAACATTGTGATCATTTAAAAAAGTAAACCAGAAGATGGTATAGCTCCACCTAAAATCTTCAATGGCCTCCCATTACATTTAGGTTAGTATCCAAAGCTCCTCACTGTGACCTAAAAGGCTCTTCACAGTCTGCACCCTGCTGGCCTCTTAACTTCAATTTATGCAACTCTTTTCTTTATTAACTATATTCTAGCCACACTGATCTCTTTTTCTTTTCCCCAAACACATGAAATACACAAATGTTGGACAGAATGTAAGCTCTTCATAGACAGCTTTTCCGACCTCCACATTTTAAATACCCCCAGCCCTCTGCCATCCCAGTTGTTCTGATCCATTAATCCATTTTTCTTGTCTTTTTCTTATTTTTTTTTTTTACATTTTTGGTATACAAACTTTTTTCAAGTGCATTTTATTGAGGCATGATTTATGTAGAGTAAACCTCATTCTTTTTAGGTCCAGGTATACGAGTTTCATCAAACACATACAGATTTGTAACCATTTTCACAATTATGTATATGGCATTCTAGAAAGGGCAAAACTATAGGATCATTAAATAAATCAGTGGTTGTCTCAGACTGGGGTAGAGGAGAAGGTGATTATGAAAGGGATGAAACAACTCATCCATCTTGCTTATTTGTTTGTTTACTTAGTAATTGCTGCCTTTCTCAACAGGACAGAAACCATGTATGTCTTCTTCACTCTGTGTCTCCAGAAGCTAGCATGGAGCCAGTCACCAAATAAGTACTCAATCTTCCTTTGTTGGATGGCTTAATGAATACATTACCCTCCCCAACTTGGCCCTCTCCCTCAGTCTTCATCTGTAATCCATGATCACGTCCTATGGACGTTACTTTTTAAGTGTAGTTACTCCCTTTCCTCTACCCCCGCCCCCCGCTGTGTTTTTACTCTTAATTGTTTTTCACTTTGATGATTGTAATAACCTCAAAAGTGGGACTCCTGGCTGCAAGCCTGCACCCTCAATCACTGCCTATGCCTGCTGCTAGGTACAATTGAATTACATCACTCCTTTGTTTCAAAAAGAAAAAAGTAATGGGACCCCATTGCCTAGCAACCAAACCAAACTAGCTTGACTCTACCCTGCTCCCAGGTGCCTAACACTAACTGCCCTCCTTGCTACTTACAGGGCTCTGCTCCTATCTAGGTATCACTCCCAGAGCCAAATGCTGCTGCTCATCAGTCGTGCTTACAGCCAAGTAAGCCCTGAATCTCTGCAGAGTCCCTGCTGTCTTCATATCGCAGCTCATCAGTGCCCCTTCAATCCCAATATGCCTGAAGACTTCATGTCCCCAAATTTAAGACAAATATCAACACGTCAAGGAATTTAGAGCTTTCAGAGCAAGCCACATAATTGTTAACCATGACGTTTCTCAAAAATATGGTTCTGCATCAAAACCATCTAATTCTAGTATACTGACTCTTGAAGCCACACATTTTTCAGAGACTGATAGTGGTAATTATTTTCCATTCTTTCATTGTATTTTGAAAAGAATTAAGAGGTTGGAATTGAATTACATTAGTTGGCTGGCACTAAGCCTAAATTACTCTTTCTATAAAACTAACAAAAGTGGGTTGGGTCAAAAATCTAAATAATTTTTATTTTATTTTATTTTTATCATTTTTAATACATACCATCAAGGCTGTAAAATATGAAATCCTAATTATTTCATTGGGGTTGGGGGGGACAATGAAGGGGAATCACTAGTGTCTGTTAAGGAGACTGGCTAAATTAAAGTATATTCTTAAAATACGTTACTCTGAAATTGTAATAAAAAAGAAACAGTAAACTCTCAATGTAGTGCAGGGGGTAGAGCCCCCAAGTTATTATGTTAAGTGAAAACAGCAAAGTCCAGAATGCTGCTTCTTACCTGCACACTTGTATTTGCTCACATGCACACATTTATTTGCTTAGAGAAAATGTGGAAGGATTCCCAAGAAACCAGGAAAAATGGCTTCCTGTGGGGGAAGGGAAGTAAGGCAGACTGGAGCAAGGGTGGGAACAAGACTTTCCATTGTATGCCTCTTTATATTTGGGGTTTTGAACCATGTGAATATATTTCTGCCTTCCACTCAGTTTCTGAACATTTTGTAAAAAACAAAAAAAAAAAAGTTTGAGTGGGCATCACAATGTGATTCTCAACAAATCCCATTAAAATTGCATTACTCCAGATCTTTGAAACTATCATTAAATAAACAAAACCTTTCGAATAATCCTGATATCTACACATAAGCAGCAAACTTGTTGCTATATAAATACAAGTAAATAAATAAGTACATTCTAAAATGAAACATTATCCAAATGAGAGTATAACATTTATCTGCTTTATCAATTGCCCTAAAAACTTATTTTCTCTTAGGTAGGAAATTGGACATGTAAATTCATTTATCTTTTCAGGTCAGCAAAATGGTCCAAAGGTGTCATAATACTTCAAGTGACAGCATTATACAGAATATAATTAATGCAAGCATATCTCATTTGGCTTGACACAAAGTGATACCTTTTGCTTGTCTTGTATCAATTTTTTTAGGGAGACTATGGCTCCCACTCTACTCTTCACCCCCCCCCACACACACACACATGTATTTTGTTTAATTAATGTAGCTGTCAGGGTTAAATGCCAAGGTACCAAAAATTGACTGGTTTGCTTTATTTTCCCACAAACATTGATTTTTCCAGAAAGGAATATGAATCTCAAGTCTGGCCAAGCAGAATCATTGGATAGGAGGTGGGGGTTGTTAAAAATACAGAGCAAAAGAAGGTTTCTCTGCTTTTGAAATTAGAAGCTCTAATGATTATATAAGCCTGTAGATGCCAGGACCCATTATTGCTATCCATTCTGAAAATAAACCCAAAATGAGAATTATATCAAATGGAGATTTTAAAAAAGAAGAAAGAAAATTATGACAATATCAATCAATGAACAGTGGATCTAGCTGTGCTTTGAGCCAGTCTGTCCCATGGATTTACCAACTTTATAAGCCAATGAATTCTTTATTGTTGCTATTTTGAAACATATTTCAAATGCTCTTCAACAAAGTCTTTATGATTTTATTTGCACGTATTTTTGGGATTGTTTCTTAATTTACCTGGAAAATGCAGAAAACATAAACTTCTAAGTTTAAGAGATTCAAAGAAATTCTTCATGAAATCAGTGAATCTGGAGCAAGGTAAGGCAGTTCTTTCATGAGAAGTGCTGGGCTATCAGGTAGAGGGGGGAATATACAAAATAAAATTAGGTCTCTGGCTTCTAAAATAATCCATGTCATATGCCATTCTTACTTCTATAAATAAGTGATATTTTAAAACTTCTTTTGCTTCTTTATTCTTTAAATAAAATAATCCTGAAAGCAACTGCAATGAACTTCAATTACCTATACACGCACATCCTTCCCATATATTTTTTTCAAGTAGCTAATTAATTTATTTATCTGCTCATTCCACAAATTTTTACTGAGTTAGACTACATACTAGACATTTTTCTAGAAGGGGATGTAATACATGAAGTCTATATCCTTGTGAAATTAACATTCTAATGGAGATGACATAAAAATAAATAAATACATCTATAATATATCTGGTGGCAATTTTTTTATTGCTAATAAGAAAAACAAGACAAGGTAAGGGGAATGGAAAAATGTTAAGGATACTGTACTAGTTTATATACAAAAATAAGAGGTGCTTTCTCAGATAAGGTGACTTTAAAGCAAAAATTTGAAAGCAGAAATGGGATAGCCATGTGATTTCTTGATGAGGGTAATTCCAAGTACAGTCAGTGGGGACACAGGGCATAGGGAAGGAAGACAGAAGATTAAAGCAAAGGGAGGTTTCAGGTTGGGCTTTGTCATTTTGAAATAATAAAATAAAAAATAAAAAGAGAAAATAAAGAGGAGAAAGGTATCAGATAATTAATATGAATAAGGTCATAAATTAGGACAGTCTGATTCCATTTTAAATAAAACAACTCAGCAAACATGTAATCAGTACCAACTGCCTATTAATGTTTGTGTGTGAGATTGATTGCTTGGATATGATAGGATATTATTGTTTGGATGGTAAATGTTTAAGGTGGTGTTAACCCAATGGATCTATGAGACCAGACCAAGACCACTCTTGCATGAGGAATAGGATCTTACCTGAAGGGTGAAGTTTTTACCCCACAGCCATACTATCACAAGCCAGAGCCTTTAAGCCAAGAGAGAGGATCTTAGGAAGGAAGAAGTAGGAACTCTCCCTTGGCCATGACTACAAACCAAGGAGCAGGGCAGACCTGCAGGGATTAAACTTAAGAGGACACATTATCTGTTAAAAATTGGGAAGAGAGGGGTGCCTGGGTGACTTAGTTGGTTAAGCGTCCGACTTTGGCTCAGATCATGATCTCACGGTTGTGGTTTCAAGCCCCGTGTCGGGCTCTGTGCTGACAGCCAGCTCAGAGCCTGGAGCCTGCTTCCAATTCTGTGTCTCCCTCTCTCTCTGACCCTCCCCTGCTCACGCTGTCTCTCTTTCTCTCCTAGAAATTAAAAAAAAAAAAAACATTAAAAAAAAATTGGGAAGAGAGCCAGGAACCAAGTGCCCCAGGCCAGCTGCCCCAGCGACAGGGTGAGAGATTAAGTGAGGCAGGGTTAGAAACCTATAGCTTATAAATTTCTTCTGCTTCCAGCATCTTTTCTAGCAGTATTTCTTCCATCTTAAGTCAAGTCTTTTTGAAAATCATCTTACATGAGCTAAGATCAATGAAAGGGAGGGGTTTTCTACAGTTGTAAAGGGGGGGACAGATAGCTCCGGGGTGAAGTAAGAGCCTATAGAAAACATGAAATGAGAAGGAAGTTGACTGGGTGAGCACCTCTGACTACCTGAGAGCATCTGTCCATGGACAAACCTTGGAGCTAAGTGTTCAGAGTGGAGACTGCCAAAGAGTGAAGGTCAGTGTGAAAACCTTGGCTCCACTCTTCTCCACCCGAGGGAGCTGCGACAACTTACCCTCCCCACTCTTCTATTTCTACCTTTGCAAAATGGTACTAATATTACCCCGCAAAAACCATCATCTGCGTTTTGCTGATGAAAACTTAACTTGCCAAATCTGTGTAAGTAGTCAGCGCTGAAGACAGGTCTCAAATCTACTCTTTCCCGCTTTCCAGTCTGCATTCTTCACCCCACACTAAAGTGCTTCCCCATCTTATTGGCACAACCAGCAATTTGGACATCCAAACCAAAACCTGGAAGGTCACTCTGGCCTTCCCCTACCTCCTTGACCCCCAGATCCACTCATAACTGAATCCTGTCGACCGTACCCTCTCAATGTCCTCAGACCCATCCCCCTACAGTCCTGTCTTAGCTTCTCCACCCATTCCCCGCCTGCGGTTCACCTCAGTGGAATTCCCTTTTCACCTTCCCTTTCTACAACCCAACATAATAAATACAATAACAAACACAGCACGCATCTTCTTAACTGTTCAATGGCTTCCCATCAACCAATTGGTGGTTCTCTAACTTTATTGTGTAAAAAAGTTACCTGGAGAACATATTAATGCAGATTTTGATGAGGGGTGCCTGGGTAGCTCAGTTGGTTAAGCCTCTGACTCTTGATCTTGGCTCAGGTCATGATCTCACAGTTTGTGAGATCAAGCCCTGAATCAGGCTCTATGCTAACAGCTCAGGGCCTGCTTGGGATATTCTCTCTCTCTCTCTCTCTCTCTCTCTCTCAAAATAATTAGATAAACTTAAAAAATAAATAAAATGCAGATTTTGATTCAAAAAGTTGAGGGAGGTACCCAGGAATGTGCACAGTTAACAGGTGTCACACAGGTGATTGATACAAGTAATATGCAGATTCTTCTTACTCAAAGTGTGTCCATGGACCAGAATTATTAACACCATCTGGGAGCTTGTTAGAGATGGAGATTCTGGGGCCGGGCCTTAGACCTACTGAATCAGAAGCTTGGGGTGCCTGGGTGGCTTAGTTGGTTAAGCGTCCGACTTTCACTTAGGTCATGATCTCACGGTTCGTGGGTTCGAGCCCCACGTCAGGCTCTGTGCTGACTGCCAGCTCAGAGCCTGGAGCCTGTTTCAGTCTGTGACTCCCTCTCTCTCTGACCCTTCCCTGCTCACGCTGTCTCTCTCTCTGTCTCCTAGAAATAAATAAACATTTAAAAAAAAAAAAAAAGAAGCTGAATTGTAACAAAGTTCCCAGCTGATTTGTATGCATGGTTTTTTATGTTTTAATATATTTTTTTTTATTTTTGAGAGAGAGAGGAGGAGAGAGAGACGGGGACAGAGAATCCAAAGCAGGCTCCATGCTGACAGCAGAGATCCTGATGTGGGACTTGAACCCACGGACCTTGAGATCACGACCTGAGCTGAAGTCAGACACTCAACCAAGTGAGCCACCTAGGCACCCCTGATTTGTATGCATGTTAAAAAAGTAGACTACACTTTGATCTAAAGAATAAAATATAAAAATCTTTTCCATGATATAAGAGGTTGGTCATGACCAGGATTCTTACTGTGATCTAAGTTTGACAAACTGAGGAAACTGAGGCACCAAAAGCAGCTGTCTTCTTCATGTTGGTCACCCCAGTGCCGAGGACACTCCCTGCTACATAAAACATGCTGAAGTGTGTATCAATAAAGTGAACTACATTAATACATATTTCAAAACATATTTGAAGTACAGTATTACAGTCATATTGTATCTTCATCAAGGTATGATTTAACTGGAGTGGAAAAGAATGGATGGAGAAAAGATGATCAATGTCATGAGCCAGATACATTTTACTCTTTAAAACACTGAACATGTCGTCATTGGGCAGGGGAAGGGGGTACTTGAGCCGTCTCTGAAGTCCTTGCTGTTCGCAGTTGATTTACTGCCTGAAGTCAAATCCATGCTCTATATATTAAAGCACAACCCCCACTTTTTTGTGTTGTTTTTTTTTTTTTTGTTTGCTTAAGAAGAGCAAACTTTCACCACAAAGATACAAGAACAGTCAATATTGATCTTCTTGACGGATGGTGCACCTCACGCCACAGGCCACTCAAGCATCTGCTCATTACCACACAGCTCTCTGCTTTGTGGGGGAAATAACGCCAAGTGGCCTCCTGTGCTATTGGCCACAGATTGCAAATATTTAAAAGAAATAAATTTCTCTGATGGAAAAGCACCTTTCATTGTTCTCCAACCCCCTCTCCTCCCAAGTCATGTTGATTTTGGGGCTGTGCATACTGCCAGCACCTGTACTGTTCAATTGTTTGCTTGCCAACATCACTGTGGTTTTCTTGCTTGGGTTTAGGAACCATTCTAAGTACAGTAGCCAATGACAGTGTATGTTCTTCCTCTCTCGGCAAAATCTATAGAGGAAACATCAGCTTCAGGACACCTAGCAGCAACTATAATCAGAAGTCATGGGAAGCAAGAAACAGAAATTGGAGCTTCTCTGAGTACTTATCCCCATATGATAATGAAAATGGACCACTGGTGCAGTCCAGAAAGAAAGGTTTGGATTTTCTCAATAGCATTAGTATTTGGCAGGGAGTTCTTAAACTTGATTTTGGGAAATCCAGAACCTTTCTTTAACTGAACATGAAGACCCACAATAAGAAATAAGGGCAAGATTTCAGCAAGAGGAAATTTGAATTGTGATTAAAAATACCCACTTAGAATATTACCCCAGGGGTCTAAACATAAATATAGAATAATAGAATTATTTCTTCATTACCCACCATTTGGTGAAGTAGGATCATGTCCTGGGTGGTCTTGTTCACTGCTCTTAATCTCTTCCCACTGAGTATTAGAGTAAAACGAGCTGTAGCCAGTCATTGTGACTGGTCAATATCAATGACAAACTGAGCTTTAGCCCATTCTCTAACTCAAAGCTGACTTCTCATTCAATGAGAGGGTTACAGTCTCCATTACCACCACCACTGGAGAAGGTATTTATTACTTCTTAGACTCTACATACTTTTATTCTACTTCCAGGAACAAGTATTTAGGCATCCATGTGACTCCAAATCTTTTTTTTTTTTAAGTGTATTTCTTTATTTTGAGAGACAGAGAGAGCAAGCGGAGGCAGAGAGAGAGGGAGAAAGAGATAATCCCAGTCCAATGCAGGGCTTGAACTCACAAACTGTGAGATCATGACCTGAGTCAAAACCAAGAGTGGGATGCTGAACCAATTGAGCAATCTGACTGAGCCACCCAGGCACCCCTACCTGACTCCAGATCTTGATCCATATGGTTTACGCTGAATGCTTCCCCCCAGACTTCAGGGATAAAGCAAATGCCCATATCTGAGCACAACAGCACAATGCATTCTGTTGGCTGCAGGGATTGAAATTCAGAACCAATGGGATATCATTGAGGTTTTGTCAAGACTTCCAGGATCAAGGTATGATAATGAGACACTACAGAGTCTAGGGTTGCCGCAACCACCTTACCAACAAGGCAAGTACAAGTTGGATTTGAATTGCTTTTTGCAATTCAGCTTGAGTTGGGTGAGTTGCACTCTATTGACTGTTCTGCCTGGTGCCCAGGGACCTGTTTGTGATATGAGGATTTGAAAATGCAGTCTGTGGTCATGGAATGGTTTATTTCACTCTGGGGGGAACAGTTCTGTTAAAGATGGTACTGATACTGATAAGGATGATGCCTTCTTTGCCTTAGTTGACATCATTCTCCACTTATGTGGGCCCAAAAACCCTAGGTAGTTTCCTGAGCCCCCAAATGAGAAACGATGATATTTGCTCCAAACCCTTACAACTAAAGTAAAGGGGTATTTTGCTGTTGTCAATATATGGACTGAACCATGGATTATGGAGCTAAAACCAGCCTCTCTGTGTGCAGTGAGGTAGTGAAGACCTTCATGGAATTGCATAACAAATGTTTTGAATCATATGAAAATCATTAAGCCACTTTTAGTTTCTTGTGAGACCTCCACAAATTACAGAAATGTCCAGAGGAAACATGAAAATACCATTGTATAAATTTAAATTTAAAATTACATTCAGATTTACACAAAACAAATTTGTATGAAGAGTTAAATATTTTTAGAAAAATTGTCTGCAAAAATCAGACTCTAGATGCACTAAAATTTGTATCTCAAAATAATTTCTCATAAATGTGTCTCAATGTGGTCACCATCTTTAAAAATATTCTTAACAGCTTGAGTAACAGTTGCATCAGCAGAAAAATTCTTCTGAGAATTAAAAATTATAAAAAATTATTTGCAATCTTAGCTATCCATTGATATTTAATAGTAAGGCACTAAAAGGCTGACTGCAAACTCTAGGTTCACCTGTTGCCTACTGGGCTTCACTGTTGCATCATAAGCAATGAGCTTGACTTTCCCATGACAGATCCCTCAATGTCAGGACTTGAAGGGCTTTTCTTTGGTTTCTCCACAGAAGAATGCTCCAAATACCAGCCCAGGAAATATTTATCTGGCTGAGTGAATTCTGGGACTAGAACAGGAAAAGGGGCCTGAAGGTCTCACAGGCTACTACCTAAAATTTCAAGAAACGCCTATTTGGAGAGTTTACCTCATCTCTGAGCCCACTGTGCCTGGGTTGAGAGCCACTCTAGCTCAATTTTGCCAGGGAATAAATCCTTGTCTGATGCTACAGGGTGAGCAAAATGGAGTTCTGGATCCAGACTATCACCAGCCCCTTATTTTAAGCCCTGTGCCCCTTTCCTACTTTAGAAGCTGTATGAAACTTTCAAGTCCCAGGTTTCTTGGTGATAGAATGAATTGATTCACTTCTCCTTGTAGGACCCCCATGTAGACTTGTGTTGGGAATCACTCCATTCTGTTAGGTCAGTGACCTCATTTTAGCCAACTTTACAGCTTTCAAAAGAATTGTTCAAATTGTTCACTGGATGTTATTTCCTCTCTTTGTCTTTATTTTTCTTTCTAGTGTGAATTCATTTTGTTTTAAAGCAGTGCTTCCCAACCATTTTCAAAATCACATAAGACAAAAAGTGTATGGCATTTGTAGGGAACACTGGGGTAAATGGATAAGACTATTCAAGGCCAAGGCCAGCTGGTCTGACTTTACTTGCTATCCCAGTCCTCATAACACTGTCGAGAGGACTAAATAGATTAATATCTCTGCCCACCTGTGACCCACTTGCAGCATACCATTTGAGAGGCTTTGTTCTGTTGTCAGTTCTGTGGCATTTGGAGAGAGGGAGAGGAGATAAATAGATGCGGTCAGTCTACCATGTTTAACCAGCCACCCGTCACTGCTCACTCTCCTATACCATCCAGGTCAGATATTTTCCCCCCCTGTGGTCATCCATTTTATGGACCTGGAGTATCCATCCAACTGTCCCAAATGGCATCTTCCTGATACTTCCTGCCAGGAACACCGGAGGCGCCTATTGTTACTATCCCTGGAAGTAGTAAAGGCAATGCTTCTTACCCCAGTGCCTCCATCCAAGGCAAATACGTAGCTCCATGATAACTCTTAAGGCATAGGAGCCTGAACTCCAGACACATCCAATCCAGTCTGGTCCCTGGTAACTAAAGAAAGAGGGCCTCTATCCTAACCAATGAAATAGAACTTCAATGAAGACAAAGGAAATAAACTAAAAGAAGCTAACATACCATTTGGTGGGACAATACAACATGGTACTCAAGATCATGGGATTTGGAATTAATGTTACCTGTGTGGGAATCCTGCGTCCTCCATTTACTGGATATGTGATCCTAGGAAAATTATTCTATCTTTCTAAGTTTCAATATGAAAATGAGTGGGAAGAAAATATTAATGAGGGGCTGAAAGGAAAAGCATAATACTCACAAATAAGAAAAGATAGGGTCTTGGAAAAAATATTATTAAAAAGAGAATGAAAGATATCAAGGCTACAATCTACAAACACGCTGATACTTAGGCCCCCACCATCCACAGAGAAGCAGGATATAGCAAGAGATATACTATGTATAAAAAAATAGGACATATGTATAAATATATGTATGGGATGTGTATGTGTGTATATATACATACATTTGTCAATAGCATCTGACAAATGTGTATATGTATAGCAGTTCTAGGAATTAACTTCACGATACTGTTTTACAGGAAAAGAACAAAGTTACCATCTCCACTTAGTTACTAATTAGCCCTTCAAATAGGGTCAGGCATCCTTACCTTCTTTTTACAAGACCATAAATAAAAATACAGCTGATCTCTCATTTTATCCTCAGATGCCAGCCCATACACCAGTCTACGTAGCAAAAAGGGCTCAATGTAAATATTTACTTCTAAAACATGGAGGGATATATGTTTATGTGTTTAAGGCCAGTCCATCACACACTGATAACCATGTGCCCTAACATTTAAAAAAAAATTACTAAAGCAAAAGAAAATAAATAAAAGGTCAAAACCTCCTTGACAGCTATGGGTACATATGTTATTAAACCTAAAGGTGTCACGTCTCAAGGAAACATAAACTGAAGTTCCTTTCAGGTTCTCCTTAGTGTTAGGGTTTTAGATTGTACTTGGACAAAGGAATCATAATTTAATTATCCAAAGATTTATTACAAAACACTTTGCTCACACTGGATATTTTGATGTGTAAACATCAGAGTATTACACTCCTTCTATCCCAGGCTTCACATTTCAGATTTCATTAGCCAATAAAGCCAGGTTTATTTATAATAAAGTTAAGCCCTTCAAACCACTGACCATGGAAACCAGATTTTGAAATAATTCAGATTTGTGTTTCTGTTCTTTCTAATTAAGGGTAATATCGGGAAGCACAGACAGTGGGTAGCATTGTTCGAGCACCATGGATTTAAGCAAGAAAATCTGATTATCAGCTCATGTCAGAAGCCAAGCGATAATGCAGCTTAGCATTCGTTTGGGCTTTTTCTTTGGCCAAAAGATAATTACCGTTCGTGAGGCCTTACGTAAGTGTATCTAATATCTAAGGCCCTAAAATTTATGAATAGCAAAGACACACAATAGGCAAAGAAGAATTACTGTATTTATTATTTCTATGGCTTGTTCCACCATGATAATTTCATTATCTAGCAAAGTCAAACCTCTAAAATCAAAGTATAATTTCTTAAAGGACAAGAGTTAAATATGCTGGCAAGGTTTTCTGCCCAATTTCCTATGGTGAAAGTTATTTCTAACAAATAAGAAGTAGACTAGCCAGAATTCTAATAGGAAATGTACCAAAGAGGATTCAGAGTTACCTATTGAGGTCACTGCATAAACAGATGTTAAGCTTCTGCAGTGAGATATTTTTTTCTTTCGTAAAGTGTTATTTCTTAATCCTGTGCTTTTGAAAATAAATACAATGCTTGTTACCAAACAATACCAAAACTCTGAAGATTGAAAAGTGCTTCTTGGCAAAACTGATGGTGTCAGAGTGAGCATTGCTATAATACAAGCAAGCAACCTGAGTATATATTGCCCAGAATAAATTTGGGGAACTCAGAGGAAAAAGGTTATTTGAAATAGAGGTTAGAGGTTTGATATACAAACCCACATTTAATGAGGAGGATGAAAAGGAAATCAAGTTGTAAAATTTCTAAAATAAGAATTGAGATCCTCCAAAACATAAAGTCATCCATTTTTAGAAGAAAAAGGGTAGCATGATTGTCCTTAACTATAGATTTTTATTTTTTTTAGGAATAGCTTTTATTATTGATCTACTACTCATTATAAACCAGTAGTAACAAACACTTTACTGAGCATGTGGTACAGACCAGGCATTGCTTTAAATACTTCCGACATGTGGTTCATCAGATCCTCATGGTAACCCAATGAAATCAGTATTTTCCTCTCCTCATTTCACAGAGGAGAAAAATGAATCACACAGAGATTCAATAACTGCCCAAAAGGCCCCCACTATTCCAAACACACACATACAAATATATAACACAAAATCTCAGTTTGATTCATCTTCATAATCAGATTTGGTTTAGATATTAAACTTCTAAACTTTAGCTCAAATAATTTTTCCCCTGGGGCTTCCAGAATTTATTCTGTGTAGTTTATATTCAGGCTACTTGTATTACAGCAGTGCTTGCTCTGACACCATCCTGAAGCAAAAGGTTCATTAGGACTGGTCAGGGTCGTTCCACTGGTGGCTCAGGCATTAGCAGTGAGCTTTCCAATCCTGGGCAGATCGCCAAGCTCTCTGTTAAACAGAAGTCAAATGGGAACAACGGAAGTACAAGAAAGGGTGATACAGAACTTGATGGAAGAAGACAAAGATCAGTACAGGCATGGCAGCCTTACACTCCTGCTGCCAAACTCACAGATTCACCAGTGAGGATCATTGGTACTTCAGGCCAAGTCCACCCTGTGCTTCTCTTCCTATCTTCTATGTTTGCTTTGATCACTTTTTGATTGATTCCCCACACCTTAACTTAACTCTTGCATTTTTCTTATTTTTTCTTTTTGCCTTACACTCTGGAAGATGTCTTGCAACTTCTTCTTTCAATTAGTCTTCTGTTAAATTAGTTACATTTAGCCAGCACATATTTGATTCCATGAGTTCTTTCTATTTGCTTGGTGCTTCTTTTTCAAGGGCAGAGCCATTCTTATTTTATGTATTTTCTCAGAATTCTCCAGAAGGCACCAATTAGATATCTTCTAAAGTGAAAAGTTTCTTCTGGCTTCTGAATTATGTCTGCTTCTGAAAACGCCAATTTCCCTACAGAGTCTTCTTAGTCCTTTTTGTGCAATTGGTTTTCCTTCAATTCTGGTAGTTCTTGGTACAGGCATACCTCATTTTATAGCGGTTTGCTTTATTATACTTCACAGATATTACATTTTTTTACAAATTGAAGTTTTGTGGAAACCCTGCATAGAGCAAGTCTATTGGCACCAGTTTTCCAACAGCATTTGCTTACTTCTTGTGTCTGTGTCACATTTTGGCAAGTCTCACAATATTTCAAACTTTTTAATTATTTTTATGTTTGTTATCATGATCCACAGATCAGTAATCAGTTGATGATCACAACTCGCTGAAAGCTCAGATGATAGTTAGCATTTTTCGGCAATAAAGTATTAATTAAGGTGTAAACACTGGGTTTCCTTTTTCAGACAATGCTATCGCACACTTAACAGAGTATAGTATAGTGTAAACATAAGTTTTATATGCACTGGAAACCAAAAAAAATTCATTTGAATCACTTTATTGTTATACTCACTTTATTGCAGTGGTCTGGGACCACGCCCACAGTATCTGCAAGGTATGCCTGTATTATGAATAAAAGCCTAGTGGATGAGTTTCCTTTCTGTTTGTGCAGGTGTGCTTCTCTTATTAGAGAATTCAGGTCTTCTTCCCATGGCCATGAGCTTGGTAGAAGTAGCCAAGACATGTGAACTGACTGGCTTCACCACTGGGTGGCTGGGCTGGTTGGGGATCCTCCAAACACCAGAATGAGAGGGCTTCATTTTCTTAAAGTTTATTTATTTTTGAGAGATAGAGAGAGGAAAGGAGAGAGCAAATGGGGAGGGGCCAAGACAGAGGATCAGAAGTGGGTGCTGTGTTGATAGCAGAGAGCCTGATGTGGGACTTGAACCATGAACCATAAGATCATGACCTGAGGGGCGCCTGGGTGGCTTAGTCGGTTAGGCGTCCGACTTTCGCTTAGGTCATGATCTCGCGGTTCGTGGGTTCGAGCCCCGCGTCGGGCTCTGTGCTGACTGCCAGCTCAGAGCCTGGAGACTGTTTCAGTCTGTGACTCCCTCTCTCTCTCTCTCTGACCCTCCCCTGCTCGCGCTGTCTCTCCCTCTCTCTCTCCTAGAAATAAATAAAAACCTTAAAAAAAAAAAAAAAAAAGATCATGACCTGAGCCGAAGTCAGTCACTTACCCAACTGAGCCACTCAGGTGCTCCAAGAGGGCTACATTCTAAGACACCAGTTTCTATATGAAGAGCCCAGGTCTTTCTCCATTAAGCCTCTCAGGTGTTTTGTTTTGTTTTTTAGAAAAATATGCTTCAGTTTCATACTGGAGAGAAGGCTCTGCCTGGAAATCACTTCTGCCTTCTCATCAATCTCTACAGGTCCAGTGACTTACTTGACTGAGGAGTTTGGAGGAAAGAACTGAGCATGGTTGACTCAGTTCACTCTCCTTTGTCTTTGGAGTCTACAGAAAACAGTTGGCTCTGGTCTGCTTTTAGTCATGAGTTAAGCTTACCCAGAAAGCACCTGTTGTCTCCCACCCTTCAGGGGAGTTCTGCCATTTCCAAGTGCTACCATCTTGGTTCAAGCAAAACTGCCATTCTGGGAGTCAGAATAGAAAGCCCATCTTGGCCACACACCTAAATCACACTCCTAACCTATTTGATATTTCGACCTCTGTTAGCCAGCTTCTCTGTCTCTTACTGGTTCAAAATTATGCAAAGAAAAAATGAGAGTTACATATTGATCCCTTGTAAATGAGACCTCAATGTAAACATTTGTCTGGCTTGTGGGGTTGGGGGGAGGAGGGTTGTTTTGTTTTCTGTTCTATTCAGGACCAAACCAATTCTTTGGTATGTCAGGAGGCAGCACCCAGCAGAAATTGAAGAAACAGACCCTCCATCATCCCCTCAATGCTTGGCAAATATCTTTGTTCCTCAACCTATAGAAATGCCTTCATGCTGTTTTCCAAACTCATCTGTCTAGATCCACAGAGATGCTATGAACCCCTCATGTTCTTTCTGCAATTTGAAAATATAAAGGTTCTCCCTGATACACTCCCTAGAGCCATTGTGGGGAATTAAGCACTTAGTGATTTCGCTAGATCTTCCTTTTGGTCTGTGCACTGTCCCCCTTCCAATAAGCCTTGCTGCCACTGTTTAAACTTAAGATAAGCATCAGAAGCGGTTTTCTCCACAATCTTACATATTTAAAGCCTTAGAGGCAAGAAATGTAACTGTTGTTTGGGACAGCGCCTCCCCTTAATATTGCTATTCCATTTATGAGAAATAAAGTGGTATCACTAACTTACATCTATTTTTTAAATTATAAAAGTAATGAGTGCTCACTCTAAAAATCTGAAACTGTATAGATGAGTATGCCATTCCCACTACTCTCAGAGGTAACTAAAATTACAAAAACATTCTTGGGTTACTTCTGGAAAGTTTTGATGCATACAGAGTGCCATTATACACATACTTTTTTTTTTTTTACGCAAATGAGAGCGCAATGTAGCCCAGATAAAGCTGTTTCCTTGTGGTCCATCCATTTCAGCATGGGTGCCACATTCAAAAGAAAGCAAACCCAGGCCCTATATCCAAAAACTAGCAGGAAAGCAAGTAAAATCTGCACATGAATAATTATAAAAAGTAAGTAAATGAAAGAAGTATTGCCTTGCATGGCAAAAGCAATGTGTTCTGAAATTGTGTCTATGTCTTCCCCTTTCTCCCTAAGTTCCTGCTCTTCACAGCATGATAATAATTTTCTCTCTCTTTCTCTCCCCACCCTTTCTCTCTCCCTCCTTCCCACCCACCCCCTCTCCCTGCCTTTTCCCCTCTCTCATACCCTCTGTCCTCCCTACTCAAAAAAAGAAAAATCCTCCTCAAAATTCAATCCATGCTGGTTTTACTTTTTCTCCATTTCCTCCTTCCTCTCCTGAATATACTTTCATCCCTTTGTAGCTTTAGCTCATTCCAAAATCACTAGTCTTCCTAGGATTCTTTCAGTTCTTCTCTAGAGCCGATACTGTATTAACCCAGTGAAAAGTTGGACATGGCTAGTGGGTCCAAGCAACAAAGGCACTTTTCTCTTCCAAAAACCAGTGGCGAGGTCAAGGTTGTGAATACACACATGCATCTTGTCCTTGTCCTCCTTGTCACAATATGATACTCCCTGTCTACAGTTTGCTTCTTCTACTTATAAATTCATCACAGGCATGTTTTTCTTTTTATCAGCCCATGGTGTTCTGCCTCATTCTTTTTATAAGGACATAGTATTATATAGTGTTGAGAATGCATTTAACCAGTCTGTGCAGATACATATATAGGCTGTTTCTGATTTGAAGCTATCTTAATGAATACTGCAATGAATAAAACTTGTTCACATATTTCTTGATATGTGAGGGAGTGTAGATGTGCTCTTGACAACAATTTGACTCATATTTCTCTGGCTCCACTTCCTATGATGTAATAACAACTAAGGCTCGTTCTTTAAATTATTGAGTGAATGAATGAATAAGTCAGCAAATAACGAAGAATGTGATAATAAACCACAACCAAGGTAAATGACGTAGCAGTTGGGCTTGTACAATAGGATTTAATCTCTACTTAGCCATTCTTGAATGCAACTTTCTTCACCTGTAAAGTGGGGACATGCTTTTAAATACCATTGAATGATTAGATTAAATAACACCAAAAAGGTGCTTAACTCAGGCCAATGTAAGCTATTATTGAACTAAAATCATACATCCACATAAAATGTTTAAGTGGAGTCTGGGTGCTGTGACCCTCTCATGGATACGGGAAATCACCAGAAGTGTTTGCGAGCCACAATGCAGAAAGAGCAGCCTCAGTCCCTGGAGGGCATGCTCCTGCCTCCAGGATTTTGAGTAGTTTTCACAGCCCTATTATGGCCATTGATATTTCCTTTGATCTTCCAACGACAACTTCAAAAATTAATTTTTAGGCACATAGTTTCTATTCTTAGAAGAAATCTATAACGATAACTCTAAAGCATTCCCAGCCTTAGGGAATTTATATGCCATCATAAGCAAAACCATTGCTTACATGCTAGATGATATTTAAAGCCATTGGTTTCTTGACTGTAGAAGATACAAAGAAGGCAATTAAATACCATGGAAAGATCTTTGGAGCCACATAGATCTGAGTTTAAAGCCCAGCATTCAATCATTCATTTATTCAACAAAATTTAAGACAGTATCCTATCTTTTAAGTGAACAAACCTCTTGCATGGTCACTTAAAAGATATTTAAATCTTATCAAATGACTTAGTTTTTCTTTTTCTAGGGTGCAATGTCAACTTTATAAGCTTTTCATAAAAGTAACACATATCAAGTGTAAAGCAGTGTTTAGTAAATGTTGATTTCTTCCATTCCTCCCCATTTAAGGGCTCAAGATTCAAGACAAGCCACAAACATATTAATACCCTCACAGAACTTAATGAAGAAAACATTCACACCTAGGAAAATAAAGAGCAAAAAAATAGTTACATCAAAACCAATCCGAGAATCTCAGAGATCCTAGAGCCTAAATTAGGCACATGGTAAGTACTTAAAAATATCTATTGATTGGATATACTAATCAAGACTTAATTGTTGCCAAGAGGCAACATAGCACACGAGGAAAAATTCTGGCACAACACTTAAGACGCCTGGGTTTGAGTCCACAAAATGTGGTCCGCCAGCCATGTTTCCTGGACAAATCCTGACTTTTCCCAGTCTCAGTTTTCTCACTTCGGGAGCTAGAAGGTTAAGTTGCATCCTTCCTAAGGTACCAATAATTCCAGGTGAAAAATACTTGTCAACACTTCAGAATACCGCTTTGGAGTTTATTTGCTCAGTCTGAGGGTGAGCTGGACATGTGTCCTCTCACCTGCCATCACCTTCCAGATATCATAGGAAGGGCCCAGAGAAGGGGACTTTATCAATGTAGCTCTGTTTTTGCTTTTTACTCTGAATTTTAAAGTATAGGCCAGCAAGTTAAGAAACAAGTATCACTGAAAACAAATCCATTTTAAAATCTAAAGACTAAAACTTAACCAGTCACGTCATGTTTTTAGCAAACACACTTACCATTGTGTGGAGTTTTATTGTCCCCTCTGGTGAATAGAAGCCTTTAAAAATGTATATGCCTAGAACTGAATACCGTGTCAAATCTATTGGCACTGCATGTTTAAACACCTGCATCTCATCATTAGCCCTTCATAATATTGTTAAACAATAATTATACTTATGATGAGTAATAAATCCAAATATATCTTTCCTCGAGATGTACTCTTTCTTGTATTATAAGTAACCCATTAACAGAACATGCAAACTACTCGGGCAAAACAGGATTCATAAATGTATCTAGATAATACTCAACAACGTTTTTAAATGATTATAATGAACTGTAATGATGTCACCTTCTATATTAAAGAATCCTTGCCTTATTTTTCTGAGGATAATCAAGGTCATCATTTCTGTTTACCGAGATTCTAAACTTTACCTGTCTTGTCAGATTTAAATAAACCAAAAGGAAAGTTTTACCTTGAAATTTGTCAAGTTTAGTTTGATTTTTCTCAAATTTGAAATGAAAATGAAAATTTGAGACAAAAGCTAAGCTTTACTTTATTTAAAACCTACAGTGTTGGCTGATAGCTGTGCAGAGCTCTCCACAGGAGATAATCCACCTAGTTCCCCAAACAGAAAGATAACAACATGCCCAATCACAGTGATCAAAATGGACCAGTCTTAAAAAAACCAGACTTCAGTGTATTAGTCTAAAAGAGTCAATATCGGTTAGCATCTGTAAAACAAAAAACAAAAAGACAACAGGTTTATTTTTTTTTACTTTTTTAATGTTTATTTAATTTTGAGAGAGAGAGAGAAAGATAGAAAGGAGAGAGAGAGGATGAGTGGGGACGGGCAGAGAGAGAGGGAGACACAGGATCTGAAGCAGGCTCCAGGCTCTGAGCTGTCAGCACAGAGCCCAATGCAGGGCTTCAACCCACAACCATGAGATCACGACCTGAGCTGAAGTTGGACACTTAGCCGACTCAAACTCATGAAACAGGTTTATTTTTAAAAATCGGACTGGCCTCATGAGAAGGAGGGGCATAAATATACAGTGCCTTAGTCAGGAGGAATGTAGTAAAAACTAACATGCATGGCAAGATTTCCATGTGTGTCAGGCACCGCTGTACGTAATTCACATTGGACTCAATTCCCACAACATTAGAGGTTGGTGCTATTAGTATCCCATCTTGCAGATGAGGAAGCTAAGACATAGGAAGACAAGACCCACCTCACAGGGCAGAAAGCAGCAAAGTCAAGATTGACCCCAGAGGTTGCTTGTATGGATAATCACCATCCTTCACCATTTTTTACCATTTGCTACACAGTCAAGCAATAATCTGAAAGCAGGTACCAGCATCCTCAGCATCACATTGCTAAGGAACCTGGAATACAGGCAAGAGCTCAATGGTAATTCCAAACTCTACTCTGGAACTGAATTGGCCTTTTGGAAACCCATCTTTTCCTACCCTCTGGTTATCTCTAGCTTATGTCATCCTTTCTCAACACTCTAAAACTCAAAACTCACCTGAACAATGTGACATCCAGTATGAATGAAGGAGCCTGGTTAAGCGTTCAAAGTCCTCTGTCACTCACAGTCTTCCTGAAATTGTTATTAATGTGAGCCATTAATCCTCATGCATAAAGTGTATCACAGAAGAGAGTTGACATGATCCAAATTATAGTAACCTGTCCTGTACTACGGGATTGCTTAAGAGACACAGAGCAGTCTGAAGTCATCCTCCATCCCTCGTAAAGCAATGCATTTTTGAAGTGGGTTGAACACCCTCAAGTAGGTACCCTGGAGTGTTGACTGGGGCTCCAGGAAATAGACCTGGAATGATGTCTTGAGAGTCAGGCCAGCTGCCTGGCCACCCTTCCTGCAGAAGCACCAACTCTTGGGGGAGATCCACACCTACCAGCCTGTCTGCCACATCCAGAAGTCAGCTGAATGGTCCTGTTAAAGCAAAGTCATATCCTGCCACTCACAGCTGCCCAGTGGCTCCTCACCTCATTCAAAGTACAATCCTCAATGGCTTCTTACTGAACTGAATAGGACTGGTAGCTGCATACGCACATACAGACAGACCGAACAGGATCTAGTGCACATGTAATGGCTTCGACCAGTTCAGTATATTTTTTAGCGTAAAAAGGGAGCCTACTAATAATTATCCTAAAACAACAAGTGTAAACCTGGACTCTCCTGGGCAGAGAGGGAAGTCACTGTTACCTCTCTTTATCTACTACTCTTCCCTCAGGGCTCTCCCCTCCAGATGCTTTGCTATTCCCTCAATATCTTAGACTTGTTATTGTCTCAGGACTTTGCACTTGTCGCTCTTTCTGCCTGCAACATGCTTCCTCTATATGTTCCTTCTTAACTTGACTGTCCAAGGACCTGTTTACCAGCTTCATCCTTTCTCTTTCAATGAGTGAAAAACACAGAACTTCCCTTGAGTTCCCCTCTTCTTTCTACCTAATGTTTATGTATTCATTCAACAAGCCACCCAATTAATTCCTTACCTTGAGGCAACATACTGCATGTAAGTGTAATTATACAATAATTTTCACTTAGTGGATGCCTGGATGGCTCAGTCAGTTGAACACCCAACTCTTGATTTTGGCTCAGCCCATGATCTTATGGTTCATGGCTTGAGCCCTGCATCAGGCTCTGCACTGACAGCATGGAGCCTACTTGGGATTCTCTTTCTCCCTCTCTCTCTGCCCCTCCCTTCACATCTCTCTCTCTCTCTCTCTCTCTCTCTGCCTCAAAATAAATAAACTTTTTATAAATAAATAAATAAAATTTTTTCCACTTAGCATAATGTTTCCAAGGTTCATCCATGTCTTAGCATGTATCAAAATTTCATTCCCTTTTATGGTTGAATAATATTCCATTGTATGTATATCACAGTATGTCTATTCCTTTATCCGCTGATGATACTAGGTTGTTTCTAACTTTTGGCTATCTTGAATGGGCTGCTATGAACATTGTCATACTCATATCTGTTTGAATCTCTGTTTTCAAATAATTTGGGTATATTCCCACAGTAGCCACACCATTTTACATTCCTACCAGCAATGCACAAGGGGTTCCAATTTTTTCATATTCTTGCCAACATTTGATATTTTCTGTTTTTCTAATAATGGTCTTCTAATGGGTATAAAGTAGTAACTTACTGTGGTTTTGTTTTGCATTTCCCTAATGACTAATGGTGTTGAATATCTTTTTCATATGTTTATTCACCATTTATATAAGTTCTTTAGAGAAATGTTTATTCGAGTCCTTTGCCCATTTTTAAATCAGATTATTTGTATTTTGTAGTTGAGTTGTAGGAGTTCATTATATTAACCTCTTATCAGATATAATTTGCAAACATGTTCTCCTATTTTGTGGGTTGTCTTTTCATTCTCTTGATAGTGTCCTGTGATGGACAAAAGTATTTAATTATGATAAAGTCCAACTCATGTTTTCTTTTGTTGCCTGTCCTTTAATATCATATTTAAGAAGTCATAGTGATATATATGGCAATGAGGATGAATAATGAGAATTTTTCCCTATTTTCTTCTAAAAGTTTACCTTTTTAGCTCTTACATTTAGGTCTTTGATCCACTCTGAGCTAATTTTTATATATTGTGTAAGATCCAGTTGCATTCTTTTGCATGTGAATATCCAGTTCTCCTAGCACAATTTCTTGAAAAGACTGACCTTTTCCCCATTGAATGGTCTTAGCATGCTTGTCAAATATCAATTGACCATATGTGGAGTTTATTCTGGGCTGTCAGTTCTATTCCATTGGTCTATATGTCTGTCTTATGACAGTACCACACTGTTTATATTACTGTGGCTTTGTAGTAAGTTTTGAAATAAAAAAGTGTGAGCTTTCCAAATTTGTACTTTTTCAACATTGTTTTGGCTATTTGGGGTCCCTTAATATTCCATGGATTTTAGGATAATTTTTTTTCTATTTCTTAATAGGAAAATTTGGGATTTTGATAGGGTCACATTACATTGAATCACTTTGGATAGTGGTATCATATTAGTAATGCTAGGCCTTTCAATCTATGAATGCAGATGCCTCTCCATTTATTTGGGCCTTCTTTAATTTCTTTCAGCATTTTAAAATAATTTTCAACATATAAATCCTAACCTTCCTTGGTTAAACGTATTCCTAAGTATATAAATGGATACATATGTAAATAGAATTGTTTTAATTTCCTTTTCAGATTGTTTATTGCTGACATGCAGAAACACAACCGGTCTTTTGGTTGATTTTGCATCCTGCAGCCTCACTGAAGTTGTTTATTAGCCCTAACTTATTTGATCCTCTTTTTTTTTTTTTTTAAACATACAGCATAAATGTTTTATTAAGAGTCGCAGATCATCCCTGGGAGCCAAATGGTCGACTCAGACGTAGGACCGAGCCACAAGTCTGTACAACCTCTGAGCTTCTCGCTCTGACTCCAAAAGGGTGAGCATGTTGCCCTCGTGCACAGGGCCTTTCACATTGCAGAGGATGGAGGGTCTCTTATCATCCATAAACTCCATGTGCACCTGAGTGCACTGTCCCTGGAAGCCGGTCCTGCCCAGCACCTTGGTGACCCTGGCCAGCATGATAGGCTGCACATGGCTCATGTCCCTGATGGCAGTGCAGTGGCAGCCAGGCAGAGAAAGCCCTAACTCTTTTGATCTTTGAAATTTACTTTGAAATAAATCTGAGTAATGGACACTATCAAGGCCCAGACACTGACAGCAGCAGCCAGACTCATGAACTACTAACTTGCAAGGAAAGGGCAGGAAGCTCTTTCTCTTTATGTTGCAAATTAGAGTGTCGCATGGAAGTGACAGCATTCACTGGAGATCACGTTCTCGGTGGTGGAGGTGTGGTGGGGCATCACATATCAGATCAGTTCTGCAGTGTACTTTTGAGTCACTGCTCTAGGAAGCTTACCCTCAGATCTGATTCTGTGAACCACCGAGATCTGTGAACCACCCAATTTTATTTCGCTCACTCCCTTTACTGATTAATTGACCGGAGTTAGTTTTTCTTGAGTGCAAATAAGAATCTTATCTGACGTACTATGATCAATGGCCCATGCCCCCATTCTCTGATCCTACTTTTTCTCTATAATACTTACCACTGTCTGACCTCTCAATGTACTGTCTGACTTTCACACTGAAATGAAATCTCCATAAGGTCAAGGCCTTTTATTTTGTTCACTTTTATTTTGTTATTTTGTTTAGCTGCCTAAAACCATGCCTGGTACATATTGCACTTAATACAATTTGTGGAATAAATGGAACATCTAACACTTGTCGACTCATTTAACTCTGACAACAACTCAGGTCTGTTAAAAGGCAAAACTGAAGGTGTCCATTTAGTTTCTATGTCTATGATTCCACCCTTCAATGCAACACTCTAGTTCTGTGCCTTATAAATGTAGGCAGAGCCAGTTCCTGGACACCAGTAGAGTCTCTAGTGGGACCTCCTCCAGGGATGCAGATAAGCTCCTTGTGTCAACTCTGTAGGACACTGACTCACCAGCTATCATCTGGGCCAATTATTATAGGTTTCAGGTCTAAATGAATGGACATTCCTATCTTTTTCCTTCGGACTTTCATAGTGGATATTAGAAAAGTCAAACATTTCTAATATCATCCATAGACCACACTTACATGTCTGGAGAAGCACTTAGTTGAATATAAAAGTTGTCCCCAGACCATCTCAGCCACAGCAGGATTAATTTCCTGCTGAAATCACAGAGGAGCTTGCTACCATGGCATGCTGAGATGAAGACACTCCACTTCTCAAATTACTCATTCACAGAGGATCTGAAAATGTCTTCTTGTGCAAATCTAACTCACACCTGCTGAGAAACTGATGCTCTTTTCTAGATCACAGGTGTCATGACCCACCTTAATTCACCTTACTTCTCACAGCCCTCAGCTCATCCATGCCATAGCTACTTCCTGGTCCATTCTTTCAAATATCCATTTTAATACTTGCTGTGGAAATGACGCATTCCAAGCATCGTTCATGGCCAACCGTCCTCCATCTTTTCCCATTCAAAACCACCACAGCTTGTATTCAAGCCTTGAATTGCACATAACTTTAAAAAACGTGTTTAGCATGTGATCGCTGATTTGGCTAAGTGTTTAAAATGTGGAACCACTTGAAACCATACTTTCCAGAAAAGAATGTAATGTTTTCCACAAATACCAACAGTTGTGTTGAGGGAAACGGTGCTATCAGGGAAAGCAAGCATTGGAAGGAGGAGTTAGTGGGCAGCTCTTTGGATGGAATCCCCTTTCCATCCCCATGCCTTGAGAAAGGACTCCACAACTGAGGCCGACTCCAGACCCTGTAGAGCAAACCCCATGCAGTGTGGGGATACATGCTGGGAAAAAAGACCACTGGGAGCGGTGGTACAGATATGGGAGCTTGGAGAGCAAAGCAAGATCATTAGTAGAAAATCAGGGACAAAGGCTCACCAGACTGTCTGTAGCATCAGCAGAGTGCCCGGCTCATTCATTCATTTATTCAGCAAATACCAACTTAGCATCTAATATGCACCAGGCATCCAACCAAAAGTAAGGAGATACAACCAAAAAATAAAACAAATAACCTGTACCCTACAGCCTGCCTTTACATTCTAGCACAGAGCAGGCACTGAATATTTGTTGAATTAATCCATCGAAGAAAATGGCTGAGTTAGCACTTCTCTTCTTTCTAGTATAATCCCCTCATCCACCACATTACAAGGTAAAAAAGAATGATGGTCTCAAATCAGTTGTCAAGAAGTTGGCCAAAATATTTGAAATTTAGTAAGAATGCTTACTAAAGACTTTATATAAAGACCACATATAGAAAGACTTTATATCCTGTATTAACAGTGACCCTTGTGTATAATATTTCTTGACATATTAATTAAAGGTAGTATGAAATGATCGTGATCAGACATGAAAAAATAATATTCACTTTGACTTTTGTCCCATTTATTTTTAAATTCGATGGGATATGTATTTCATACCATATTTATAATATAGTCATAACATTCCAATGAAAGGAGTAGAATATGGTACATAAATAAGTAGATTGGAAATGGGCACTTTTCTTTCATTGCTAAGAGTTTGCAATTAAAATTTAGACACCATTATTTTAGATTCTTGGGCACAGACTAGCAGGTGGGTAATTTCAAATCCATTCACTGAGGAGAGTACCAGCCCTGCTCCAGACCAGGCTCCGCTGGTTCTGAGGCAAGTGGGGCCAAGCCCTAAAAGAAAGGAGGCAGCAAAGTGCATTCCAGATAGACAGAACAACAATGCAAAGGGACTAGAGGGAAGTATCCATAGAAGGCTGAAGCAGTGCACAGCTAGAGAGGAAGGGATGAGTGACATGGCCAGGAGGGTAGTGGAGCCCAGATTGCATCGTGTCTTGGAGCCATAATAAAGACTGGATTTTATTGGAAGTGAAATTGAAGCCCATGGCAGAAGATGATATGCTATTTTTATATTTTGGGAAACACTACTAAGCTCTTCAATCCATCTTTGACCTGGAATATATTTTTACCACCATCTGTCTGATTTGTGTGTCTACATCTCAAACGACTCTGACCTGGGAAGGGACAGCAAAGACGTATAAATTCATCCCCTAAATGACAGTATCTATCACACTAACCTTGGAGTTAATTCTATAACTTCATTTTTCCACTCAGCATCAGGTTATTGAGATTTATCCTTGATGACATACGTAGCTTTAATTCATCCCTTAAAACTACTTGCAACAGTCCACTGTATAAATAGACTACAATGTGTTTATCCATTCTCCTATTAATGGATATATATGTCTTTTCAATTCTCCATGATCAAAAATCAACGGAACCATTCTTCTATGTGTCTCCTTGAGTACACATAGTCTCTAATTTCACACTTGAGGGGACATGGTTGCATCAAAGGCGTTTGTGGAATATACAACGGTGTTGGATCCTGAAAACACTCCCCAAAGTGATTCTGCAGCTGTGGGGATGAGAATTTCTCTACACCTCTGCCAACACTTATTGTTGTCAGACTTTTTAGCTCATGTCAACTGAGGAATATGAAATGATCTTTAATTATGGTTTTTATCTGCATTTCCCTCAACTCTATTTGCACAGTTACTGGATATTAGGTTTCTGTGAATTGTCAATTCATATCCTTTGTTCATTTTTCAACCTCATTACCTACCTTCCTCTTAACAACTGTGAGGAATTCTCCATAAATGCTAGATATCAATCCCCTTTTAGTGTTTGCTTTCCAAGTATTTATTGTTAACTTATAACTTGTCTTTTTGCTTTTATTATAAACCTTGGTGAAGGAAACATTTTAATTTTAATGTAGTAAAATGTATCGATATACTTTTAAAGTTTGTGCTTTGTATGCCTTGTTTAAGAAATCCTAAGGGTTTAAGGTCATAAAAATGTTTTTTTTTTTAATTTTCTTCTAAAAGTTTATTCCTTTCATGTGTAGGTCTTAAGCTCATCCCATATTTTCTTTCTTTCTGTCTTTCTTTCTTTCTTTCTGAGAGAATGCAAGCAGGGGGAGGGGTGAGGGAGTGAGAGAAACAGAAAGAGAGAAAGTGGAAAGAGAGAAAGAGAGAGGAGACAGAGAGAGAGACAGAGAATCCCAAACAAGCTCCATGTTCAGTACGAAGCCTGACACAAGGCTCCATCTCATGACCCTGGGATAATGACCTGAGCTGAAATCAAGAGTCAGTTGCTCAACTGACTGAGCCACCCTCCAAGTTTACTTTGCTATATAGTGTGAAGTAGGTATTTAATTTCACCTTTTTTCTGTAGGAATGGTCAGTTGTCCAGATCCATTAATTAGATAGTACTTCCATTCTCCTTTAGTCTCTAATGTTCTTTCGTACATCAGATTTATGTATTCTATTATGTTCCGTCAACTTATTCTTGAGCCAATAGCTCATTGTCTTCTTATAGCTTTATAAAAAGGTTTTATATCTGGTCAGATAAGCTCCCATATTTTATTCTTCCTAATTTTTTCATCTACTCTTAGTCTTTTATCTTTCATGTAACTTGTAGGATCAGCTAAGTACCATAATATTTCTTCCTTTATTCAGACCCTCCATTATATATCCTAAAGTAATGCTTTGTACTTTTATCCATATATGTCTTACAAATATTTTGTTAGGTTTATTCCAAAGTAATTTATAGTTTTTATTTTAATAACTTATAAGTTTTAATAATATGAATATAATTGTAAACTTTAAGGGTATACAATCAATATTATATTTTTTCCACAAAATTCTTTTTTTCCTTGTATTTCATCACCTTGGGACCCCAGGACACTTTTGAATAGAGGCAATAATAGTAAACATTCTTGTTTTCCCTTACTTTTTAAAATTTAAATTATTTTTTTAACATTTATTTTTGAGAAAAAAGAGACAAAGCATGACCGGGAGAGGGAGACACAGAATCAAAAGCAGGCTCCAGGCTCTGACCTGTCAGCACAGAGCCTGACACAGGGCTCGAATTCATGAACAGTGAAATCATGACCTGAGCTGAAGTCCTAGGCTTAACTGACTGAGCCACTCAGGCACCGCTTATTTTCCCTTACTTTAATGGAAATGTTTCCAAAAACTCACTATTTAATCGAATTGTTTTTCTGTAGATTTGTATAGGGTTTTTTTTCCAAGTTAAGGAAGTTCCCTTCTATTTCCAGTATTCTAAAAAGATTTTTTTTCCTCTCATAAATTAATGTTGAAGTATCTACTGGGATGGTTCTATGATGTTACTCTGTAAATCTATTAATATATATTTTATGAATTGATGCCTTGATATGAAACCATTCTTGCATTCCTAGAATAAATTCTTCTTGGTTATGATGTATTTTCTTGTACACATTACTGAATTTAATTTTGCTAGTTCTTAATTTTAATATTCTTTATAAATGAGATTGATCCATAGTTTATCTCATTTTATTTTAAATGTTTGTTAACTTCAAAAATAAACATAGGATGCTTTTTCTCTTCCTCCAAATAAAGATTATCTCACGTTTGAAATTTTAATAAAACTCAGCGATTTTAGCATGCTATTTTTGAGGGTTTGGAAATTTCAGAATATTGACTCCATAATGTGTTTTTAATTGTTGACATAGTTATTTATATAATATTGACTCTGGATTTTATAAGTCTATTGTATTTGTACTTATGCTTCCCTTTTCTTTCATAATATTGTTTCTCTTTTTTTCTAGATCAGTCTTGCTTGGATTATCTATTTTACATACTCCTTCCAATAAATAACAAGCTTTTGGGTTTTTTTAATTATCTCTAATTGTATTTGTTTTCTATTTTGGTGATTTTTTCTTCTTACTTTGATTAGTTCCTTCTTTCTTCTTCTTTTGAATTCATTTTGTTCTTTGAGTAACTCTTAAGTTGAATGCCTCACTCTTTAATTTTCAACCTTCATTTTTCTCTAATACAACATTTAAAGCATAAACCTACCTCCCCTAAGAACCACTTTAGCTTCATCTCACATTTTTAAAATTATTATTATCATTCAATCCTGAGTATTTTCCTTCTTTTCCATCATTATTTCTTCTTTGACCTATCAATCATTCCAAAGTAATTATTTTTGGAAACCATATTTTGAGTCATATTTTTATTATTTATTTCTGTGACAGATACTGTTAGGCACCTACCCTCACATTCCTTTTCTCTTCCTCTGTAATAGAGCCTTCATTTGAAGCCACAATGTGCGCAGTTAGTGGACATTCCCTCACCTCTCTTGCAGTGAGGTCTGACCATGAGTCTAAGTTCTAACTAACAAGACATTAAGTACTAAGCATGTCAAGCTTAGCATTCTGCAAATGCAACCAGTGATGACTGCCACCAAAAATCTATTCTCAGGATTCCTACCACCTTCACTACCATCCACCAATTTTGGGGAGCCAAAAATCTAAAAGTCTTCCCTAATTATTCTTTTCTTCACACCACACATTCAATCAATTATGATGTTCTATCAGCTCCACTACCAAAATATTTCTCAAGTCTAACCACCTCCTCCAACTCATTCAGCTGCTACAAACCTTGTCTTACAAAACTATTTCCCCTCTCTGGAATATTCCAATAACTTCTTTATAGGATTTGAGGTCTCTCATTTCCCTAAAATTCATCCTGCATTCAGTACTCAGAGAACTTCTTAAAGAGTAAATTAGGTCATTTCTTCTCCTGCTATAAACTAAACTCTCATGACTTCTGTCTTGTACTCAGAAGACAAACTCTTTTCATTGGCCATGAGGCTCTAAGTGATCTGGCCCTTGCCACTGTTTCATCCCCTCCTCTGCTGTCTACCTCAGTACGTTCACATCCTGTCCACTCTTCAATGTGCTAAGCCCAGTCTGTCTCAGCTTGTTCTTTCTGCTTTAAATAGTCTGCCTCCAAGAACTCTCTGCCAACCAGGATGTCACCTGGGTGTCTCTTTCTCATAGTTCTGGACTAGGCTCAAATATCACCCCTTTGCAAAGGTCTACCCAGACCACCTTACCCTAGACCCTACCACATCCTCTTTGCCACTCATGTAATCTTTGACCTGATACCTCAATTTACCTTCTTCACAGCATTGCAGTTTTCACTACCTGCAATTACTTTTTTATTTTTTATTTTTTTGCTAATTTTCCATTATTTATATTCCTCTGTATCTGACAGGCTCCTTAGAATGTAAGGAGTTTTTCTTTACTGTTGCTTTCAGAAGAGCTTCCTGACCAAAGGTGGCCAGTATATGTAATATATAATGTGCAAAATTAGAATACACACATATACAACATGGACCATTTGATTAATAATATATAGTCATATATTAGATATGATGCCTTACATATTATATAAGATGTGTTATATATAATACATTATGTTCAAGGCCCAATATAGAACATGTAATATATAATATGTAATAAAGTATATAATAGTCAATATAAAATAGACAATGGCAAATAATAGGAATATCTTTTAAAGACACAGATCTTGGGGCACCTGGGTGGCTTAGTCGGTGAAGCGTCCAACTTCAGCTCAGGTCATGATCTCGCAGTCTGTGGTTTCGAGCCCCACATCAGGCTCTGTGCTGACAGCTTAGAGCCTGGAGCCCGTTTCAGATTCTGTGTCTCCCTCTCTTTCTGCCCCTCCCCAGCTCGTGCTCTGTCTCTCTCTGTCTCAAAAATAAGTAAACGTTAAAAAATTTTTTTTAATAAATTAACAAAAATAAAGACACAGATCTTAAGATGTTTTAGTCCTATTCTACAATTCCCCCGTAGTCACACAAACACAGAAAGAAAAGGAGAAGGAGAAAAAAGGGGAAGAGAAAAAGAGAGGATAAAACAACTTGAAAGAGGATTCAGCTGATGCCAAGCCCCTGATCTCATGTAGGCCCGGTGCTCACTTCAGCTGCAGGCGGAAGAGGGAGGTAAGTGCCCAGGTGGGATGTGTCTGTAAGCTTAAGAGGCACTGTGTGTCTGTGCTATAAGCTAATTAGCAACCTCCGATCCTCACTGTGACCTGCGTCACTGCTTGTCAAGAGAATGGGCCTGGGGTCTTCTCCCACAAAGCTTTGCCTTCTTAGAGCCTTAAGGTCCTAGTGGTGGAGGGGCAGCAATGCAAGGGCTCTATCGGGATCTGGTGCCTCCTCAACACAGTCCATGCCGGGACTCATGGACTTCTTGAGTTGCAAAGATTCTTAAGAGGTCAATTGCCTGAAGTTCAAATGGAAAAATAACAATGAAACAGCATACTTCAGATTCGTTATTTATCTATAGTCCTGTGCTTGTGGTTTAGTGGTGGATAAGAACAGTTAGAAAATCAGGTCATATTTTTCAACTATGTCATGTTTCTCCTCTTCCCACAGTTGGTCTTTTTCTTTACTCTTAAAATATGATTTCCCACATCCCTGGATTTCTACCCTTGAATTCTATTTGCAGTCCCCATATGCTACTTTTCAGCAAGCAGTAATTTGGAGCTTGGGACTTTCTGATGCCATCCATGCCAGTGAGCTCTGTGGTCTTCTCCAAAAGTCATTGCCATTCCCTTCATGGTAAATAGGAAGGAAATGAAGGCTACTGGAGCCCTTAGGATGTAAATTTAAGTGTTGGCTGAAAGGTTCTTTCTCTCCCAATCCTGCTTTTGTAAACACTGCTCTGGTGGGATGAAACCTGGGAAGCTATCACAGCTCCATGACAACTGGACAGGCCAGCCATGGCGACCATCTCCATGTGCACACTGCAGTCATTTATAGATGTGCATAGGCACGCTGTAGCAACAAACACTCACTGTGGCTCCTACCAAGAGGAGAGCATTAGCAACCAGTGGGTAGAAGGTGGGATGGGGGGAGAACATCACTAACAAGTCAGCCTTTTGCTTGATGAACTCACCTGTTTCTTTTTATTGCTTATTTTAGATGAAATTATTGTCCTAGTTTCTGCACATCATGCCACAGACAAGCACTGTACATACACCTAACGCACTGTGATTCCTAGTGTTTTTATCAAATGATAAACAACATTTTATTTTCTCAGGATACATATCTGTATGTGTAAGATAAAAGAGTAGTGTAAATCCCAGACAGAAATCCAAAGTTCCATAGGATATGTCTTTCAATATTCTCCTTATTTTGAAATTTAAAAAAATCTTTCCCAGTTAAAAAGTAAAAAAAAAAAAAAAAAAAAAACCATGCAAAAAAAAATACCAGATAGAAAGGAATATATTTTCCTATGTATCAAGCAACTGAACCCCAAACAATTAAACTCCACATTCCCCCTCTGCTTACTCACATTTGCGTGGGATATGCTTCTCTCCCACAGGGAGTCTCACAATGGGAATATAGAAAGAGGACTTCTGAAAGATTTGATACAAGACACTTAGTACCACTTCAGTAATTTTCACAAAGATATATTTCCATTCCTGAGATGATTTTAGGTAGGTTAGAAGCTAATTCATTTGAACAATGGCTGTTCATTTGTTGAGAACTTGACATTGTCCAGAATATTGTGCTAGGGGCTGGGGGAACAACCATGAAGCCATACAGACACAAATTCCTACCTTCAAAAGTCCAGAAGAAAACTCAGGTAGTAGCTAAAGAATAATACAAATAAGTGCAAAATTTCAACCGTGACAAATGTTATGAATGAGAGAGACAACGTATTTTGAGAACACTATAATGTATTTGGATAAAATCACTTTAAACATTTACATCTTTTGCCGGTGGCTTTGAAGAACTTCCCACTTGAGTAAATGAAGTATGATGTTGAGCTAAGCCCTCTGACTTGCTCTAGCCAGTGAGATGAGCAGAGGCTTTAAATGTATGTGAGGCTTTAAATGTACAAACCCATGCAGGGTTTGGCTTGGCCTCTTGTGTTTCTGTCTTAGCGAGGACAAAAACATGCCCAAGTAGTTACTCTTCCCAGAACCAGGAGACAAATGTGAAAGGCTAGACCCCAACCCTACCCACAGCCTTGAGCTGATTCCAACTGAGCCCAGCAGAGCCATAGCTGACATGGTGACCAGTGAATATAAATAAGAAACAAATGCCTCATGTTGAAAGCCGTTGATTTTGGAGTTTTTTGTTATGCAGAATGATCATAGCAGAAACCTGACTGATACAAATATACAAAATACACAATAGGTCCACTCAGGAGTCAGAAGAGGTATCCCTGCAGATGCGACAAAGGTACGGAATCTTGTAATTTTGATATTAAAATATCAAACCTTAGAAAATATCAGGATTTACTTTCATGCTTTTGCTTTTCAATTTAATACTATTTTTGTTTGGTTAGTCAAAATCTTCAGGGAATCTTGATTTTTTTATTGGTTAATATTTGCTAAAATCATGCCTCAGGCTTTTATTGGCCTGAGGAAACTTTTGTCATGATGACAATACCCTAACAGACCTATTACCATGATACAGACAAATGTCCAGACACCATAAAAGCCATAGTCTACCACTTCCTTTCCTTAAGGAGATTAGAGTCCAAGGCAGAAGATAGAACCCAAAGAACCATACAAATCAAAGCAAAATTTCAATAATACTGAATGTGGTGATGGAGAGCCATATGGAGTACAGACATGTGTGCAGCTAAGGAGTGTGGATTATGCAGATCTGGCTGATGGACAGCAGAACCCCCCAAAAATACAAAACCAGAAGATTCAGGGATGTCTCTGAGGTCAAAGTACCAAGATTAAAGGAATGTGACAAGAGAAGTAGAAGGTTCCAGATAGAAGAAAGAAAGAAAATTGAAAGAGGACTGGGAAGCCTCATAAGATTCCAGAGCACTGACAGCAAGTGGTACTGTGTGTCACACTTGTACTTCCTGGCAGGTGCAATGGGGGCCACTGGGCCAAATTTACTTGTCTTCCCACACAGTATCCCCGGCCTCAGCTCTGTGCCAGGTACATGGTAAGCATCAGGTCGATCGTTTTAAAGAATGCAGATGGACTCTATCATGATCCCAAAAGAAGTCACAGAGCATAAGGACTGGAGAAATACTACATCACCAACTCCTCATTTGACAGATGAGGAAACTGTGAAAGTCCACCTAAGCATATACACACAAGCGTCTGGGCTCTGTGTTTAAGCCCACACGTAATCCCCTGCTCAGTATTCAGCGCACGAATGGCTGTCAAAACCCAGCTGTCAAGTTTGCTTAGGAAAGTAACCCCACATCCGTGGGAAAAGGAAGGGCTCTCACAAAACAAGAACCACCAAGTAGAGAGTAAGGCCCATGTCCATGATGTGCACCTCAGTTCTCCTCCTCAGGGGACACCTTGCCACTCATTCCAACCATACCTGATAGTCTTCTGAGTAGAGATACCCCTTGTCCAGTGTGGTCAGCATCGAGCAGTGAATGCTGTCCCAAACCACACTACTGTGCACACGTCTTATTTCCGTGGAGATTTCTCATGTCACTACTCTGAGTTACATGGGTAGTGTGTAGCACAACTAGGTGGCATCATTCAGAGTATAAAGCAAATGATACCTCCTAAGGTTGTTCAGTGCACCACCTAAACACCTGTACACAGTAACCCTGAATTTTTTGCTCTCCAAACAGTAAGCCTTCATGATAACCAACAGGCTATCTATGATAGTCCAAGGAAATCATGTGCATTCTGACTGTCCATTTTATAGGAAACTCTTTCCAAAGAGTTAAGGCAACTGTTAGCAGAAAGCAGAATCAAGGATTTGGGGTTATTTGATTTCCTAGAAAAACTTTATCTTAAACTTCTAAGCAAGCCTATAATGCAGGTAGAATTTCTTTGTAAACAAACAACAACAACAAAAAACTATTGTAATCAACAAGCAAAAAAAAAATGTCTTGAAAGAATAAAGAAGCTGGGATATTCATTGCCAGTCATTAACCTGATTTTCTAATGAATATGGCATTAGGCATTCATTAACAATCATTTGTGTTTATGTTGAACAGTGGATGTATAATGAAGGTTGGTAAATGAAAGCAAAATTAAACCAGGGAATTTTGGACACTTATAAAGCAATTAACTTGTTTGGCAGTAATTACACATTGAAAGCTAAATCAAGTGCATTTAGAAAGCCACAAGAGTCGCCACATAAACCAGAGGTGCTTTGCTCTAAAATAATAGAAAAATCTCTCTTTCTTTCAAAATGAAAGAGAAAGGCAAAAGTATGGTATAAATGACAAACAAGGCCCAGGTCTAATGAAAAGAAATACAGTTACAGCCCATATGTTAAGGAAGAGGCAAGTTACTGAAAAATAGGACAGCTCTGCTAATTAAAAGAAAGAAAACCCTTTTGTAACAACAATGATGTGAAAACAGGTGGTATGTGCTGGAGAGTTCAAGTTTTTGTTCTGTTTGTGAACAGAGGCACGCACAAAAAATGCACACGTACACCCACACACCATCCACATAATTGAAATAGCTATTAGATGTGTGAGCAGTGAGGGGCGCCTGGGTGGCTTAGTCGGTTAAGTGTCCGACTTTCGCTTAGGTCATGATCTCGCGGTTCGTGGGTTCGGGCCCCGCGTCGGGCTCTGTGCTGACTGCCAGCTCAGAGCCTGGAGCCTGTTTCAGTCTGTGACTCCCTCTCTCTCTGACCCTCCCCTGCTCACACTGTCTCTCTCTCTCTCTCCTAGAAATAAATAAAAAACATTAAAAAAAAAAAAAAAAGATATGTGAGCAGTGAAACCTGAATCCACAATTAGGTTTCTGGACCACCACTGCATCTCAGTAGTTACCCGTCTCTGTCACTGACAATCCTGCAACTTGATTTCCCCAGTGATGGACTATAGTCATTTATTCAATGTAAAGGTCCATCATTAAATGCACTCAGGGAAAAGGAGGAAAATGAGGTGCAATGGTAGGTATAATGAATGAACCCCCCAAGGGAAAATCAGGATTGAATTAGGGAAGAGGCAAAGGAAGTAAACCCGACATTCCATGTGGCCCCAACACTTATAACCAAAAATTTTATTCCAAAAATATATTCAGAGTCCAATAAAGCTTGCAAGATGAATTTTCTCAGAACTTTCAATCTTTCAAGAGTTAGTTAGCCAAGACATACTACAAAAGTGTTGTTTGGTTTTTCTTTTTTTCTTTCTTACGGCTACAATAAGATGGCTAACCTGGAGGACCTAGTCTTCAGATGAGCCCAAAGGTCTGAGTCAAAGCACAAGGTTTTCCAAACTGGAGTTTTGAACATCTTCTTCCAAAAGATCTGAAGATTCATGAGCCCTTCCCATATGACAAATAACTTCGCAAACAGGGGTTGTGGGTGCTTGAGGGTTAGTAACCAAAAGAAAGGTTCCCAGGGGGATCTATAAAGGGCAGCTGGCTTTGTGGAAACATTTGCAAAGTGCTCGGGTATCAACTATGCTAAAAGCAAATACTTGCTTTGCCTAGGGATTGGAACAGAAAACGGAAACCAGGAGAGAGCTCTGAAATCTTCGCTTAGATCATTTAACTGCTACAAAAAAAAAAAAAATTATGTTTGCCTCAATGGTGTCTGTATGTTTCTTTCTAGAAATGTGGTCTTTCTTTAAAAAGAGAAACATTTTTATTTCCAAGCATACGATCAAGACATTAAGCTGAAAAACTCATTTCTCACTCATTTGAAACCATTTTAAATATTTAGATTGTCTGCCTTGTTCTGGGGTGTTCTATTTGAGGTTTTCTTGGTCACAAAGTTACTTCCTGGTTTTGGCCAAGACCTTACTGATCTATCAGTGTCCTATCTCATACTCTTTGCAACAATCCTAATACCTTTTCCTGATTCTTCATAGACAAATATATTTATATAAAGGCTATTCAAGAAAAGCACTATTCTTTCTTTTTAAATAGTTTATTGTCAAGTTGGTTTCCATATAACACCCAGTGCTCATCCCCACAAGTGCCCTCCTCCATGCCCATCACCCCCCTCCTCCTCCCCCCCATACCCATCAGTCTTCAGTTTGTTCTCAGCATTCAAGAGTCTCTCATGGTTCTTAAAGTCACTTGCTACGAATTCAGTGCTTCTTATATTTTTAAAATTTTATTTAAAAACATTTTTGACATTTATTTATTTTTGAGAGACAAAGAGAGAGAGAGAGAAAGAGAGAGAGCACAAGTAGGGGAGGGGCAAGGAGAGAGGGAGACAGAATCTGAAACAGGCTCCAGGCTCTGAACTGTTAGCACAGAGCTGGACACGGGGCTTGAACTCACAAACCGTGAGATCATGACCTGAGCTAAAGTCGGACACTTAACCGACTGGGCCACCCAGGCACCCTTGTGTTTCTTACATTTGATAGCATATTCAGATCACTTGGGAAACTAGTTAAAATGCAGATCCTGACTCAGGAGGTCTAGAGTGGAGTCTCAGCCTCTGCTTTTATAACAAGTTCCTGGGGAGATGCTGAGCTCCATTCAGCAAGGTACTGATCTACTCAGCTTTGTAGGAGGTAACTGGTTTGAAAGTTTGTAGGATCAGGACTAGAGGTAATTGAAGCCTTGGAAATAGGTCAATTCCTCTCCAAGATGAAACCTGGAAACTTTAACGGACCAGAAATTAAGAATAGAGGAACAAATGCTTGTTAGAAATGAAATACGCAGAGAAAATGATTCAGTCCCCACTACTCCATAATACACGCTTCCAGCTGCCAGAGCTGGTTGTTAACATTTCTCCAGCTGTTGGGATCCAGACCATGAGGCTTACCAAATAATTACCAAAATGCTGTGCCCCACGTTAAGCACCAAGGATGTAACATAAATGGAGCATAACCCCCATAATTTTCCCCCAGCAAGATTACAACACAACAGGATAAAATCTATGATAAAAAGATGCTTAAGGTACCAAGGGAGCACCTAACTCAGAGCTAAGGTGAAGAATGTTTAGTCAGGTCAAAAATATCAGGAGACACTTCTAGGCAGAGATGTTGAATCCTGAAGCTTGAGCAAAAAAAAAAAAAAAAAAAATCTAGCTGGAGAAGAGGAAGTAAAAGTATCATTAGCAGATGATCAGCATGGGGAAATGTCTCGATTGTGAAAATACCTTCACTTCAGGCAAAGTAGGGGGTGCGTCTCTGCAGTAGCTCTCCTAATCCTCCACCAAAGGTCTGTTGAGAGGCAACTTTTCTTATCACTATTTTGTAGGTGAGAAATCTGAAGCCCAGAGAATTTATGACAGCCCAGGGCAATCACTGAGTGGTGGCCCTGAGATTCCAAGGTGATCTGCCTGATCATATAGCCTTTACTCTTTGCCTGTGTTCTGAGGACTCCCAAAAGCACTTCAGCAGCGGGCCTGTGGAATGTGAGGCAAGACTGATCTGATAAGGAATTGACATGACATTTCCTATAAGGAGTCCAGCCTTGATTTTTCCTTCCTTCAACTAGGATTTTGCCCAATAAACAGAAAAATAACCCATCCCAATCCCATGGTGATTTTAACATCCTTGGGCAGGCTCCAGTTCACAATGAATTTTGTCCCCTTAAAAAACTAATGATTTCACTGTTTTTTTCTTTTACATTCATTCTTCTACTTTGTTTCCAAGTTTTGGATAATTTTCTCTTAACAAAGGCAACACAGACTGTTTTCTTCACAGAAATCCCATCACCGCTAGCTAGATCCATGGCTCTACCTGGTAGGTAACATATAGCACTGTGGCGTCTCGCAAACCCATTGCTAACATGCGGCCAAATATTGCACAAGGTATAACTAGCATTTTTTTTAGCTTTGCACCCTTACTTTTTATTGTCAGGAATAGAATTTAGTGATTCATCACTTAAATATTACACCCAGTGCTCATCCCAGCAAGAATCTTCCGTAACACCTCTTACCCATTTAGCCCATCCTCCCCCAAAACCTCCAATAACTTTCAGTTTGTTCTCTGTATATAAGAGTGCTTATGGTTGGTCTCTGTTTTTATCTTATTTTTGCTTCCTTTCCTTTATGTTCATCTGTTTTGTTTCTTAAATTCCACCTGTGAGTGAAATCATATGATACTTGTCTTTCTCTGACTGACTTATTTTGCTTAGCATAATACACTCTAGTTCCATCCATGTTGTTGCAAAATAGCACTTCAAAATAGCACTCCTGTATCCTTTGGATAAATACCTAGTAGTGCAATTGCTGGGTCTTGGGTAGATCTATTTTTAATTTTTTGAGAAACCTCCATACTGTTTTCCAGAGTGGCTGCACCAGTTTGCTAATGATTTCACTCTTGATCAGATACTTATTTATTACCTTTTTAAAGGTCAAGATTTGGAAGAATATGATTAGACAGGAAAGGCTGAGATTGGCAAAGCCACAGCTAGCACTATGGAGCCTTTGGGCAAAGTACAAAAAACAAAAAACAAAATGCTGCCCCCTCTAGACTGTTACATCTGCATGACAGGGTTTGGTGGGGCTAACGGGAAATGTCCCTGGATTTCAGCCTCCACTTAGCCTCTTGTCCTAAAGAACTTGTATAGGATACTCACTTCCAACCTTACATGGCAACCCCGATGTTGGTGACTTCAGCTGGGGTACATTGTACATGGTACATGGGTTAACACAGAAACTAGATTCTGGAGACACAGTGACCTGAAAAGAAAAGCTGTGGGTATAACACACACCACTCTTAGGAGTTCAACCAGGAGTATTGAACAACAGATGATACAGAAGCTAGACAGGTCAGCAAGGTCAAGTGCTGACTTCCCTTCACCCCTTAAATAATTAGAGAGACCTGAGAAAGCTCAGAAACAGAGGAAGGGGGTGTGAGTTGAAGAAGTAGGCTTTAACACACACAATAGTCAACTTTAAATTCAAAAGCACCAATTCCTCATTCTAGTCCTCTCTTCAAGAAAAACAAAATCATGTGGGATTAAAAGATTCTATGAATCTAAGACAAACCTGATTCCTTTCAAAATAAGCACAAAGACTCAGACTTGAACAAAATAGTTTACTCTTTCCGTAGATCATGATTATAAAATTGCTTCCTCAATTGTTCTGATTTCAGAAGCCCAAGAATAACAATGGGAAAATGGATTTTAATCCACATATTTATGTAGGTACTGCTTTTTATTGAAGTGTAATCTTGGAGATGAGCTTATCAACAATTATTATGCATAAGAAATTGCTCATAACCAAAGCCTGTGCATTCATTCTTAACATTTTTTGTAACAATTTCCTAACAGAAGGTATTAGAGATACATCTGCTGGCAGTTCTTCTGGTAGTAGCTGGAGAATCTGGGAGATGGACAAGTTATATATTTTGTGGCCAAATATTAGCAACTACATTATAAATCTAAGATCATCATTTGTATTTGAGTATAAGCAAACCTAGTAAAGAATTTGAAACATTAGCCTTCACAATAATTATCAGGAGTAAGAAGAGTAAGGATGTTAGCTCATCGTACGCTTTATCTTTTATTGTGGGTCCCATTTCAGAAGACTCATTGAATTTTTTAGGAACCCGCCAGTCTAGTCAAAAGAAAATCACAAATCCTTAACTAACATATGCTAACTTTTCTTTGAGGAACAAAAGAAGCATCTTTGTTTGTTCCTCACCAGCAAACACCAAGCCATTTAAAAGGAGTCTTTTCAGTGGCAATGTTAGCAGGGAAATTCAATTGTATTTAATTAAGTTCTTCCCCCAAAAACTGCACACAGAAGCACCAAAGAGGTTATCGGAGGTCAGATGCCTGTCATGACTTTCTGACCCTCCCAAAATGCAAAATAAAAGATAGCGGTATCCCTGCTGGTAAGATGGGCTCCCACATTTGTGCTTCTCTCTTTCTGCTTTAATTTTATAGCAATCAGCACAATATGGCTGCTTTTTTCTGAACAATAGGACAGGCAGAAGTTAGATTTACAGCACAGGAAGGGGAAGGTGGGAGACAAGAGAGGCTCACTATGGCTTTTAAGGTTCAATAAGAACATCACTGTGTTACCCATTTAAAAAAAAACACCTTGAAAATCTACTTAACATTCATTGTTGTCAGAAACAGACAGATATGCACTTCTGAAATTTTGTATTTTAGGATTATCTTAAATTGCCAACTTTCTTATACGGTCTATTTAAACATGATATTTAAATGAGTAAGATTTCTTCCCCACCAAAAGGAAAATGATATCTGGTCATGCATTTAGGAACTGCCTGACTTTAAAACAGTAAAGTATTGACATAGCAATCCTTATTTTCCAAATCTCCATTTTCACAAGTCTGCTAACAACCTTTCAATGAGCAAATGCACTAACATGGTCAGAAGTGCTAACTCTGTTTCATGAAACCAGACAAAAGCTAATTAACCCAAATTTTATTTAGAGCCTTGCATGGCTAATTACAAATGAGCCCCAGACATGGAACTTACTTCCTGAGACAATTCATGTTTAGGAAATTGCATTCTTCAGGGACACTGTTAGGAGAATCTTAGAATCTGGGGCCCAGAAGACATCTTAAGGATCATTTAATCCAACATCGCAGCAGCTGATGTTTGAGCATGCTCCCCCATAACACTCCCCTTCTCTGTCATCCAGTCTGTAGTTGGACAATTCCACAAAGACTTGCAAGTCACTGCTTCCTGCAGCCATTCATTTGCAGAGGGACAACCTTTACATAAGCAAAAATGTGAAACTCTAGATTAAAAGGAGCCTTAACTTTGAAATCAAGAGCCCCCAAATTTTAATCCTGGTTCTGCAACTAACTTGGGATTTTGAGTAACTCATTGAATCTCTCCATGCTTGTGTAAATAAAAGGTGACAGTATCTTTGCGCCCATCTCTGAGTCAAAATCCTTGTGTTCAAATTTGTGTGCTGTAATTTTCTCCCTATAGCACTGTCCGGTCAGGACGAAACATCAGCTTCAACTTGAACATCAACTCAGATCAACTGGCAGTGGCTCCCTGGAATGTGGCCAGGACGTTGAGCTTTTCCAGGGCTCTTGGGAAAGAGCGCCATGAGTGAGTGGCGTGATTATCATGGGCACAAGCAAGTCCCAGGGTGGATGGGGAACATATGCCCGTGTTTGCCATCGTCACCGTAAGTAATGCCTAGAAAAGAGCTATGAAGAAGGCATCTGGGGCTGTAACTTTGTCCAGCAAGAACAGCTGGGAGATCAGGGCATGTGAGAATTATTGTCAGAGAAGTTCTTGTTCTTAGAAATCAGAGCAACCTTTGATCAGCAAATCGGGTTAAAAGTAGAAGACCCTCTAAGCTCATATCTATTCACTGTCTTGAAAGTCAAGCACTGGGTTAAGGAGAAAGAAGGGTCAGCAGTTACCAAGCACATCTCCACAACCCTGCACCATACGTATTATGGTCTGCCTTCAGGGGAGAAAACAGAAAGATTAGCTGACAGTCTCAAGGATACTCAGCTACTAACTCAGAGGCATTTGACCTAAGATCTGTCCTCAAAATATACCCCCAGTAGCTTTCACTATTGTTTTATTTCCTTTCAAGACCGAAGTACAGAAAAAGACTCTGCTGTGTTGCTCTCATTCTCTCCTGTCAATTCTAGTGCATTGCACAACTGTAGATTCATTTACCAGTTTTATCCATTATATCAAACAAATACACAACTAATTAACTTGCTACATACTTAAAAAGCCATCAATTTTGGGGCACCTGAGTAGCTCAGTTGGTTGAGCTTCTGACTTCGGCTCAGGTCATGTCACAGTTCATGAGTTCGAGCCCTGTGTTGGGCTCTATGCTGACAGCTGGGGGCCTGGAGACTGCTTTAGATTCATTGTGTCTCCCTCTCTTTCTCTCTCTGTCCCTATCCCATGCTCTCTCTGTCTCTCTCAAAAATAAATAAACATCAAAAAAATTTTTTTAAACAATCAATCTTTTACAGTAATAACACTATTCTAACAGGGATATATATTAAATCCTATTAATCTTCCTTAATAAGCAAACACTTTATTTTTAAGTTTATTTATTCATTTTGAGAGAGAAAGAGAGAGCGAGAGAGAGATTGAGAGAGCACCAGCAGGGAAGTACCCACAAACCCGTGAGATCATGACCTGAGCTGAGATCAAGTGTCAGGCTCTTAACTGACTGTGCCACCCAGGCACCCCAATAAGCAAACTAATGATCAAGGAGTACGTACTTGTCAATTTTATTATGCAAAACTATAGCAGTATATTCTTCACAGAACCCTCTGATTTTCTTCCATTTGATATAGTATCATCGGGTACCATAAAATACAGTTACATTCAAAAGTAAAATCACAGACAGTAAGCTTGTGAGATCACCATTGGAAAGAGAGAGAGAGACATAAAACTGATTATTTGAATTCCATACCCTACTCCTACTCTAAATATAAGTTATAAAGGAGCACAATATTGTTTCCTCTAGTAACGGCCTGAATGACCAATGCAATGAGAGCTCGCAACTAACGAAGGTCCTCTGAGTTTGTAGAGCATAATTAAACGAGAAACACAGGTGCCGCAACTGGACTTGTTACCAAGGCAGCAAACACCATCTGATACCCCAGCTTTAGAAAGCACACGTTCTAGAACTCTTCCTGCTCACTAACATTGTAACTAGGTCCAAATTTTTAACCTTTGAGTGAGCACAAGTGAAATGTCATATGGCAGAACCAAAATGAGAAATACATTGAACACCAAGCCCTTTTAATATTAACAGCCTTCCAGCTGAACACTAAGATCCTTTTACCTCAGCTAAACAGTAATAATCAAATAAATATGATTGTAATACAAATATGTGCTGTGGTGTTTGTTAGATGAGCCGGAACAAAATTTGAGAGATACTAATCTCGTATAGCCAAGAGTGAACTTGGCTTTCCTGTTCACAGGAGAGGCTGAGTGGTGTGTGAGGCAGGGAAAGCATGGGCTCTGGAGCCTGATCTGGGCTCCGGACATGCTTCATTCTTCTTTTCCTTCCTTTGCTGGCATTGTGATCTCCAGTGACTAGTAACAAAAGCAAGCATTTATCAAACACCTATGCTGTGCCAAGCATCTACACCTGTTAGCTCTTTTAATCACAGTCTGATGAAGTAGATGTTAGGGAATTCATGTGGTAAATAAAACTTACAATGACATATATGAATGTGATCAAGTTAAAGTTGATTTGAGAAATAAACTTTAATTATCTGAGGAAACGCCAGGGTTCACCAAACACGATATACAAGGACAGTGGAAACCTATGAATGTCAGACCAAATGGGTCTATAAGATGTAATGGAATTGAGTGAAGTCTTGCTGCCTGGTTCCTACCACAGAAGCACAGAAGAGTTGTATGTACTCGGTTCACCTGACAGAGGGCTGCATGGCCCACAAGGAAGGTAGTCTAGAGCACCGTAATGATACTGGTTATAAAAATGGTGATGAATATGCCTACTTTGGTCAAACAGCTAAGCAGCTCTGTGGGACTCCCCTGAAAGTGGTACCAGCCTCCCCGGGGTGGGGGTGGGGGTAGTACTTTATGGAAATCAAAAATAAGCAATAAAAATAAATAAATACTTAGAAGGGAGTAATTGTTTAAATTGTAAATTCAAGCACGCATGTCTGAAAATGCCTGGGTATCAGGGACTCCTTTCTTTTCTTGTAGATTCAGGTCAATGAAATTAATGCATTCTATAACTACACATTCACATTGTCTCACGGCCCTGAAACCACTCAATCCTGCTACTTGTAGAAAACCACAAACTCAAATGCCACAGACACTAGGTGGCCTGTTCTTTTGTTTTTCTTTCTTTCTTTCTTTTTTCTTTCCTTCCTTCCTTCCTTCCTTCCTTCCTTCCTTCCTTCCTTCCTTCCTTCCTTCCTTCCTTATTTGAGAGAGAGAGAACAAGAGTGAGTGGGAAGGAGCAGAGAGGTAGACAGAGGATCTGAAGCCAGCTCCATGCTGACAGCAGAGAGCCCAAGGTGGTGCTGGATCTCACAAACCACAAGATCATGACCTGAGCCGAAGTCAGGGGCTTAATCGACTGAGGCACCAAGGCGTCCCAAGGTGGGCTGTTCTTAATGGCCACCCCCCTCAATGGCCCAGGAATGTGGGGCCTGCCCAGGGGAAGTTCAGCCAAATGGTCTCTTGCCTGCCTTTTCTAGAGAGTAAAGCAGGTCCTCCATCAGGTGAGCTCTCCTCTCAGATCGGAGATGATGCTATAGGTTCTAATTTCAGACCCCTTGAATACAGCGCTCATGTCTCCAGCCACACTCCCCTGACGTTGGCCCCAAATCAGTTAATACAGCCTCTGGCACATAACAAGCATAGCGTAGACGTAGCTCTTTGCTTTTTTTATTTTTAAGACAGCTGCTGAATAGTCTCCTGCAAAATATCATGACAGTCTGTGACTCGTACTTTACAGTAACATATGCTTTCAGAGTTTAATTTGGTTTTGAACAGGATTAAAAGTGCTGAAAATCAGATCACAAGATATTCATAATGAGGGACGGAACACAATAGTCACCTTACATGAAGAGCAATTATTTAACATGAATTCACGAATTGCTTGATGGTGTTTTCTTGTGGAGACAGGCACAGCTGTTACACTGAGAAAGTGCCAAATTTTCTTCATTTCCCCTCCGTTTCCAGGAAGAGAAAACCCCTCTCTGCCTTCTCTTGCAAGTATCCTTGTTCTTCTGATGGATCCCAATGACTTAGCGGTGATTACTGGGACACCTTTGTCTTCATTTCGAAGTGCTGGTTTTTTTTTTTAAGTTTTTATTTATTTATTTTGAGAGAGAGAGAGGGAGGGAGGGAGGGAGAGAGAGAACGAGCTGGGGAGGGCTAAAGAGAGTGGAGGACAAGGGACCCAAAGTAGGCTCTGTGCTAATGGCAGAGAGTCTGACACAGGGCTCAGACTCATGAACCATGGGATCATGACCTGAGCCGTAGTTGGTCGCTTAACCGGCAGATCCACCCAGGCGCCCCCAAAGTGTTTCTTACCGGCCTTTTTGCAACTGAGTGTGTGTTCGTGTGTGTGCAGGGTATCATTTGGGTTTCTGGGTCTTTTATAATTAAAATGTGTGCTCTTCAATAAAGGCATATACATTTATATAAAATAACACAGAGGAAAAGGGTTTTGACTGGCAGAGTTTTTCAGTTGATCTGAGGAGCTGGGCAAGCCCTCAAGATCTGAGAGAGAATTCTGTGAACTAAAAGGTTCAGTTCATTTTAGGGAATGACATGCAGACGTGGGTCGAGATGAACATACTCGGAGAACATTTCTGCAATGAGGTTTCAGGTTGTCTTCAACAGGGCCATGCAGGAATAATAAACTCATGAGGACAAGACATTTTCTTGATATTGAAGAAAGCATTAAAGCAGCCCACTCCCAAAAAAGGAGCGAGTTTATTCATATATGTGTTTGCTGTATGCAGCATATATTACTGCCCTATGTAGGGCGTTGAAACAGTTTGCTTTGGAGACAGCAAAGATATTTTTGCCCCGAAGTAAGTTTACAAACATCCTACCCATTCTGTTAAGAAAATCTACTCTTCCATACTTTGCATGATTCTGATCTTGTTTTCTTTTATATTGGTGACCTTGAGGATTGATTCAAAATTCTTAACTTCTCCTTTAGCCTTCCCTACCCAGAGCATTGTGTTTCAAAGCTACATCGCTAATGAGTCAAATATTTGTTTTCACGGTAGTTACACAAAAGATATTACAACTAGTATGTGCAAGGACAAAAGATTGGTTTCTAATGTCGATGTTATTTTACTAAGAGAAAGGGCCTGTCCTTCCCCCACTCGCAAACCTGATAATTGTGTCTTCCTCCTAACCAAAAGCTACCTGAATGTTCCAGCTCAATGTTCCAGAACAATTCTTGTGACTAAACAAATCACCCTCCTCAACATTTAGGAGAAAGTCAACATTAAACGTTAGCCAAAAAGAGTAACATAAACATAACTTCTATCCCTGAAATATGTCTAGTACCTGAGTGGTTTTAATGGGAAAGTCCCCTAACTTAACTGTGGCCCAGTCCATGTGTTGCAAGTGACCCAAATCAGAGTAAACTTAATTATCTTGAAGCACTAATCGGTCGCTCTGCCTCTTATCTCTCTCTTATGCTTCTCTTCCAATCCCGCTCCCAAATTGACCAGCTGATCTTCCTAAAGACTACTGAATCTTCACACTATTTTCCCTGGTGAAAAACACCGAAGGTTTTCCACACTCTTGTTTGGCATTTAAGACCTTCTGTGTCTTTATATAAACCGCCTTCCTAACCAGAGTCACCATTGTCCCCTAGACAACCCTCCAGGCCCCTCCCCCACCCCCATGCACACACCTCGCTTTCCCCACCATGCTTCACACTTGCCCAGCTCCAAGCAGCACTCATAGTCTGTCCTCTGCCTTGACACTCTCTCTCTTTACCTCTATCCAGGTCCCCATTGTGATGATCTAAGAGCCCATTAGGAACCTTTAAGCACTTTGAGAACAGAGACTGTCTTGCTTGTTTTTCCATTCCCTCTGTAACTAAGAATGCCATTGAGGATTGTAAGGATCCCAGTTACCCCAACTCTTAGAACGGCCCCTGCCCAGAGTCCTTCAGGCTGTACTCCCAAATTCTCCAATTCTGCCCACATGAGTCCTCTGGATGTGGAAACAATACTTTCCACTCCTCTAGCTGAACTTGGCTTCTCTGGCCTGACCTTTGCATTTTCAGAGAAACTTAGCTGAGCATCACCTTTTGCTGATTTCCATTTCTGGCCTCTTCTGGGGATGCACCGCCCAAGCTCTGCCTCCTAGAGCCCAAAGCAGGTATCAAATCCCTGCAGTGTCACCTGAGCAGGGGCTTGACCATAGCATTTTCCAGCACAAAACTGAACTCCTGGAGTTTTCCGCAACCAAAATTCCCATAATTATGAATAGCTGTGCAAATTTATATACAGATATATATTTCATCCACAACTGCATTTTTTAAAAACCAAAGGAAATGTCGGAAAGGGAAAAAGGTACACTGTCCTTCATATGCACCCATTTTATATGGTTGTTATCACTATAAATAAAAGCATAAAGGCATGGGGGGTGGGGGGGAGGGGGATCAAGAAACTGATATAAAATGAAAAAAAGAGAGAAGGAAGGGAAATAATTTAGAGAGAGGTAAAGAGGCAATAAGTAAGTAAGACCAAATACACGTAAACTTTAAAATGCTTTAGAAAACTAAATGTACTAATACCAACATAGCAACCAGAAATAGCAAAAGGACTAAGTAAATACAACTTGATAAAGCAAATATTTCCATACAGTCGAATTGTCTCAGTGCTGTTCTCAAACAACTGTTCCAACAAACACCAATGGACTGTATGATTCTCTCTCATAGCTGAAAAGTGCTGTGCTGCCTGAATGTTCACAAAGGTGTCTGTGCAAGGTACAAATCAATTACTACAATTGTCCAAAGAACAGTTTTCCAGGAGGAATGACTAATCACAAAAAGCTTCCGTCTTATTCTCTGGTCCTACCCACCTGGTACAATCATCTTCCAAGAAGGGAAGTAAGACGGTGAGGAATTATGCCATTTGTATCTGAAATATATTCAATGGAGCCAGAGGGATAAATATATGTATAATGAAGTATTGAATTTGATTAGAGTCGGTATTGAATTATTACATCAGTTCTTAAAGGAAAAAAGAGGTGTTGCTCTGAAGGGCAAGACTGGAATAAATCTGGGAGAAAACTCTATTTTTAAAAGATCCCTTGTTCTATTCAACTCTTTTTAAACTGATAGAAATGAATTTGAGTCCCGTGAAGGTCATGGCTTGAAAAAAGAAACCCAAAATTGATTGAAAGAGGCTAATCAAGGAGAGATTTGCAGTACTTTCATGAAACAACCTTCTGAAATGGAAGAGAATTGGCCAACAATTCCATTTTACTGAGCACCACGTTAATATAACAGGCAATTATTGTTAAGCAAAAGCAATATCCCAGTTCATTCTTTTTCTCAAGGTAACGACTCTGGTCTGTGAGTTGAGAATATGAAATGACGGACTAGACACACGCCACAGAGGAAAAGTGTGGGGTAGGATTTGGGGCTTTTTACTGGCGGCAGTTCATTCATTAGAGGTTCTGAGTCTCCCGCTGGGCTCTTATTTCTAAGCCTTTTGTGTGGGATTTTCCTTTTAAAATGATACCTCAATGCAAACGTCCACATTAGTGTAAGAAAACACTTAGCACACGCCTAAGAAACCTGTAGAATGGTCATAGAAAGCACAGAAATATTTTAAAGTGAAAATAAAGGGAACAAAATGGAATATTTTAGGCTGCCCTGGCAGGTGGGTATTTGATGGTTGAAAACCTGCTTTCACACAAGCAGGACTGTAACTGTAACAATAGAAAAGACACTTGTGTTCCAGTCATCCTGACAAAATTAAACTGTGGACCTGGGAATAGAAGGAAAGAAAGGAAGGAAGGAAGGAAGGAAGGAAGGAAGGAAGGAAGGAAGGAAGGAAGAAAGAAAGAAGAAAATGAGAAAGAGAGAGAGAAAGAAAGAAAGAAAGAAAGAAGAAAGAAAGAAAAGAAAAAAAAACCACAACACCCTTCAAAAGAAAAATAAAACAATGCTCCCAAAATAGGCCCGATTATGTGGGTCACTGCATACTGTGTATTTCCCCTGTAGCATTTTATCGTGGTTACTGTTGCCAGGGGACACTTGATGCTCTCATTATATATGTTTGTCTTTCACATCAGAGCCAGTCTTTTTCCCTTGGATGCTCCCAGAACTGTAACAGAAATAAAAATAAGGAATGGACCCCATTATTACACAAATACCTACAAAGCAGAGGGAGTGACCCCTGGAGGTCACCGTGTTGTCCCTGGAAGCATTGATGCCCTTGCCCCGGGGGCCCCCAGCCTTTTGTCACAGGGTCAAAGCCAGGACCTCGGCTGAGTATCCTCTGTGAAGAATTAACAAGTGTGACAATTTGTGGGCCCTCCCCCCTCAGCCCCTGGTCCAGCCTGCCTGAATGCTGTAAATAGAGACATCTGGATAGGGCCCTTTCACTGCAGTAATTGAAAATGAACACGGATCAAGTTCTGGCCTGTTGTATTCATAAATCTTGAGGCTTAATTACATTAAAGGGAAATCTAGAGCCCAGCACTATGGAAACTGCAGATTCTATCAGGCGCTTGAATCATGAATCTTTAAGATAAGTGGGTTTTCTCTCTCCACGCCCCCCCCACCCCCAAGTCTTTAGTAGGGTTGAATGGGAAATTTCCAAATCAAGCCTTCCCATTTTAATGCACCAGGAAACTTCTGGGAAGACTTTGTGCTCCACTCTTTGTCCATGTGCTTCCCTCGCATGTTCACTGGGTGACCTGCATGGCGGTCCTGCAAGGAGCCGAGCATTTTGAGGTTCACAATTAGGTACATTTCTATGCATAATGGTGACGGACTTGACAGATATTTAAAAGACATTTTTCCCCAAATTGAGCAGAAAGAGTGTGCATCTAGTTAAAATTTAATGAGTTTCAAAAAAAGAATTATGGCAAATGAACATTCCAAATAAGTCAAAGCTCTGGGCATCCCCTTAAAAGATAACACGTTGAAATTATTTCTGAGTGATTCGTGATTCCGTTGAAATATATATATATGAAATGTCTCCATTTGCTTCATCTCAATATTCACTCAACCCTATTAACTGAAGATGGATATTTTTAAAAAGTGCAGGATGCTGGAGGTTTATACTTTTGCTATGATTGCATGTACTACTGTGTGACATTTGGCCCACTCTGGCAAATGGGTGGATGGAGAATGTTGTCACATCTACACCTATCACCATGCAGAAGGGAAGACCTTTGAGGACACGCTCTACTGAGTCTGTTGCTTGCCCTGCAGACATGCCTCTTCCAGTTGCTCATACACCATGGACATGAAATAAGTGGTGTGGGGATGAGCTGATAAATGAATCTACACACTAGATCTGTCTCTGTGGGGTCAACTGTAATAATGAAATCTGTTACCGCTACCCCTTTGTCTCCACTCTTTGATGATAACTACCTAGCATTGAATAAGAAAAAAAAATCACTGAGTGTAAAAGCATGTGAGGGACTGTGAGGAGTCTGGAATAATAGTTACTATTGATCGAGAATCTACTCTTTCAGACATTGTGCTTGGATCTCCATATATAGTCTTTCAAACACTCACAAAAATGCATCAAGTCACATATCACTATTTCCATTTTCTTCATTAAAAAACTGTGACTCAGAGGAATTAGGAGTCCAAGACCACATAGCTAGGAAAGATGAAACTGAAAAGTAAATAGAGTCCATTTTTAACTCTAGAGTCCATGATATTTCCATCAAACATCTAACCTTGTATGGAGATCTACTATTTATAAAACACTTTCCTAAATATCATGCACAGGATAATATTGTGGTAAAACCACGAGCACTGGGTTCAAATTCTGCATCCTGCACTTATTGGTTATGGCAGCCCAGACAAGTTAACTTGTCTTTCCTCTTAAGTTCCTCATCCTTAATTGCAGGAATGGTAATGATAATAATAAAAGTTAAATTTGAGAGTCACTTTGAAGGTAAAATAAGGTAATAACCTGACCTATAATAAGTGCTCAAGAAACAAGAGCTGTGTCATTCTCTCCACACAGCTTTCAGTGAGTGTTTTCTATTATGATTTAACTTTCTAGAAACTTCTTCCTTGAAACTTACTAGAACCACTCATGAGGTTTAATAGAAGGTCCCTAAAGAGGCTCACAGCTAGTGAAGGAGAAAAATATGTAAATTCTCAGCCTTACTGTATGGTATAGGCTGAATTGTATCCCCCCAATTTTATATGTTGAAATGCGAATCTCCAGTACCTTTAAATGTGACTGTATTTGGAGAGATGGCTTCAAAGGGGTGATTAAAATTAAATGAGGTCATATGGGTGGGGCTTACTCGAATCTGACAGGTGACCTTGTAAGTAGAGAAGATTAGGAAGGATGCAGGCAACAGGTAGACTAAATGAAAACCATGTGAGAACCCAGCAAGAAGGTGGCCATCTACAGGCCAAAGAGTGAGGTCTCAGGAGAAACTAACCCTTGCTCTTGGACTTCTAACCTTCAGAACTGTGAGAAAATACGTTTCTGTTGTTTAAGTCATCTAGTCTGCGGCATTTTGCTATGGCAGCCCTAGCAAAAATAGATTAAAAACCATAATAGAAGAACAAATAACCCCAAGCCCAAAAGGACTCCCATAGAACTATATACTTTCATAATACCTCACACAATATGATAATTGTTTATCTACTTGTCTGTATTACCTAGACCATAAGCTTCCTAACAGTAGGATGGAGTTATGTTTCCTATTATGTCCCAATGACTAGAACCATTCCTGGCACCCAACAGATATTCATTAAATAAATAAAACCAGGAGAAATGCTTTATCCTTCTTTTCCTGTGTTTCAGGGTAACCAAATCGTTGATGAAAGAAAGTTCTTCTTTATAGAAATATTACAGCTAATAAATACAGAAGCAATGACAGAATTGGCAACTGCCATCTTGTAAACCTTAAGGCAAAAATGGGTCTAGTCAATGATGATAAACAGACGCTAAAATTATTAGTGAGTGGTTGATGGGGAATTTACAATGAAAGGGTCATGTTGACACCATCTGTGTTCACTGCTCTATCCTAAGACATCTACCAGGAGGAAGACTAGATCTCAGATGACTTATCATGTAATACAACAAGGACATAGGGAAGTATCTTCCCTAAAAAAAAACTGTACCAGTGTTAAATTGAACCTCTAGGTACAACTACCTGTTTATAAAATACAGGGGATAGAAGAACAAGTTAAAAGACACATCCATGAAGCAGTCAGCAAAATCCAGGACGTGGGACATTTTGCAAAGAAATGATTCCCTTTTTCTAACAAAATGATGGTGTGGGCTTGGAAGGAAAAGGACAGGAAGAGGGTTACAAAGTAAAAGTGAACTTAAGAGACATATCAACATCCACACAACGTGCAATTTGAGTCTTGATTCAATCCTACTAAATGGAAAAATGACATTTTTGAGACAATCTGGGAAAAAGAAAGGTGGAGTCACATTAAATTGTGTTGATTAATTATTGATGATTTTCTTACGTATAATAACAGCATGGTCAGTATGTGCAAATATAGAGATGTAAATTTAAGTATGGATATAGATATCCTTATCAATTAATGATACAGACTGAAGAATTTGTGGATAAAATGGCATGATGTTTGAGAGTTTCCATAAAAGTTTTGAAACTAACTTGATGCTCATAAATGTGCTATAAAAGAGTGAAGATTTTGTTGTTGTTGCTGCTGCTGATTGTGATGATTAAGGTGAAGACATCAGAAACTCACTTCTTTTGGTTAAGAGGCTCAGCAAGATTAGTCAGAAAGTGCCAAGACCCACTTCTTCTAACTCCTAGTCCCACGCGTGTGGATATTTCACTATAGACCCCTAACTCCAAAATTAGGGATAAAGGCATAAATTTTAAATTAACATTTATTCTTATGTAATAACTTTGCCAGGAGTTTTATATGCATTACGTCATTTAAGTTCAAATAATACCATGAAGTGTGTGCTATTGGACCCATTTTTCAGGTGAACCAGAGCTCAAAGAGGTTATATGATTTGCACAAAGTGGCACGGGATTCAAACTCAGACTTCTCAGACTCCGCATCAAAGGAGAAATTCAGATCCTTGGCCCTGGGACCAAATCACAGTGACAGTCACTGCATACCTTAGCTTCCTTCTTGGTGAGTTGCAGCAAACATTGGCTTAGTCAAAATTCCCAAACTCTGACCATGGAATTTTTTTTTCTTTTCCTTTTTTTAAAAAAAAATTTTAATATTTATTTATTTTTGAGAGACAGAGCATGAGCAAGGGAGGGGCAGAGAGAGAGGGAGACACAGAATCCGAAGCCGGCTCTATGGTCTGAGCTGTCAGCACAGAGCCCATTGCAGGGCTCAAACCCACAGACTGTAAGATCATGACCTGAGCCAAAGTCAGACACTTAACCAACTGAGCCACCCAGGTGTCCCTCCGCCCTTTTTTATAAGTTGTTGGGCATGCAGCCCAACACAGGCTTGAACTCACAACCCCGGGATCAAGACATAAACTGAGATCAAGAGTCAGATGCTTAACCAACTGAGCCTCCCAGGCCCCCCAACCATGGAAATTTTTTTTACATTTAACATCTCTTAACTTCACTTTTGCCCATGAAGCACACCCTTGAGAAATGCTCCATTGCTCTGTGCTTGCAATGGATAAAATCTTACTGTATTTCCACCATTTTTAAATCTGGGAATATTAATGCATCCCAGTAAGCAGGAAAGGAATAAATCCACCTATTTAGCAAGCACATAATTGATTATATGTGACCAGGATCATTTGTAATTGATAAGCAATTATCTTTACCCTGTGAAAAGCAATATTATTTCCTTCCAGGTATTGAGACTACTAGTTATTATATTTTCCAAAAGGCCATGAGATTTTAGGCACCCCTTCACCAACCCAAACTCATGGGAAAGTTGATTTCCTAGAATAGTGAACAGAAAAAGGGGGAGGAAATTTACATTTTGCAAGATAGCCTTGTACTTTTATGCTGCTGTTAATACTAATCCAAGCCCAAGGCTATGGGCCAAATTTTACAGAAATGCATAAGGAGTGGTTTTTTTCTTCCAGATGTAAAGCCTTTGAACTGAAACTTGATTATTAAAAGAAAAAGGGGGAAAAATGGAGCAAAAATCTCAAACTGAACTGTTTTAAGAAATGCTTTCCACACATACCCAAAAGTTTGTCACCCCTTCTTCTGTCTCCATATGTCCCTATTTTTTTACACATTTCTGAGCTCAGACATCGATGTCGATCTGCTAAGCAGGAGCAGCAGCCTCTAAGGCCATGAGTGGCACCCGACACAGCTCCGATCAGAGGCGAATGATCGCAGTTCATCCTGGGAGAGTCCCTAGAAGGAACAACCATGAACTGAGGTGAGGAGCCAAGTAAAGAAAACGCCGCTTCCGGGATGTACATGGCAGCATCCTTCATCTTTCAGATCCAGAGCGACTTTCAGATGGGCAATTGTGCAATCAGGAAATGTGTTTTCAAATGACAAAAAGGAAAACAGAATCTTCTGTTCAGAAAGGGAGAAATGTCATTCCCCTTTAAGGAAAATCCAATTGTTAAAAACATGTTTTTCTCTCTTAAAACTCAAGAATCTGTGTTATAACCTTTACAACTTCCACCACAATTTTCACAACACACTCGTTTTCCTCCACGTTTACAATTCCGTGTTATCTAATCTGATATACATATACTTCCTTGATTCTTACAAGACCATGCCCGCTACTAATTGTAACACATGCACACACAGGTTGCCATTTCTTTGCAAAAGCAAGGAGAGAAGTAACTGATGATCTCATATCTGTTTTTCAGGTCTCACAGTCACACGGCTATGACAGTTCTGTGACCAACAGCATTTGCCAGCACTCAACAGTGCCGATGTGCAAGTCGGCAGATTGTCTGAGACCTTCAGCAGACTGAAGACAAGAATGTTATCCCTGGAAAACCCTATCATTGACATTCCAATCTGGCAAATGGAGCACAAGATTACTCGATCGTGGCACCTTCTCGCCACAATCAAATCAGCCTTCCATTCTGCCGGTTTCCTTGTATGTTCTGGTGCAACCTTTCTATGCACCTCTTGATCTACACTGAACTTTTATTTTTTATGCAAATCACCCCAAATCACATAGCTTTGTGATTACAACAATGGAGATCAATTTATTGAATGAGCAAATAAATGAAATTCCATCTATGTGCCAGACCCTGCACTATATGCCCTCCTTTTGTTACGAGTGATTAAAAAAAATTTTTTTTAATGTTTTCTTAATTTCTGAGAGAGAGAGAGAGACAGAGAGAGCAGGGGAAGGTCAGAGAGAGAGGAAGACACATAATTGGAAACAGGCTTCAGGCTCCGAGCTGGCTGTCAGCACAGAGCCCGTTGCAGGGCTCGAACTCACTAACCGTGAGATCGTGACCTGAGCCGAAGTCAGACGCTTAACTGACTGAGCCACCCAGGCGCCCCTACAAGTTATTTTTTTAAAGGAAATGCAAGAACAAATGAATTAAGAAATAATAGATACAGTAAAAAATAAAGAAATAATTTTTCATGCTATTTGAAAGGAAACTTGCCTTGAAAATTATACATTCACTATTTCCCTCTCTTTAGTATATTTATATAATTATGCATTTAGTTATATATTTATTTTACATAATATAATATAAATACATTATATTAATATAGACTTCATTATATATTTTATATTTAATCATAGATAATTATGGATAATACATGATTCTGTATATAATTATCTCTTTCTTAAAATCACTCAGTCAACAAATATGTATTAAGTGCCTATTAGGTGCCAAGCTTTGCCCTACGTGCTGAGAATGGAGGAGTAATCAGGGCTTACCTAAAAGGACCTGGGATGCCTGAGTGGCTCAACTGGCTAAGCGTCCAACTTCAGCTCAGGTCATGATCTTGAGGTTCATGAGTTTGAACCCCGCTTCGGGCTCTGTGCTGACGGCCTGGAACCTGCTTCAGATTCTGTCTCCCTCTGCCCCTCTCTCTCTCTCTCTCTCTTTCTTTCTCTCTCTCAAAAATAAGTGAACATTAAAAAAAATTGTTTTTATAAAAGGGATCTTGCAGTCTAATGAAGAGAGCTGCCAGGTAAAGACAGGATAGAAGAGGTGTAAAGAAACAGGTCTCGAGTTTGCAAGCTAGTGAGAGGTGCATGGCTAACGACCTCTGTATGTTAGAATAAACTGAACTCAAACAGCATGTGGTTCTTTGCGCAAACACCTAAGCAGAAGGTATTAGTTACCACTGAATTTTTTGTCAAATCAGTGTGTTGCTCATCTTGATTCTATGACTAAATATCAGGTGGCAGTAATTTTACATTAGAACAACCACAAAGGGTAAAGAGGAAACTGATACTTACTGGGTCTCCCAACAAGGCCCAGAATTCTGCTGGATGTTTCCATGTTCATTATCTTAGTGAATATCCATTAGCCTGAACACTCACTTTATAAGCCTGGTATGTCCTCTACCCTGCAAACATGGAAAGCTGACACGCTCTGGAGGTAGGTGACTGTCCAAACAGTCCTGCTGGTGGGTGGCACAGGTGGGATTAAAATTTAGGCTCTCTCACTCCCTAGGGGATGCAGGAAGTAGAAAAGCACAGGCTCCACCCAACTCTCAGCAATTTCACCTGACAGAAATCTAGATTTTTAAGAAAAATCTCTTGGATTTCTTTAAAAAAAAAAAACTGGTACTAATTCAGAAAAAATTTAAATGCTATGCAGGCCGACCAAAACACATCTGTAATCAAGTGAGGGCCATCCATTCGAAACCTCTCCAACATTTTGCTTGCAGAAATTACCCAACTGAATTGGGGAGACACGGACCATAAACACTACTGAAGGCAGCATATGAAGTCGTGTTGAGTTGGCATCAGTCCTAAATTAATTTTCTTCAGGGGATTAGCATGTGAAAAACAGAGACTACTACATGCTTCATAGATAATATCGAATTGAGTGGGTGTGGCTAATTCCTTGACATTTAATCACCTATTTCCAATTTTAATGTTGCACATTTTCTTTTTTTTAAATTTATTAATGTTTTATTTATTTCTGAGAGAGACAGAGACAGCATGAGCAGGGGAGGGTCATAGAGAGAGGGAGACAGAATCTGAAGCAGGCTTCAGGCTCTGAGCTAGCTGTTAGCACAGAACCTGATGCGGGGCTTGAACCCACGAACTATGATATCATGACCTGAGCCCAACCTGGACGCTCAACCGACTGAGCCACCCAGGTGCCCCACACATTTTCTTTTTAACATCTTAATGTTTCTAGAATCTGTATCTTATCACCATTGTCAAATAAAAATTCTTCAGTCCTTTCTCTTTCTTTATCATATCTGCCAAAGATTCATTTACTATGCTTGCAAACACTCAACTTTTGGTTGGATGTGGATCAACTTCACTGTTTTCTATTTGAATAATCTCTGACTTTATTGTCACTCACTGTAATGATCAGGGTGGACGTTGTTATTCATTTAGTAGCTTCTTAAGTTGCAAGATTGATTCTTCGTTGTTTTCTTCCTGTTTTTTGTTTTTAATAAAATGCCCTTGAGAGCTAAATAATTTCCCCTGGCCCCTACATGGGTGATCTCCGATTGGTTTTGCTTTGAAGGGTTCCATGTATTACCCTTTAGTTGTTAGGTTATAACTTCCAAATTAAAAGTTTACAGTAAAATTAGAAGCATTTTCTAAGTCTTCATTGCATTACCCTTTGTCATCAGTATGGCTTCTATGATACCAAAGTTTGATATGTGTTGAGCATTCCTATGTACTTAATACATAAGTACATGACTGATTTTTGTAAACTTTCCAAATATATTTTTAAATGATGCTTCCTTTCTGTTTGTATTTATACACACAAACACATATATGCATGTGTCTATTTGTTAATTGTGTTACTTACATTCTCCAGTCATACCCATTTTTACCTACTTGGTTCCTTTGTTTCTGTCCTGAAGACTCACCCATATTTAGTTTCTCTTTATGGGTGTTTCAGTTACACAAATAAACATGTTCTTTTCTCCCCTATCAGTTTTCAACATGTACATACCCACATACATGATATGCTGACTATCTTATCTTCTTAAGTGGTTGATCCATACATAAATAGTAGAATTCTCCTCTATTTCCTTTTAAATGTCCTTTGCATTGAAATCTATTTTTTTTCTGAGATTAATATTATTACACATGCTTCCTCTGTTACATTACCTGATAAATTCTTTCCTATCACTTAAAAATATTATTTTTATATTTTTAAATATATATCTGATATATGTAAAAGAACATATAGTCATGCATAAATTAGTAAGCATAATAATATACATATGTGAACTAACAATCCTGATCATGAAGAATTTGCCCCAAGTTGAAGCCTGCTATGTGTTCCTTGCCAGTCCCTGCTCACCTTCTATACCATCCCCGCAGGGGGTACACATTTTGTGAATTTGGTTATCTTTCTCTCGATTAAAAAAAATTTAACTCGGGGCGCCTGGGTGGCTTAGTCGGTTAAGCGTCCGACTTTCACTTGGGTCATGATCTCATGGTTCATGGGTTCGAGCCCCGCGTCGGGCTCTGTGCTGACTGCCAGCTCAGAGCCTGGAGCCTATTTCAGAGTCTGTGTCTCTCTCTGACCCTCCCCTGCTCACGCTGTCTCTCTCTCTCTCCTAGAAATAAATAAAAACATTAAAAAAAATTTAAAAAAATTTAACCCAATATATCTGTATCCCTTATAATACTTTGTTTTGTTCTATTCCTAACAGTATATGTTCTTCCATGATTTGTTTTATTTTTAATCTCATGTAACATTATATTTTTAAGAATCATTCAATGTTGCTGCACGTTGTGGTAATTAATTCATTTTATTGTGATATAATATTCCATTGTGTGACTATTTTACAATTTGTTTACTTATTTTCTTAAAGTGCCTATCTGGGCTTTTCCAATTTTCCGTTGTTTTGTTTCTTCATTTTTTTACTATCACACAAGCCATGTTATCCTAAGCATTCTTCAGCAAAATTGAGCAAGAGCTTCTGATCTATGGTACACAATTGAGAGTAAACTTAATGGGCCATAAATTTAAATATACCAGAAAATACAAAAATTTTTTTCAAAGTAGTTGTATAAATTTGTACTATTTCAGATTGTCTCTATCTTCTCACCAATATTGTACTTAGTTGTGGAGTCGGAGGAGTCCACTGTATTAGATTCCTGAGGCTGACATAAAAAAATAATGCAGACTTGGCTCAAACAATAAAAATTTATTTTCTCACAGTTCTGGAGGCTTAAAGTACAAAGTCAAAGTATCAGCAGATTGAGTTCACTCTGAGGCTTCTCTCAGCTTGTAGATGGGTCATTTTCTGTGTCTTTACCTAGTCTTTCCTCTCTGCACATGCATCTCTGGTGTCTCTGTGTCCTTTTCTTACGAGAGCACCAGACAAACTGATTACAACTCACCCCTATGACCTCATTTAGCTTTAATTCCCTCTTTGAAAGTTCTGTTTCCAAATACACATTCTGCGTTTGCGGCAATTAGAGATTCAACTTAAGAATTGGCGGTGACACCATTCAATCTTTAACATTCACCTAGTGCTATCTCACTTGGAATTTAACTTGAATTTCCTTTATGTACTAAGGGGAATGAGCATCTTGATATTCCGACTAGCCATTTGCATAGGCTGTTCTGTAAAATGCTTGTGTAAGTCTTTTGCCCACTTTTCTATCATGCTATTTGTTTTTTTTTTTTTTAATAAAATTGTTATATTGGGGCACCTGCATGGCTTAGTTGGTTAAGCGTACGACTTTCGCTTAGGTCATGATCTTGCGGTTGGTGGGTTTGAGCCCCGTGTCAGGCTCTGTGCTGACTGTCAGCTCAGAGCCTGGAGCCTATTTCAGAGTCTGTATCTCCCTCTCTCTCTGACCCTCCCCTGCTCACACTGTCTCTCTCTCTCTCTCCTAGAAATAAATAAAAGTATTTTTAAAAAATAAAATAAAATTGTTATAGAGTTATTCATATAGCCTGGATATTAATGCTTTCTGGATTATGTGTATTGCAAATATCTTCTCCGATTTTTCAACTTATTGTTTCATTTTGTTTATTGCATCTACCGAACAGAGACAATTTTTAATATGTTGTCCTTATCAGACTTTTATGATTAGTACTCTTTTTACATTGTTCATGAAAATCTTACCTAGCTAGAGTTCATGAAGATGTTCTTCTATATTGTCTTTTAAAAGTTTTAGGGGCATATGGGTGGCTCAGTTGGTTAAGTGTCCAACTCCGGCTCAGGTCATGATCTCACGGTTAGTGAGTTCGAGCCCTGCAACGGGCTCTGTGCGGACAGCTAGCTCAGAAAGTGGAGCCTGTCTTCAGATTTTGTGACTCCCTCTCTCTCTGACCCTCCCCTGCTCACACTGTCTCTATCTCTCTCTCAAAAATAAATAAAACATTAAAAAAATTTTTTAAAAAGGTTTACAGATTTGTCACTTATCTATTATCTATTTGTCTCTAATCTATCTTGAATTGATTCCTATATAACGTATGAGATAAGAGTTAAATTTCTTTTGTTTCCCCTAGGGATAATCTAGGGATATCTAGGGGTAATCAATTGCCCAAGCACCATTTGTTGAGAAATCCCTAGTTGCACGACCAATCTGGGACAATAGTAATAACAATCCCATCTGCTTGCCTTCTTGCTTGAATTCTCCCTACATTTAGAAGAGCACCTAAATACAATATAATATATATATGAGAAATATATATATATTTCTCATATATATATTATATATAATATATACATATGAGTCCATTACTTGGCTTTCCTCTCTTTTCTTCCCCTGTGATTATTTATTTTCTTTCTTAGATTCTACATACGAGTGAAATCATAAGCTATTTGTCTTTCTCTGACTGACTCATTTCACTTAGTATAATACTATCTAGCTCCATCCATGTCATTGCAAATGGCAAGATTTCATTCTTTTTCACAGCTGAGTAATATTTTATTGTAAATTAATACTGCTAATATAGTGTTTTGCTCTTCTCCCTCAAATAAGCTCTCATCTGCACCATCCGGGGCTCCAGCCACTATGCTGGATGGCCTTTTCCTCTCTACTCCTCTTGACACTGTCTGAGATTCTCATCTCTCTCACATGGCCCCTTAAGGCGTGAGGTTCTCTTTTCCACTTTCACTGATTTTCTCTTAAGAATAACCCCCTGGAGGGCACCAGGGTGGCTCAGTCAATAATTGGGCATCCAACATTTTTAAAAATTTTTTTAATGTTTTATTTATTTCTGAGAGTGAGAGAGACAGCGTGAGCAGGGGAGGGTCAGAGAGAGAGGGAGACACAGAATCTGAAGCAGGCTCCAGGCTCTGAGCTAGCTGTCAGCACAGAGCCCAACGCGGGGCTTGAACCCACGAACCGTGAGATCATGACGTGAGCCGAAGTCGGACGCTCAACCGACTGAGCCACCCAGGCGCCCCGAGCATCCAACTTTTGATCTCAGTTCAGGTCATGATCTCACAGTTTGTGAGATCGATCCTTGCATCCAGATCTGTGCTGACAGTGTGGATCCTTCTTGGGATTCTCTCTCTCCCTCTCTCTGCCCCTCTTCCACTTGCATGCTCTCTCTCCCTCACTCTCTTTCAAAATAAATAAATAAACCTTAAAAAGAAAACATAAATAAACTCTGGATCTTTTTGTCCTTTTCTCTCCATAGAGAAAGTGAGAAGAAAAATGTGAAACTATATGTTAACTTTTATCCTGTCAAGCTTAGAATAAGTATTTATGAATTAAGTTAGACACATTTAAAATTATCTTCTTGTTTTCTACTAAAATCATCCACTTGTACAATATTCCTTTTTACTTTGTTCAGAATAAACTTCACTTACTAAGAATCCCAGACCTACATGTTCTTGTTTGTCTGCTTGATGTTGCTGTCACCAATGACTCTAGAACACACCCCCTTTGAATATGATGGCTTTTGACATTTATAGGACATTTTCTGGAAACAAAAGGGATTTTTCAAATCTTGTCAAAGGTCAGCACTAAAACATTTCATTCCTGCCTTAGTTCACTATTGTTTGGGTTCAAGAGTCCACATTTTATAACTGCCATGTTCACTGTACCACAAAAAGTAGACTTTTAACTCGGCATCCACCATTTTCATTAGGCAAATAATAGAAACACTGCACACATGAGAAAAGAGCCAATAGCAAAACATACAGTAAGTGTTTTGAAGTTGAATTGGATACTCCTTCCCATGTCTGTCTGGGTACATAGCACTGCATACATTTCCATACAAATCAATTCTTGCTTAAAGGCTGAGGCTGCTCCGTAGACCTTCGAAACTGAAGTGTAGTTTCCCTCTTCAAACTGAACTCATCCACCTTCTTTTTTGAGAAATTCCTTGCAGATATAAAGATATAAATTCCTTGTTCCTTATGTTTCTTTATGTAGTAAATTCATAAGCTAGTAAAATCCTTTGTGCAGTCATTTGTGATTTCTGTTTTCTTTGTCTGACTTTTCAAGTAATATGATCTGCTTTGAAGAATTCACCAGGGCAATGAAAAGGCTTTGCCAAGAAAGAGATGATCTCTCCAACTACGGTCCTGAAAATGCAGTTCCTAAGAAGCCCAAATGGTCCACACATGACACAGGGGAGGAGGACGCGTGATCCTGATGTTTCCTCTTCCTTCTGTGATCTTTCCTCAGTTAACTTGTTCACCAGTGTGCACTGAAGAACTACTATATCCATAGAATTTCAATGTTGTTGCTCACAGCCACTGGAAACTTTTACTTATTTACTTTCTACTTTGAACCTAACACCTACAATGATACGGAGATCATTCTGGGGGTTTGAAATTCCAAATAAACATGCAGGTAAGACTGAATTTCTATATCATATTCCTCCCAGAAAGTCCCTTATAGTATCATTAGTTACAGAAGATGCTGGCAGGGTGTGTGCTGTGTTTTTCTGAGGAAGTTCACTTTTCTCCTTTCCATGCTTGTGCCGAGAAATGGTTAGTCCCAGAAATGGTTAGTCCGCTCCTTCACCTGTGGCTTAGAGGTGCAGAGAAGATGAAGCTACCGGTGCCAGGCATGCAGGGAGCTCTGTCCTTCTCACCATCTCCCTGAAAAGAGTGAGAAAATGGCCACCCTGGTGCCCAGGCAGGTTTTCCTGGCTGGAGCTGTTGTTTATGGACAGCATTCCTTTGTGCAATCTCTCTGGTTGTCACAGCAATGTCTTACCGTTGTGTCAGCCAGGTCAGCCAAATAGGGATCTACATGGGTCTGTTTTTAAAATATTTTTAGTTCCCATACTTTCACAAACATCTAGTTAAGTTGCCTAAATAGTTTGATCTTTCAAGCTTTTGAATCAGTTGCCATGGTAACAGATGTTCAAAGACAGGGACCTACAATTTTATATTAAACTATGTTTTCCTCGACTTCCCACAAACTTCACATCTAAATACTCTTTCGGGGCGGGGGGGGTAAAGGCACATATAAAATGTAATCTTCGCTCCCTCTTTGTATTACATGTTAAAAATTTAAAAACCTCTACATTGCACTAAAAAAATTGGCCATAACATAGTGCTATTTCATATCACTCTTAGTGTTTAATAAGACCTGAAAATATTTAAATAATAGGCATAGAAACGGAGACGGAGAAGGGGAAAAAAGCAGTGGGCTCTGTTGCCTGTCCTCCAACTACACTTCAGATAAAATGAAAACCACACAACTCCATTGACTGGTCATCTTGAAACAAAGAACAAAAGCTTAATCACATATCTAGACAGGGCAATTAAAGTCAAGAGCACAGAAATCTAATTCTCCAAGCACATCCATGCATAATAACCACTTTTGGAAATGTGGTCCACACTGAAAAGCTTCTGTGTCTGTATAGAATCTGTACTTTTTAATTATGAGACATTTCACATAAAGAAGATGTGGGGGGCAGGGCGAATCCAACAGCCATGGGAGGAGGCCTTTCCTCCACAGACAGACTCTGACACTGGTAGGTTTCTAACACCAGCTTGTAAGAAAGAAAACAGACGGTGCTTTTCCAAGAATCCATTGCAGAATTGCTCTTTGAAAAGGCATGTGGAAAGTAGAAAGAACACGATGGGTAGTGGCAGGGAGATCTGGGTTCAAATACCAGCTCTGCCTCTTACCAGATTGCAATGTAGGGCAGGTTGCTTACCCTCTCTGAACCTCATCCCCTCTTTGGGATAAAAATTTTACCTTCGGGGGCACCTGGGTGGCTCAGTCAGTTAAATGTCTGACTTCAGCTCAGGTCATGACCTCACAGCTCATGGGTTCGAGCCCCACATCTGGCTCTGTGCTGACAGCTCAGAGACTGGAGCCTGCTTCGGATTCTGTGTCTCCCACTCTCTCTGCCCCTCCTCCCTCCGTTCCCCCTACCCCCAGTCTCTCTCTCCTTCAAAAATAAATAAACATTAGAAAAAAAGTTATTTAATTTTGCCTGGAATGGATCTCCATTTACTAATTCAATGAGATCACTGTGGTAAACATCCTCCTTAGCAAGGCCTCAGTAAATGTTCATCCTTTTTTGTTTTCCCATCTCCATCAGGGATCCCAGAGTTCAAAAGCAGGAAATGCTCTTTCCTAGTGACTCTATCTTGAGTGGCCCACAAGGGTCTCTGCAGCCCTACCCAAGATGCCATCTACATCTCAAGGGCAAATGGTCTACAAAGGAGTCTCACCTGGTCAGGGAACTGGGTGACACAACCACAGGTCCCTTGCATTTTAAGGGAATTGGTCCCTTCTTATACTTCCAGACAGATTAGCCTGATTTCTGTGTTAGTTCAGATCTTCTGAGAAGCAAATGCCAAGACAGATGAAACAAGCAAGAAATTTATTAGGGAAAATACCGGTGGGGAAAAAAATGGGGAGAAACCAATCTGACCTCCAAGAAAGGAGAAAGGAGAAGAGAGGAGGTTGGGTGGAAGCTTCCTAGACTGCCATGAAATCTAAGGAGAGTGCATCTCAAACATCTGGGGGTCCTCAAGTCAAAGTTAGGCATCCGAGGAGTCTCCTGTCTTCCAGGACGAGCCTCCATATTCCTGTCATATGTATGCAAGGCCTCTTGACAGATCTGAGAGGGGAATTCTCACAGCAGCCACAGCTTTCTAATTGGGTTTCACGTTTTCTCCAGATGTAAACACAACTTTAAATTAAAACTTAGATGTTTCAAAACGGAGTCTGTGTGTGTGTGTGTGTGTAGAGAGAGAACACATGCATGTGAGCACCAGTCTCCCAATTAAGATTTTTAATGAAGTAAGCAATGCTCAGAGCTCTGAAGGCCCTGCTTTTGCTCTGCCCACAGCCCTTGCCACAGCTGGAAGACACGCTTCTACTCACTTTCGAGGACCCTTCTACCTCTGCCCTTCTCCATATCTGTGCTTCAAGCAGACTTCCTCCTCAGCTACCTTGAGAGCTCCCTGTCCCTTCAGCTATCTCATCTTCCCAAAAAGCTCAGACCACAGTGGCTTACCTCTGTGGGCACAGGATTCTTAAAGAGTATTCATTAACACTCATCAATATGATAGCTAAATCCCAAAATCTCAATGGCCTCACACAATTGAAATTTAGTTTTTGTATATCCAACAATCCATGCAGGTCTGTAACAGGCGGCCTTCAATAAAATCAGTCAGGAACCTCTCCTGACCAACCCCTTGGGACTTGGGGATCTTCTCTTCCAGCCAGTGGACAGAAAAGAACAGAATGTAGGAATTCCTCAGGAGACTCTCATGGGCCAAGCCTGGACATGTCCACTGCTCCCCTACATACTTGTTGACAAGAACAAATTCCATGGCCACATCCAACTGCAAGGGAGGCTGGAAACTGTGTCCAGCTGTGCACTTCAGAGCAAGAGTAGGATTTGATTATCACCTTGCCGGCTCTGCTGAGAAGGACTCAGTGCTGGGGACAGAGGACTGGAGTCTCCGGCCAACTGAATTACTATCTGTGCATTGGGAGTTGTGTGTTGATTTCAAAGGTTTCTGAGGTTGGCTTCAGACCACCCCCAGGACCCAGCTACTTGAGGGCTCAGCTTCAAACACTTAGTAAATGTTTTCAGGTGGAAAACTTCTATGAGAAAATGTATTATGAGTTGTAAACAACCTATTTATAAGCAGACTTTAGTAAGAAAGTCCACCTGTAAATTAGGAGCTAAATATATATACGTGAGAGCATAAGTGCATATGTTAAGTCTGAATTTGGATATCAGGTCATTGACATTGGTTCCCATCCTCTAACAAACTCAAATGCTTCTTACTGGCATGCATGGATGCCAGGTGTGTTAGGAAGTGACACTCCGTGATCATCTCGGCATTTTCTCAGTGCAATATACCATCTGTTGAAAACATCATTAAATTGATCTTTACTTCTGTAGTTCTGTGACACTACAGACTGACTAAAAATACTGTCTTCCACCAACCTCCAATGAAGCAATGTGTCTTATCAGAATACAATTTGGGGACCCCATTTATTGCATTATGGTGAAACTGCATTTTATAGTCTTACACTTATGTAAATGTGCCATTTCAAACATATGCTTAGAGAGCATGCAAACACTCCCAGCAACCCAGCCACTTTGCTCAGACAACTAACAATAGTATTTTTTTAAGCTACATCAGAGCTTCCCCTTACTCTGAAGATGACAAATAGCTCTTCATAGTCCCCTAACGACATAATCCTACATTGCATCGTCCATTTTAGAGGACAGACAATATCATAGGCTTACAAATTAAAGTCGGGAAATTTGAAGTCTGCGAAGAAGTTGAACAATACATTCCTGATTAGAGAAATATGCAAAGACTCCCTTCCAGACGCACTTTGCATTTATAAAACATTTCCATAACATAGACATGTGGACACAGACAGTATCATATTTGCCACGTCTGCACTGATGTTCACGAAATAAGATCGGAGATAGCAGACTGTGATAGGAAGAGCCCAGAGACTTTAATTCTTGATTCAGCTCTGCATGTGCTGGCTGTGTGACCCTGAACAAGCCACCTACCTTTTCTGTGCTTTGGTTCCTTCCTTTGTAAAACCAAGATTTAAATTAAATGCCTTTGCCAAATCCAGTATTCCATGATATCATTAACCTCTTTGGGGTCTTCCACTTCCACAGACAGAAAATTGTGTACCAAACCATCTACCCTTTTTTATCCTCAGATTCTCTTAAGGATCAAAAGAAAAAAAATACATGGAAAAGAGCTTTAGAAATTACAGAGTGTTCTGCAAATGCAAGATGTTTTAAAGAAAAATAATCATGCTCATAATGTCCAAATTTGTTGCATGTTTGCTTAGTCTGGACCCCAAGGTAGATATAGTAGAGTTTAAGACAGAGCTATGCTGATCCATCTGAACATCATTTAGAAAGCTGAGAGTTATTTCCATTTTTGACAAGCTATGGAAGATAGCCCAAAGTCCAGACAAAGAAACAGTGTTTACAGCCAGAGACTGACGCATCCTCATAAAGCCAGGATACACAATAGGTTGCTGCTGTCAACTGCCTTCTATAGCAACTCAAACCAGAATGTCTCCTAAAAGCCACACACAAAATGTGTATCCAAGACTAAACTACAGGAAATTAAACTCTTTAGATAAAGGTAAAGCATCACTGCCATTAAGAAGGGCACTATTTACTATGAGACAGCCAGGTCTAACAAATCCAAGGAGGAAAAACAGAAAAGGCATGGAAGTCCAGGACATTCGACTTGATTTGAAGAACACCAGGGATGTCTGCAAATCAGTGAAAGCACAGTCGGCATGATGGCTAAATATCATTGAAGACATCGTAGGGTCACTGATCCTACTACTCACTGAAGCCCATGGGTGGAGAAAGTCCTGAAGACCAATGCATTCACCCCTTCGGTTTCCTGCCTCTCCCTGGTCCAGGCAGTGGCCCGAACAAGAATGTGGTAATGGTGAAGAGCTGGCCTTTGGAGCTGCTGTTGGTGGATTTGAATCCTGATTGTGTCACTTGCTTGTTCTCTGGAATTAGGCAAAGTGTTTAAGTTCCTTGAGCATCAGTTTCCCGCTGTATTAAGGAAACTGCTTCCCAATTTCCAACTGTGAAAAGGGAATAATATATAATAATGTCCACATAGAGTATATACAGATACATACATAAAACACTCAGCACTGTGCCTAGCGTGTAGTAAGTATTTGGTAGCTATTATACCATTACTATCAGCCAGGATTATCAAGACTCACTGAGAGATTCAGGTTTTCTATCTTATATTCTGACCACATCTTCTTCTAAGTCTCCCTAACGCCTTTAAATAAGTATTTTATAACTGCTAGTAATGACCTATTAATATAGCATAGGGTCAGTTGAGTGCCATGTGATTACCAATTATTTAAAGAGAAATGCAACTGGGAAGAAGAGGCCAAGTGTGTGTGTGTGTGTGTGTGTGTGTGTGTGTGTGTGTGCATGTTACTGAGATAGAGGATATTTTCTAATGTGGGATGCTATCAGAAATGTTTCAAAGCCACAATCCTAAACTCTTCCATTGTGCCCTCTGGAATCCATAGTCCATGGTAAACAAAATTCCCTGTATTCTCAAACTCTTTTCTGAATGATCCTCTTGACCTCTTACTGTAAGTCAGTATTTTTCAAACTTTAAGTGCATATGCATCTCCTGGAGAACTTTGTAGTAGACAGCCACTACAATATTCCCTAATGATCTCTGACTTCTAGTATTCACAAACTGTGTAATACCTTCCCATATGAGCTGGCACTGACAACCGACTTCTCATAAATAGAAGGCAGAAGTCATTGTTTATCACCTCTAAGACTAGACCAGCCTCAAGATGGCTGCAGACTAGCCAACAGCTTGACCATAGCCCCATGCTAGACCTTGAACTAGAGGCACCCAACTAATGTTCCTGGATTCCAGACCCTCATACACTGTCTGACAATGTCCATTGTTTTCAGCTGCTAATACAGGCTTATTAAAACAGAAGTTGCTGGGTCCATCCCCAGAGTTCCTGATTCAATATATCTGAGGTGGGGCCCAAGGTTTGGAATTCGGTCAAGTTCCCAGCTGATCTGGAAGAACACGTTGATAAGACTGTTTGAACTGAACCTAGTTTCTCACTGAGGACCCCACTTCCCCTACAGCCCTCTCTGGTGAGCTGTTTCATTTTGCTTTTCTTTCTCTCTCTTTCTCCCTGTGTGTGTCTCTCTCTCTGTCACACACACACACACACACACACACACACTCTCTCTCTCTCTCTCTCTCTCTCTCTCACAGCCCATCATCACTGGCCATCCCCTTCCATATCTCATCCTGACCCCTTCCCCTCTCCTAGCTCAAAAGCGATTCCATCTCCTTTCTATCTAGAAGGAGGCTGCCAGATAATCTTTTCCAGGATCCAATCTACTCTGTAATGATAAAGCTCTGATCAATTTGCCAATCTTATTGCTAAGAAAGCCTTTGGAATTCAAAAAGCTCTTTTCTCTCCCAGATACCTGACTCCCACAATTGAAAGCAGGTTTCCAAGGCCGTTGTTTCTGAAATACTATTTTAAAATTCTAACTTAGTCCCAAGGGGATAGAAGAGGTAGAAAAACAAGAATCTTATAAAATCCAAAATAAAGGCTACAACATTTCAAAATGTTATCCCACGTGGTAGATTGCATTACCAGCTCCAGCTGGTCACCTGTCCCTGTTTCGATGTCCCTTTGCCAACTTTGTGGTGCCTCCTCCACGACGCTGGACCCAGCCACGTGACTTGCTTTGGCCAATGGGAAGCTAGCAAATGCGAACACATGCATAGGATTTAGGGAGTTGCGCTTTTGGACTCGCTCACTCTTTCCCTATGTCATAACCTGCGTATATGTCCTGGCTAGCCTGCTGGAGGCTCAAAGACACATGGGGCAGAACCAGGCCACCCCAGTCCTCCCAGTCAATGCCATTCTCGATCAGTCAACAGCCGATGAATTCCAGAGCCAAAATCAGCAGAACTAGCAGACTGGCATACACACTTAGGGGACTCACTGATGAGGGCAGATGTGTGAGGGAGCCGTGCTGAGATCAACCACGTCCAGACCACGTTAGCTAAAGCCCTCAAACACCTGAGCAAATAGATGTTCACTCTCGTCAATGATCTGTTACATATTTGACCAAAATGATATGAGAAAGCATTTCCCTCTAAATGTATATCACTGATAAGATCCTATATACTTGCCAAAATTTTATTTATAAAATTGGGTAGAATTTCTTATTTATTAGAATTATAAAACATACACACACAAGCCTGCTCATCATGTACCGATTGTATTCTGTGACTTAAAGGATCCATCATTGCATTAATGGGGAGGGGAGAGAGTGGACAGGGAGGTATTTGCTCCCTCAGAGGAGATTTCTGCTATATAATTGATGGATACGAATCTCTGCACCGAGTGCACTCTCAGACTGCCCCCAATTTTGCAAACAATTAGAAGAAAGCGCTCAGTGCATCTCAGGTCAAGCAGCTGGGATTATCAGGGAAGGTTTCTCTGTCTCTCTTCAAAGACACAGACTTGTCCTGGCTCCTCAATAAGCCTGCTCTGCCTTGGTTCCTTCAGAAAAAGTGACTTTGGCCCTCTTTGACCAGGGGCCGAGACGGGGCTGAGAAAACACCTTTCAGCACACGTGCTCTTATCTGCAACCAAGGGACTAAATAAACCTGCAGACCTCTGATGGTGAGTCCACTGTATTTCCCTGGGGCCATGGGCACCTCAACAAACAGTGTCTGTTTTATGAGCTCAGGTGTCAAAAAGGCTTAACCTCGTCTGCCTTCTCTGAGCAGGACTGAACTAAGATATTGCGAAGTTCAAAGAATTTTTTTTAATGTTTTTTAAATTTATTTCTAGGAGAGAGAGAGACAGCGCGAGCAGGGGAGGGTCAGAGAGAGAGGGAGTCACAGACTCTGAAACAGGCTCCAGGCTCTGAGCTGGCAGTCAGCACAGAGCCCGACGCGGGGCTCGAACCCACGAACCGCGAGATCATGACCCAAGCGAAAGTCAGACGCTTAACCGACTAAGCCACCCAGGTGCCCCATATTGTGAAGTTCAAAGAATTAGCAAGATCATGGTGGCTGCTACCATATGCAATTAACTCAAAAGAATACGGATTTTTTAGTGGGGCAACACTTCCTGGATGCTGGGATCTAGCTATTCTGATTGCAAACTTTTTGACACATGACAGGAAGCCAAAGCTCTCTATTTTAATGGATTGTTGTTTATTTGTTTATTTTGGGGGGAAAAGAGGAGTTCTTGCTTTTCTATTTTGCTGGTTTTTAAAGCATATAACCCTCCTGTTCAGTAAATCTATCTATATGCAGATGAGAAAAGACTCTAGGAAAGGTACATTTTTTCCTACCCGGGCCTTGCAGATTGACCTAAGGAAGTACATCCATTTTAAAATGGAAATACTTTATACCAACAGCAAACTTCGATTAATAAATACAAAATAAAGTTTCATACAATGTGCTTTGGAAAACAACTTATTTCTGAATGTGATTGCATTATAGACTAAAACCCTAATTGGTAATATAAGTTCAGCCTATGAATATTTATTTTTAATAGTTTTTACTTAATAACCTGCTCACCACCCTTCTGATTTTATTCAGCCTGCTTTTACATTTTAATTAGACATAGTGTTCAGAAAAGCATAGAATGCTTGCATTCCAAGAGGATCTGATGTATAAAGAATAGTTTTCATCCTCATAAATGGGGCCTGCCCTTCTGAATCCCGAACTTAGCTTGTACGTGCCTTATGATTCGGTGGGTTAACAAAGGTGTTCATTCTCGAAAGAACTGTGCACATACTGCATGTGGTAGTTATGCACAGAATAGCGAAGTCATTTTAAAAACCAGAGAGTAAACTCCAGAAAGCAAAACTGCATACAAATTGTGACTTGCCGTTGTTTCCTGGGTCAGAATTTTGAAGGTAAAAGTCTTACTGTTCTGAACTCAGACCTCTCTTACTCGGGACTCAGAGGCAATCTCTGCATTCTTGATGTTGAACGAGAGGCTGTGACTTCGGAATTCTCTCCCATTTCAAGGACCCACAGAACCGCTCCTGTCGGTTACCAGCGTTGTTCAGAAGCCTGGCTGCAAAACAAGCCTTATGGGGGCAGCGGCGAGGAATAGGTGGATTAATTCACCCAAAGTGCAAATTACCTTGAGACTCAGGCTCCCCTTTTCTGTAGAACTGACAAGTGAATCTTACAGTCTGGGCAAGAAAACAAAAACAAAAACAAAAACAAAAACACCCCCAATGTGAGCCTTTGAGAGACATTTGTGCTGGCAAGGGCAGCATTTGCATGGTAATTTGTTAATGTTCTTGCAGAGCAGGGGTAATTTACTGCAGTAAAATCCTACTAATAGTCCTAGATTTGAGGCCTTCTTCAGGGAGACCACATGCTCGCCTTCAGGCTATCTGATGTCCCATCGCCACTCACAGATCCCACGCTAAACTTTCTCTCGCTGGACCTGATGGACCCTCCCACCCATCATGATGGCTTGCCCCAGCTTACCATCTGAGGACCAGTGGCCAATATGAGAAGCCCCGCTGGGGCTAGAGGGAACGAAGAGCTTGGGGTGGGACAGAAGGTTTGGTGTTCAGGACACTCAAATTCTGAGAGAGCTTACCCTGACAGCTAGCTCTCTTTTTGGGCAGTCTGTCAAGCACAAGACAGGAAAAAAAGGGGGGGAGGTATATAAAAGACATCTAGCAATACTATTAGTTGTCTTTTCTGATTATGAAGAAAATACATTCATTATAGATTTTCAAAAAACTGAAAGACTCGGGAGGAGAAAAAATCACCAATAACTCTTATCTAGACATCCTGATTCAGCTTCCAGTCTTTCTCTGTGAAAATTAAGTTGCTTTATGAATTATATTGTGAATCAATTTTTTTGAAAACAAGATTCTTGTAGCCACCCAATATCATTGTCTGTTTGCACCGTAAGTTATAGAATGTTCCGGCTAGTGGACCTCAGCGGTGTCTTCCGTTATTGCATAACCATAAATAATATTGTAGGGACCATCCTTGTACAGAAATCTTGGTCTCACACTCCACTTCCTTTCTTAAGGTGGATTCTCAGAAGAGATGAGTATTATCAACAGATATGGACATGTCAACATACTTGATAGATAAAATTGAGTCAAATTGCTTTCCAGAAAAGCTGTAGCCGTTAGACACATTCAGCAACAGGACAGGAGTCCCATATTAATGCCCTTCAGCAACACTGAGTTTTTAATCTGTGCTAATTTGACAGGTAAAATTTCACTTTTTTAGTTTACGGATACAAAATGCATTGCATATAGCTTGGTTTGCTCATAAAATTAACATATCTGGCCCATTTGGAAAGCCATAAAATTAATCACTGAGAATCTAAAGCAGCCTCGCAGAGTGTAGGATCCACCAGGTGAAGTGGTTTGCTCAGAGTCATGCAAAAATTTAGTGATGGATTTGGAACTAAAACCAAGAATTCTTCTAATTTCCATCCCACTGGAGTGAAGTCAAGATTTTTAGTAAAAATAAAGCCTACTTTAAAATGTAGAAAGGATGGAGAGATGGGGGAGAGTTTTAATGGTCATTAGATAAATTTTGTCACCACCAATTGTCCCGATGTTTATAGCAGTACACGAAGCGGATGGACCTGCCACCCAGCAGTTCATCATCACCTTCCTCCTCTCCGAGAGGGTTAGTTTGGAGGAGAGGGGTCACAAGATGCAAATTTGTTTCAGAATTAACCAGAGCATATAGTCCGGGGGTTGCTTTGTCCTTTCTGAAAATATCTCAAGAGACAATCTAACATCAAATATAAATGACTCTTGCCTATCATTCCGTATTTCCTCCAAGGTGTCTGTGGCCCATTTATAGTGAGAAAATGAAAGTGATGGACATGACTGAAGCCTTTCTGTGATACCACCCTTCACATCTAAAACCACCTTTTAATTTCTTCATTTAAATGTCTTCTCCATCTGACCCTGTTGTGGCTTTAGAACAGAGCCACAGATTCTTCCTGATGAATGGTCTATGTCCCCTCCCCTTGAATCTGAGAAATCTTGTAACTGCTTTGACCAATAGAGCCCAGGAGAAGTGATGCCATGTGATGCACAAGGGCTACATGACACAAGGCAGTACAGCCTTCTCCTTGTCTGCTGGGAACACTTGTTCATGGAGCCATAAGCCACCATGTAAGAAGTCTGACTGCTCTCAGGCCACCATACAATGAAGAAATCCACATCACATGGGGAAGCTACAGGTAGATGTGTTGATTGACAGTTCTAGCTGAACCTAGCCTTCAAGTCCTTCAGCCTAGATGCCAGACAGGAGATCGAGGAAGTCTCCAGACCACTCCAGTAACTAGCCATTTGAGCCAACCTTGGCTTTCATGTCTTCCCAGCTAATGCCCCAAACATCACGGGACAGAAGCAAGCCATCCCCCTGTGCTTTTACTGAATTCCTGACTCACACAATTAATGAGCAAACTAAAATGATTATGTTGTTTTATGGCACTATGTTTGAAGTATTTCCTGTGCAACAGTAATTAGCTGGAATACCCCTGTCTCGCTGCATGACTGCTATGACCTGAATGTTTGTGTCTCCCCCACCTCCAAATTCATGAGTTGAAATCCTAATGTCCAGTGTGCTGGTTTTAGGAGATGAGGCCCTTGGGAGGTGATTAAGTCACAAGGAGTCTTGTGAATGGCATTAGAGGCCCCAGAAGGGTCCCCTCACACTACATGAGGACACAACAAGAAGTTAGCAGTCTATAACCTTGAAGAGGGCCGTTAACATAACCCAACTGTGCCAGCACCCTTGGACTTCAACCTCCAGAACTGTTGTTTATAAACCACTAGTCTGTAGTATTTTGTTATAACACAAGTATTCACCATCTTCCTTACACAGCCCATGAGCTACCATATCTCCCACTTTCTTTCAAAAATCTTTGTGGATTGGATCAGGGGCATTCATAACAATAGTTAATATTAATATTGTTGATGGCTGCATTGAAAAAGATACTTGGAAGTCACCTAGAGCATGAGGGGGCTTAGAAATGGACTTTCCAGTTGATATTAAAATGTCAGATGTTTTGGGGTGCCTGGGTGGCTCATTCGGTTAAGCATCCAATTCTTGATTTTGGCCCAGGCCGTGTTCTCACAGTTTGTGACATACAGGCTCACCTACAGCTCCACGCTGGGCATGGAGCCTGCTTGACATTCTCTCTCTCTGCCCCTCAACTTTCTCATGTGTGCCTTCTGCTTCCTCGTGCGTGCTCGTGAGCTGTCCCTCTCTCTCAAATAAAAAAAATAATAAATTATAAAATTTCAGATGTTGTCTCTGCTCTTTTATGTTTGTCATCCATTTCTTATTCCAGTTCCTGATGTCTATCCACATCTTGAATGTAGAGAATTTCCAGAAACTTCCCACACTCAATCAAGTGAATAATTACCAGGGCCCAATTTCATTATTAGAAAAAAATAGCTACCAGTTAGCTGAGTGCTGTGCTAAACACTTTCCCCACATTATCTTAGTAGCCCAGATGCAGGAGGTAAGTCTTACTAACCCATTTTACTGAAGAGGAAACTGGCTACGTGAGGCAAAGGAACACAGCTCCCAAATGATAGAGTCAAGATTTGAACTCAATCATAGGACCCCAGACCCAGTAACTTTCCAGTCTTTTGGTCATATCCCATGATAAGAAATACGTCTTCAGTCATGACCAATGAATACCGCCACACGTGTATTACTGAAATAAAAGTGTCAGGAAACAATGAATACCTTGCCACCATAGAGTACATGGACCTCTATTGTTTTTACTTTTTTGTAAGAGAGAGAGAAAGAGTGCTTGAGCAGGGGAGGGGCAGAAGGAGAAAGAGAAAGAGAGAGAATCCCAAGCAGGCTCTGTGTTGAGCCTCAATTCGGAGCTCCATCTTAAAACTGTGACATCATGACCTGAGCCAAAAATCAAGAGTCAGACACTTAATTGGCTGAGCCACTGAGGTGCCTCTATTTTCTATTTTTCAAATGTAGGTCATAACCCATCAGATTGATTGTATAACCTGCTGCTAACTGTTCACAGCACAGATACTACAAAATCACTGCACTACCTTCTCCAATTTAACTTAAAATCTGAGGATTTATTACCCCAAGACTATTGTCTTCTTTTAAACTGAAATCACTACCTACAAGGTTAAAAGCCAAAGTTTTGACTCATTTTTGAAATTACAAATAAGCCTTAAAAGTTCTATTCATCTCTTTTCTTTGTCATGTGAAGCTCCTCAATAAAAAGCTCTATCTGGTAAATTTAACAAACAATAATATTGATGCCTCAGTTATATACTAGATCTAGCTGCTGGACAAGAATGGGAAATATGTGAGAGATGTCTTCGGATTTGCCTTTTTCTTCTCTTCCAAGGAGGGCCCCTGCCACCAGGCTCCAGGGTACAGAATACTGCTGTCCCCTCCTCGTTCCAGCCATTGGGACCATCAGTGACTAAAGAGTCAGTCATGAGGTGGCTTCAGGTGAGAAAATATGCCAGACCAATGTCAGAAACTCAAATGGGTACAGTGGGGAGGTAACCCCAAGACCTGGAAGAACAGATACTGAAAGGTCACAAGGCAGCTTTGGGGCTGGATGGACAAACCACAATGATAAAGACACTGGAGAGGTACCTGAAGGGAGAGGAGAATGGAGGGCTCATCAGGGGAAGCAGAGATCATGTGCCCACCACACAGAGTCCAGAAGAAGCTGATCTCTCGCATGGCACCCAAGTTCTCTGGGAATGGGCTTTCCAGTCCCAGTGACATGGATACTCAAAATAAAAATAAATCTTTCTTGCTGAAGATTTGAAAGGCTTTTACTCCTTTCAGATCCAAAGAGCCTTAATTTAAATAGATACCACAAATATTCTCATCATGGGAATTGAGAGAGACGGTGTGGGACAGCCACAGAGTCCCAGACAAGAGACAGGACTTCCTGGAGGGGTGTTCCCATGCTTTTGCCTTTGGGAAGATTAGTGATATTAATTGCAATGCCTTTTATTTAAATGATACTTTATAGTTCCGAAAAACCTAATTACACATAATCGTCTACAAAGTGGGGATAATAACATTACCTGCTTCATATTTCTTGCTGTAGAAATGAAATGAATAAACACATGTAAAATCCTTAGACTAGCACCTCCCACATACTAGATGCTCAATAAATAGGACTTGTTTTATGATCAAGCCATATGATAGGTGAAGAAATGGACCCTTGGAGGGATCCGAGGCCATGCTAGAGGCTACACAGCTTATCAGCTGGTATCAGTGGTAATTAAGACCTTGGGCTTTGTGTCATCCATCTAGTCATTCCACAGATATTCACGAAGTCCCAGGATCAGTGCCAGGCTCACACTCTACACAGTGAATGTGACAGATGCAATTTCTTTTTTTTAATGTTTATTATTTTTTTTTATTTTGAGAGAAGGAGAGAGAGTATGGAAAGGGCAGAGAGAGAAGGAGGTAGAGAAAATCTGAAGCAGGGTCTGCAATGTCAGCACAGAGCCTGATGTGAGGCTTGAGCTCATGAGCTGTGAGATCATGACCTGAGCCAAAATCAAGAGTCAGACGCTTAACTGACTGAGCCACCCAGGTGCCCCCAGATGCAATTTCAATATCCACAGTCAAGTGCTTTTGCCCCAAGGCTTATCATGTTTCTACAACATGAGCATCAACTAGATAGTTGCTCCTTGTTTTATGCCCTGCAAGGGAGTTTAAACAAGATACAATACAGAGCTTATACATGCATCTTCCAGCATCTTGAGAAATCAGAGCTGTCGCTTTGTCTGTGCCTGTCCACAGCATCCTGGGGTCACTCAACCATGACACTGGGTGTGCGGTAACTCTGGATAATGATGTCTCCCCAGTGTAGCTCCCTAAAGACAAGAAGAACTATCCTTGGAGTAGCACAGAGTCAGTTGGTTTTAATTCAATAAAAGGGTGCTCATCATATCAGTGCAGCTGCCTTGATTTTTCTTAATACTCAGATTGGTCCCAGTTTCTAGCATCATGAAAAGTTTGTATCACTCAGAGTCTTTTGAATTTGTGTCCCCCTCCCCCATGATGGGTTTTCAGTTTAAGAGGTACATAAAGCATGGTGTATCTGGGTGGCCCACCCGGTTAAGCGTCCAACTCATGATTTTGGCTCACGTCATGATCTCATGGTTTATGGGATCAAGTCCCTAATTGGGCTCTGCACTGACTGCTGGGGATTCTTTCCCCTGCCCACCCCCCTCCCTTGCTCACACACGTGTGCACTCTCTCTGTGTCCCCAAATAAACATTAAAAAACAAAACAAAACAGAGGAGAGAGGGCAAGATGGCGGAGAAGTAAGGAGCTCCGTACTTGCACTCGCGCCCATACATCACACGGAAAAGATCTGAAGCCATTGGAAACCTTACAAAACCTGAGAGATTGGGAGAAAAAAGACGCAGAATCCACTGAGAGAG